>NC_090320.1:219200768-219521803 GCF_040869045.1 Eurosta solidaginis
ATAATTTCGGTAAACTTAATGGTGGGCTATCCATTTTCTTTTAAGGAATTACAATTTTGAGATTCGTGACGAAGTTAATACCTCTACCATTTCATTTTCATGAAAGGTATAAAAGACAATAAAAAACATTATAAGGCATTTTGTGCAAATGGTAAAGCGTTATTGCATTGCAAACTTCCGTAGCATATTTATTACAGTACATTAATAAAATACACGGCTATGCATTTACTACTTCCTTGCAAAAACGCAACATCAAAAACCGTAGTTCATTTTTTCAATATTGGAAAGCAATCATCAATTGCCAAAACAAAACAAAAAGTGCAAAGAAAAACTTTAAAGAGAAAAAATTTGCTATTGCAACGTTTCCCACGTCAAATACATAAAGTTCTGAACTCACTTTATTAAGTCTTAATCGTGTAAACTATTTACAAAAAGTATTGATACAACCGGGGCAGATAAACACTCGGAATAAACTGACACGTAGAGACTGGATTGCGGGTACTCCTGCATCGCCGGATCTGCCCACCTATTCAAAATTTTATTTTATAGCGTGAGAACTAATTTCGTTCCTTTGTATACATTATAACTAGAATATTTTCGTACTTTCGCCAACCCTGCCACGTATACGTATTAATTTTATTTGCCCATGATCTGTTTAGGAAATTTTAGTTCAGTTATCCCTCAAACTAACTTAACAGCCGCATTGGAAATTGGTTAAATTTGCCCAATCACAATACCCCAAACATACATAATTGCATACACCCACGATGGTTTCCTCGGCGAGCAAACATGTAGATGCGAAATTTCTGAGGTGTAAGACAGGGAGGTGAGCAAAAAGAAAAAAAAAGATAAAACAGCAAAGATTATATACACTAGACTGGATCGAAAAAAAGTTGCTAATGTCCGCCCCTAAATTTAAAGATTATGTTGGGAGGGTTTCAGAAAATTTTTTTTTTTATTTTTTTTTTTTTTTGATCTTTCGAAATACAGCCGAAAAGTTTTTCATTGTAACTTGGTTATTTGACGTCCGATTAAAATTGATATGTCATTATTTTGGCTTTGAGAAGCTTCACATTTCCGTTTAATGTCTTTTTAAGCTATGAAATCGTTTTCACATGATTAGGTCAGCTAACAAAATTGTGTGTTCTCAAAAAAATTCAGCCCTTCAAATAAGGGAAAATAGCGGACCATGCCCACATTTTTACTTTTTCAATTTGCTGAACGCGTTAACAAAAAAAAACAACAAATTTCGAAAGGCTGAATTTCGAACTTCGAAAGCCGATAACTATTTTGCGGATGCTAACTTCGAAAAACGGAAATAGTACTTTGTTTACTTAAGCCTCAATCTCTGTAAAATAGTGGGTTTTGTCCAATACCCAGAAAAAAAGTTGATTTTGTCGCATAGTGTTACTATTATAAATACGAAACAACAGGTTTGACTCACTTATTTACTTTGACTTCCCTTATTCATGATATTTGACATATCTTTATTAACTTTTCAATACAAACCCTAATAATAATTTTTCCTCCAAATAATATCATGAGTTTCAGGTCTAAGTATAATAAAAATCAGGTAAAATAACAGTGCAATAAATATTGAAAGTGCTATAGCTTCTTTGTTTATTATTTTAGTAAAATGGTTTTAGAGCAACATTTTCTTGAATTTTTAAGTACTTTCGTTTGGTAATAAAAAAACTTTAGGGGGTACAACTTTGTTAGCTGACCTAATCATGTGAAAACGACTACATAGCTTAAACGGACATTAAACGGAAACGGGAGGCTTGTCAAGGCCAAAATAATAACATATAAATTTTAAAAATCGTACATCAAATAACCAAGTTACAACGAAAAAACCTTTTCGGCTGTATTTCGAAGGATCAAAAAAAAAAAAATTTTCCGAAAACCTCTCAACATAATCCTCAAATTCAGGGGCGGATATTAGCAACTTTTTTTTTTGTATGGTGACCAACCCAGTCTAGTATACACACAACTTTATTTACTTAGTTAAAAATGTAATACAATTGTCTATGGAAGTAAAAGAAAATTTATGGAAACAAACATATATATTTGTGTGTGTTAACATATTTGCATGAGTAAAACGAATGAGTAGGCATTATAAATGTGACGAAGCTTTTTTGTTAATTAATAGTAGCACATCTAAATATATATAACCTTTATCTTTGCGTTTGCAAAATAGACTTAAGCAAAAATATTTATGAAGTCATGTATGTAACATATTTTTCAAACGAATACTTTGCATTTGCAACAAAAAAATTTTCACAAAAAAATTTTCTTTTGTTTTAGTTTAATAAATTCTTGCTAAGCAAGTTTGTATGTGTGTCATTTAATTAAAATCACATCATAGTCTATGATTACATATGTTAATCTCACAGACTTGGAGTAACAACATTTTATCATTTCTACTATATTTGATTTAGTTTTGACATAAAATTTCAAATTTAAATAAATACATATATTTTTCTTAAAAAACTATATGCAAATATGTATAATATTGTTACGAATATTAGCAACACTAAGAGGTATTGCCATCTCTAAGCCGATGCTAAGCACTGACTGTACGCACATCAATAATTCAATCATTATTGTTACACATATGTACGTACACGCAGCGGAGAAGCAACGCACAAACACATGCAGATATCTCATCTGAGATATGCAATTATAATTGTGGAATCTCGCTCCCAAACACACGCGCATATGAGAGCTATACACGTACATCTGCAGTTATAATTATAGCAGATAACCAACTAGTAGATTCTAGAACAGAGGCGCCTAGAAGATGCAACGAGGAAATCAAAGAGTATAAAAGGCAGCAACAGTAGAGGCGCTACAATCAGTTTCGATTAAGCACACTATCTGTCGAGCAACAGAAGTGTTATTTTGAAAGTACTTGAATAAAGGCCAATTTGCATTATTAAATATTGGAGTTATTTATTCAACAGTTTAGTGATTCGAACGTTAGTAGAAGATTGCAAATAAGATGATTTGCAGTAAGTTCGGTACAATATATATTGAGACCCCGAGTATCAATTGCTTATGATTTAACCAAGCATGTCATGAATATTCATAGCTCAATAATGAACTTTATATATATGATGCCTACAGCATTGAACTTAATCTGAAACAAGTAAGAAAGGCTAAGTTCGGGTGTAATCGAACTTTACATACTCAGCTGCCAAATTACAGCTTGAAGAACGTTTAAATTTACTTCTTTTAAAAGTGGGCGGTATCACGCCCATTATCCAAAATTTAACTAATTTTCTATTCTGCGTCATAAAGTCAACCCACCTACCAAGTTTCATCGCTTTATCCGTCTTTGGTAATGAATTACTTACTGACTTACTTACTTACTGTAATGAATTATCGCACTTAAAATTTCATTAAGCTAACAAATCAAATATGTAGCCCTAAGTTTACTTTTCTCTAAAGTTATGTAATAGAATGGTTTATGACCACACCGACTTTTTTGTATAAAGCAAATGCCTTTGGCCAATTAGTTTTCGACCTTCTATTTTCGATTGATTATCGTCTAGGTATCAGATCTTAAAACTTAAAAGCACTATGATAAACCTTTAAGAAGTTATCTCCAAAATAAGTTGTATAAATTGTTTTTGTTTTTTTTTTTTTCAATAACCAAAATATTTCCTATTGATATTAGAGAAAAATTGTAAGTTTTACAAACGGCGATGGTTACTAGGACATGTTTCTGAATTTCACTTCTTTATCAGCTAGCTTTTCGGGAGCTGATCATTGAAGTGGAATCTCCAACATTCTTATCATATCTAAAGCGCGCCTAAAAATCATATCCACACTATTAGGAATAAACTACATACAGAGTGTACGTGTCTATATGGTGAACAAAAGGAATAGAAACAAAAAGGCAATTCTTAGAGACCAATTGTACAGCGAACAACGGACATTCATATGGCTGAGTAGCTAAAGGCATCTGCCCTTGCACTAATATGAATGTTGGTGATTCGAGTTCAATGCTTAGCTCTCGAAAAGCTAGCTGATGAAGAAGTGAAATTCAGAAACATTACTAGGACATGTTTCTGAATTTCACCGTTTGTAAAACTTAAAATTTTTCTCTAATATCAATAACAAATAACCATTGTATTAAGCAATATGAGCAAAGCTCGCTAATTAAATATATATGACCAAAATATTTCCGCTGTAAAATATTCTTTTGCCACTAAAGTTTTTCGGTGGCTTTGGCTCGATATGTAGGTCTAAGTTGAAAGACAATTCCTTTTTACATTATTATTGTAAAAACAAGGTAAGATATTTTTATGGCCACAAGCCATAATCTCTCAAGTCGAGATAGTACCTATGATTCGTAAATTTAATTTATGATAGCATTTTTGGACTTTTAATTTTGAATAGTTTTTGTGTATATACTTTTATATTCGGGATATATAGAGCATGACTTTAGACTAAGGCTTTTATGACTTGTGAGCACAGGTTTGTGCAAGAGCAGTGGCCTTCAAGCTTTAGCTCGCCTCTCTCTTATGTCTAGCAGGCCTTTTTCTTGACGGTTGTGAGCTTAAAGTTATCTATTATTATTGAAAGAAATAGTGCAGTTAAAAGAATTTATGATAAAAAGAAACACAGCACGAAGCGTGTAGCCGACTACAAGCGTTTGGGTCCGCTTTCCAACGCACCCCCTCTTCATAATTTGATGAGTGTGAGCAACAAAATAATTTGTTCGTAAACAGCGTCTTAATGTAGTTCGTATAATGTTTTTTGCTTTTCTTTCTTCTCTCTTGTATGCCGAAAAAAAAAAAAAAAAAAATGTTTCGTGTAAATTGTAATAAGCCCAGCAAAACTAGATACCATAACTATATAAGACTGGTTTTAACTGATAATTAGTCTAACAACGGCACTGAATACTTTTTAATTAACTGAAGTGTAAGGACAAATTCTTAATAATAAGTATATAAGTGTCTAATTTAATGTTATTTATTTATTTGTTTGATAAAATTATCAGACTCCTTGAGAAAGACGTGAAAGCGTTGAAACGCGTGAAGGGAGCAGTAAAAGTTTCACTGCTACTACTACTACTCAATTCGTAAGACTCCATCCAAACAAAAGGAAAGTGAAATTATTTGGTTCAAAACTAAAACAGTAACTCCATATACTACACAATATTTTTCTGTGCCAGAGTCAACTGGCTTTTCTGAGCATTGGAGATAAATATATCAGTTGAATAGGCTCACGGAAACCTTATAGTAGAAGACTTTATCCCTTATAAATTTACCATTTAAGCATTTCAGTAGGTACAGTTGTCTTATTACAAGACTAGAATAAGGAGCTATACAAATTTTAGAAAAATTTAGTAATTTTAGGTATTTTTTTTGTGCGTACCTGTACGCACAAGTCGAATCAATATTAATTTAATGATTCCTTGCAATACCATAAAATTAATATTCATATATATTTTTATTCAGAAAGGCTGCTGTATAAGCGTATTAATGAGCAATCACTAGGCGGGAAATATTATCCCCTATGGTGTTTGTTAAACATATTTATTTGGAGGCTTTTCAAAATGGTGTTCTCTTTATTGTATCCGTACTTGTTATATTTATGCGGCAGTTACTCACGAACGTACGTACCAAAAACGTGTCAGCTGACACGACCTATATTATGAGTGTGCCATGTAAACGAAAACTCACCGCCGTGCAACGCCCGTACGTACGTAGCCCGGAACGTAGAAATCAAAACAATTTTGATTTTTTTCCGTAAGAACGTGTCAACTGATCGCTCTCTCACTAGACAGAGTTGCCTAGTAAACTTTTGTGCGCTAATTTTTGACCGTTCGCAATTTTATGCAAAAACACCTAATTAAAGTTTGAAAAATTGTGAAAATAATTCGAAATAATTATGAAAAAGTGCTGATTATAAATGTGTAATCTGCTTATACTTATTTAATATGTATTCCGGCCTTTTACAATATCAAAAATTAAATTGGAAAAAGTTGCTGTTTCCATAAGCATGCATGCAAACTGGCCAATGGCAACAGTGCTTTGTTGTAAACAATACACACACAAATATGTTATGTACATGTACACAGACGCACACATTGATTCCTACGGGCTTGAGAGTTCGGTCAAACGTGCTTCGTACGACAAACGTCCGTACGTACGGCACACGTCGGTGGGTAACTGCCGCATTATTCCGACGTCGATTTATTACCAGACATTTTCGTTGGCAATGACATATTTTCTTATTTATATATTTCTTTTTCATTTGCTTTCATTTCACTTCACTTGCAGTGCCAAAGTGCCCCATAGCGATTTTTCTGTTTTTTTTTTTGGTTTTTTTTGCTTTGTTACACGATTAATCTCAGCAGTTGTACGTCAAATGGCACTATTTGACAGGGTAAATAGGGTAAAAGCTTATTGCATTTTTGAAATTTTATATACGGCTTACGTCCTCAAAAGTATCCTTCTTTTAGTGGGCAAATACAATTTTATCGTTTCATAGTTTTCATTTTATTTTTAAAACAGTACAAACAAGATAGAAAGTCTAAGTGCGGGTGAAACCAAATATTAAATTCCCAGTTGTGCACTTAACCCCGTTCTTGTTGGTTGAATGTGAGTAAAATTTAGCTAAATACCATATAGTTATTTAAAACTTTGTTAAGGTTAGATCTTTAGAAATTTTGATTATCTTCACTCAGTCTAAAAAAAAAATATAATAATAAAAAAATATAATATAATATCTTTTAGGTCTTTTGATTTATGGCTTGTTAAACTTCCGAATTTTCTTCTTCTAAATGTGGATGGTGCCATGCACATACTCCAAAATTTCTTAGAATTTATATTTTTTGTCATAAAACCATTCCACCTGCAAAATTTCATTAGCTCAGCGTTATTCGTTTCTGAACTATCTCATTTTTTTTAATAATCGATATCGTAAAAGTTGGCATGGTTATGTCCGATTTCGCTCATCTGTATCTAGATAAACTCGTATACCGAATTTGGTGAATATATCTCAATATTTGCTCAACTTATCGTATTAACGGGCAGATAGACTGACGGAACTTTTTTCGATACTCATGATTTTGATATATGGAAATCTATATCTATATCGATTCCTTTATACCTGTACAACCAACCGTTGTCCAATCAAAGTTATAATACGCAGGGTAAAAGTACACTGGGTATAAAAAGGCAGGAGTGTAAAGTACTCATGACGTTCTTTGTGTAAACTTACATACATACGCCTAGAGATCTAATGTTTTTCTTGTTTTCGACAGGCTATCGATGTTTTATCGATTTTGTATTGAATATTTATCGATATTCGTTTCATAAAAGATTGATGAGTAGTCGATAACAAATTAAACACACCCCGATGCCAATAGAAATTCAAACCTTTTAATATGAAATCGATAGCATTTTAATAACGAATCGAACAAATATTTTGGTAGCAAATCGAGTGGAAGATTTCCATTTCCTCTGATTCTAAATTGCGTCGGTGACTAAAATACTTTCCAGGCCGGAGCGTCTTCGTCCAATCGCATTACATGATCTAGCCAACCTTTGGGTTTTTATTCGCTGCACTATCGTCATATATCCGTAAAGTCTCTATGGCTGATCATTAAACTTCCTTCGATACTCGCTGTTGGCATTACTGAGACTACCATAAATATTCCCGAGAAAACTTCTCTCGAACACTCCATGAACCATCGATCTTCTCTGAACAACGTCCAAGATTCCGAGCCATACATCAGCGTAGATATGATTCGCGACTTGTTGAGTGGGATTTTTTTCGCCGAGAAAATACTTTATTTTTCAATTGCCTACACAGTCCAAAGAAGCACTGGTTTTCAAACGTTTATCCTCATTTTATTTCTCAGCTGCCGTTGTTATTCCTTTTAATGCTGTTCACAAACGAAAGCCTTCACAGTCTAGAGTTTATATATCGACAAATGTGAAGCGTCTGCGAAGGGTCGAGTGCGCCGATTCTTTCTTGGATGACTATAACAAGTACTTGGTTTTTTTTTCTTACTTACCGCAAGACCCACTTTTTACTTCTTTGTCTAGTCCAGAGAAGGCAGAACTCACAGCGCATTTGTTAAGACCAATTATATCAATATCATCAGTACACGCCACTAATTGTACTCTCTTATAATAGTTAGTACCAGAACTGTTTAGTTCTGCTACTAGCATTATCATCTCCAGTATTACGCTAAAGAAATCGCATCAAAAGAGACTTATTGATTTTGCAGGAAACTTAAGTTCAGACATAGCATCATACGAGCAAGTTCTTTTCACACTGTCAAAGGCTGCTTTGAAATCAACAAAAATATGGTGGAACCCGATTTCTTATCGTAATTATTTTCCATCATCTGGTGCTTCGTGTAGATCTGGTCGATAGTAGATTTACGAGGTCTGAAGCAGCACTTATATAGTCCAATCAGTTTGTTGATTATGAGCTTCAGTCTTTCGCACAGTTTGTCAAATAAAACCTAATACGCGACTCAAGCAGGCTGATTTGCGGAAATTGGCGCCGTTTGCGTGTTAGCCTTTCTTGACTATTGGGCAGAATAGTCTTTGATTCCAATTTGGAGGCATGCGCTTGTACGACCATATTTTGCATAGAAGTTGTAGCCAGCACTTTTCCAACTTTTTGTATCCGTATTTTAACAGTACAGCGAGTATTCCGTCACAACCTGGCCCCGTGCTATTTTTTTCGGGATATTGCTATTCTGACTTCGGCATATATGGGCGCCGGAAAGTGTTTTCTACTATCGGCCAATTGGGTATCATGTTCGTCTTCTCCATACTATGCCTTGGTTCCCCTGGCGTTTTGATTCTTACAAAAGCTGTACATATATGAACATAAGTCAAAAGATTTATGTAAACGCAAGCCACTAAATACTTACATATGTATGTAGCTATAAAAAATATTTTGAATACCCATATTTTGCTCGAAATAACTATCGAAACCAATTCAATAAATTTTCTATGCATTTAGCTGTCTGCCTGACTGTCTGATCAATAATCATAAAAGTAAATAAGACTTTCGACTAAGGCAGTGTTGTTGGGCAGTAACGCAAATTTTAAAGAAGTTTTATGTCATATAGATTTTGCGCGGTGCGGGGCACTTCAATCGACATAACTCAAAGACAAATGAGAAAAAGTTTTGAAATAATTTCTTAAAAGCTAAAGATCCTGTCAACTAAAAAAATTACTTTTTGTCATAAGAGGGGCTGATTATTTAAAAGACAATAGGAGTCAACACAGTGCCCACAGCTTTGCACAAGTTGCACTGAAAATGGTGGGTAGACTCCCCTGACTGCGGACGGTCCTTTTTTCTTTTTCTTTTTCTTTATCTTCTACTTTCTAATAGGGCCTTTTGTTTCCTTTGTACCTATCCAGGCATGAACCACTTTTATTTTGTTAAAATAATAGTTTGTGGCCATGTTATGCGAATGAAAGATGATGCTCCGGCCAAGAAAGTGTTTCTACCGGAACCCGCCTATGGAAGCAGAAGCAGAGGGCGGCCCCCACTCCGTTGGAAGGACCAGGTGGTAAACGATTTAAACTCCTTTGGTGTGACCAATTGGCGCCGGTTGGCGGAGCGAAGGAGCGACTGGCGCGCCTTGTTGGACGACTATAACCGTTTAGACGGTTAAGCGCCAATTAAGTAAGTAATAGTTTGCTTCTTCGATTTCTCCTTACTTTTTTTCTACTTTCAGTCGTCTCAATACCTCTATCGTTTTTCCTTTACTTACTTCTCTATTTTTGTCTTTGACCACTTTCCGGACAGAGTTAGGGTTTTAGAAATCATGCTTGAAATATCACTAGCAATCATACGCAAGAAATATGTGCAGCCATGATAAAATAAAAGGGGCCTTGCTAAAAATAGGAGTCACAGCGACGTACAAAGCTGCATCGAGGTTTTACGCCGAAAGGGAGGAAGGGCTCCAACTGACACGGTCGTACCTTTTATTTTAGCTTCCCTTTTTTTGTCTTCTTTTTTCTTGAACCTTTTATTGTTTATATAACTGTAGGTAAGGGCGGTCAGCAGGAACTCACACCACCAGAGGAGCTAGGGGCTTGCCACGATGCCACATACCACCTGTACATATAGTTTTGTAACCCATCAATTACCGATTTCACTACTAGGATTCATAACAGAGAAAAACCTATTAAGCAGATTTGAGAGCACACTTCAATTCAAAGTGAATTAAGGTTGAAAAGGGAATGGTATAGAGAGGTAGGGCTAAGCGTTCACCCTAGCAAGAAGGACGCATCAAAGACTTGGGATGCGGCGCTAAGATCCTTAGATGGATATACAATGTGATAGGGCTCTCACTTTCAGTGTATGGAGCAGAAGCGTGAGCATCAAGGGCAATTATGCTGTCCGGACAAAAATCAATCAAAAAGTCCAACGCTTGGCTTGCGTCTGCATTACGAAAGCCATGCGAACATACCCGACGGCGACAAAGGAGGTGCCATTTGAGCTCACACTGCTACACGTGGTAAATGAGCAGGCAGCCAGGAACACTTTGTTGATTATTTTTAAGGAGGGATTAGGAAGAGTCAAATTTATACAGACCAAAAAACTGATCCCACTCATTAAACCTTTCGGGGATACCAGAATAAAGTGGGTAAAGTTTGAGAAGCCATTAAAAACAGAGCTGGATACAAAGATACATGGAACACTTCCAGAATAGAATAGAAGCGCAGGATCATACACTCGTATTGTAAACCGATATTTCAAAAACACCAGAGGATGTCGGAGTCCTAGATCTTCGGTTCCAGCACAACAATTTCCATACCGTTCGGTATATATCCGAGCATTTTCCTAGCCAAAGTTATAGCCATAAGCCAGTCTGCATAGATGAACTAGCAGCAGAGATACACAACCGAGAGAATAGTTATACTCAGCGGCAGTTAGGTCGCGCACAAGGAAATATCTTCAGTTGAGGTGAGATCAACAATATTCCTAGAGAGCGTGAAGACGTTAAATCGTTTAGAGACTGTTAACTCCATTCGTATGGTTTGGGTACCGTGCAAGTGGACGGGTTTGCAAGAAAGGCAGCAGACAAAAAGCGAAAAGCGATTGGGACAAGCAAAAAGAAGCTTGCCTCAGAGAACAACACTGGCGCATAAAAACAGGACTGCGGCAGTTGAAGGCACTGTTAACAGGATACAACTCAAAGCGTTTAAGGCTATGACGTACCTCCCAAAAAGCAGTCTTAGAGCTTTAACAAGCAAACTCAGAGATCACTGCAGACTAAACGGCCACATGCACTAAACGCAGTCTCGAAAAGAGTTCTAAGGATCCTTGTGTCGCTAAAATAAGAAATCAGACACATACACTGTATAAAACTGAGCACATTTCTGTATTTTCTCAGGGAACTCAGTTTGGTCGGAGGTGCTGTGAAAAGAATGAGGGCATAATAGATCAGGATATCGCAGTGCATAACCTCACAGATATTTATCTATCTATCTACTTAAGAACATTGTATATATGAAATTTAAGTGGGCCAACTCCAATATCTTTTTAATAGTTCTATTTACAACGACTTGCTCCGCAATTACTTCAATTAGATATTCAGAACTTTACATCCCCGTGTGCACCTTGGAGCATATTACAACATTTGCATCGCTCACACGCCCTTACGGTGCCCTATTCATTTCAACACAAATTACATAAAAATATTTCACTACGAAGTTATAAGTCATTTATCATACCCTCATACAAAAGCTGATGAGTACACGTTTTCTACCATTATACAAATATGCATACTTATTCGTTCTTTATCATACCTGCTTACATATATACGCGTTTATTCCTCAACTGACTTATGTAGCTCATATCTACTGATGTACTTTACACTGACAGTTATACAGTAAAAATTCCAAAACCTCCCAAATGGTAATCAAAAGTTTAAACTTGAACATATTTCATCAATTAAGCTCTTGTTCATGTTGTATCATTCTGCAAATACTTACCTGCAGCAAGATTATACTTTGCGCACTGCGCATTAATAATATTTGGCTAAAGTTTTAATAAAACTTTGTTATAAATAATTCGATAATACAACACCGTTGAGAGTATGCACCATGTTTGTATATTGAGTGATAAAAAATTTCACATTTAGCTTCTTCTCTGTTAATAGGTCAAATAAAATCCAAAAGTTTTATATAACACTACTCCCGTATACTCTGTTGTGATGTGGTGACTGGTTCGTATTTATTGTAACGAATTTTCTGTAATTCCCCTTATTTGCAACCTTCTGCTAACGTTCGAATCACTAAACTGTTAAATAAATAACTTCACTATTCAATAATGGAAAATTTTCTTTATTAAAGTACTTCAGAATAACACTACTATTGCTCGCCAGATAGCGTCTTAAATCAAACTGATTGTCGCGCCTCTACTGTTGCTGCCTTTTATACTCTGTGATTTGCTCGTTGCATATTTCTAGGCTTTTCTATTTCCAGAACTTACTAGTTAGTTATCAGCTATAAAATTTTTCAGCCGTAACTACAGATGCATGATTTTATAGCTTCTCTCAAACCCCATGCGCTTGTATGTGTGAGCGACACTTGCACAACCATTGCATACGTTCGGGAGTATCTCAGATTTATGCATTTGGTTGTGCGTTGCTTCTCCGTTGCGTGTACGTACATATGTGTAGACATAATGATTGAATTATTGATGTGCATACAAGTCACTGCTTAGCATCGGCATAGAGATGATATTATATCTTAGTGCTGCTAATATTCGTTACAGTATTATAGAGAATAGTTAATAATTGCCATCATGAACGTGAAGTTGGCGAAGCATCTTCGGCTGACCAAAAAATAATAGCATAGTATTTTGTCACTAAGTGTGCGCTCATTAGTTGCAAAGTGCAAAAATATGCCTCGCCTTTCTTAGTGTTTATTTCGCTTGCTTTGCTAAGTTCACCCGAATTTAGCGAAGCCCCCGCTTAAAAATTTACTTATATTACACTGATCGAATTGCGAGTTGGCTTGTTTTTTGGCATATACTACTCGCTTATTAGTTGCGAGAAGAAACATTTTGTAACACTTTTTAAATATTTTATAATTTTCACAAATAGTGTACGAACTATAATTTTAACCTATCAAATTTCGAGACGCTATCTTCAATCGCTTTTGAAAACTTTTAGATTTTCTTTCCGAAAATTTTACCAAATATCTGTTTTTGTCATAATGTCAACATAAATATCAAGTTTCATCACTTTATCGGTTTTTGAATCTAATAGATTATGGCATTTTTCAAAATTTTCGATTGCCGTTCTATTTCGCCCATATTTAATACCAGTTTCTTCTGTTAAAAATCAGAAAGTTTTTTTAAGGGATAAAGATTAACACCTTATTAACCTAAAAAAATCAATAATTTACAAAACTTAATACTCAGATAAAATTTAAAAAAGCGCAGTAAAAATTTTACTGAAAGTTCCTAGTTTCTAACTCAATTTTCCGTATGATCTTTAACTTGAGCTTATATTGATTTTTTTTATTTTGTAGCGAAATTTATAGATTCTCGATAATTCCTTTGCCTTCTGATATCGTTAGAATCACTGAACTGTCGAATAAATAAACTCAAACGTTGCGTATAAAAATTAAACTATATTTACAGCACTACATATTCGCCAAAATATTTGGAAAAATTTAAACAACGTGACATCAGGACGGACAAGGCAACAGCTGTTTCGATTATAGCTTGTAAATCTCTTTAAAGCCTTTTCTCCCGGGAGTGGGATTTGAACCAGCACTCCTACGATGATTGAAGTGTTACAAACGTATTCAGCCACGCCCTGCCTTAGTTGTTGTAAACCTTATCCCAATTACCTTCTTTGCATATTTTCTTTATTCACAGTCCATACTTCGTATGGCATTATATGGTAAAGTTAAGCGTTGGTAAGGCGGTTTCAAAAAAACTTGGTGTAGTTGCTTTTTTGTATGAGTTGAAGCGGGGATTTGAATTTGTTTTAATAAAAAAATTACCAAATTTATTTTGCTTAAGCAACGCTGGGCCGACAAAGCAAAACGAACTTTCGTCAATACTCCTTTCCTTGATCGTAGGTCCCGGAAATTTGTTGGAAAAACTAATGAAGTAGCACAACACAACTTGCATGGAAATCTCAGATTTATCTTTGATTGATTTACCTGCAAAGAAGATTAGTTTTCACGGAGAAGCTTTTTATGGCAGAAATACACTGAGAGTGTTTGCCAAGGCACTGTAGAGGGGCGACCCCACATCAAATTTTTTTAGACATAGAATTCTAGACTCTGAGAATAATAACAAAGGTTATTATTACCATTTTAACAGCATCTCGTCTCCCGACTCAGAATTATTTTTTTCTCCAAATCGGCGCGTATCATCGCTGTGTCTGCTCAAATATAGGATGGGCCTGTGGGTCCATCATTTCCTCCTAGATATTTATTATTATTTAAGTTCTTCTTTGCTATCTTTTGCTATCACTGTTCGTTTACTGAGCATTCGTTAGAGTGTATATTGCTCTCACAGGGCTGTAACTAGCGCAAAGTGAAGTAATTATCCGAGGTGTGCATCGTGATCAGCTTCACAGTAATATATCAACCACAAATTTCTCCTATCTAAAGCATTTATATAATTTTATAAATATGTATATAAAAATGTGTAGGTTAGGTTAACGACGATACGAGTAACTACGAATATATACTCGAGTACTTTGCTCAAATACCGAGTATTTTTCGAATTCGACTACCTCTTTCAAGAACCTATTAAGGTATCGAGTACAAGAGCACAGTTTCGAGATATCGATCACTCATATCGAATAGCGCCTCAGACAATTCCCGCTAAATTTTATTTAAAAATTTGCAAAATTTGGCATTTTTTAATTTCTATATCAAAATGCCACAAAAAAATTTGTTGGCAAGACTTGTTTTGCATTTGATTTCTATCCGTCAACACTGATGTGGCTGCTAAGGCGCCAAACCGCCGCTTCTTTCTTGGATGACAGCAAGCATTTCGTCCTGTCTTAATTTACAGCGCTATTGCCTGTTTTCAGGGAAGACACAACTTAGCTCGTTTGTTAACTACATCATTTGCGCAAACGTTTTCTGAAGCCTTCTTTGGTTTGTAATGGCTCAGACAGGTCCCAATCATTGCGAAAGCTGCTATGTTCTTATAGTCTTTACAGGGAACGTAAAATACACCAATGAATCATACAAGCAACTTAAACAACGCATCAACTTTAGCTGCTTAGAAGTCGACAGAAAGGTGCTGTATTTCGATAACCTTAACGGAGTCTTCTTCAGGATCTGGCGTATCTTGAAGATCTGGTCGAAAATCGAATGTAGAAGCTGCACTGATATTGCTCATAGGTTGGTTGACTTAAGGGTTTAGTCTTTTTTCAGAAGGAATGCTTTCCGCCTATTTGATAGCTTGTAATTTATGCAGCGCTCTGAAAACTGGACCTACTTTTATGGGTTATGCAAAAGAATAGTATTCGGGATAAAGAATCCGGAACATTACTTAAATGACCGTCAATACACGACAGATTTAAACCAAATTTTTACATTCACCATAATCCATGTGTTTTTTGCTCAGCTGAGCAGAGCTCACAGATTATATTAATTTTGTTCGCATAACGGTAATCCATAACGGCATAAACTAATTGAGATAGATATAGACTTCTATGTATATATCAAAATGATCGAGGCGAAAAAAGAAATCCATTTAGCCATGTCCGTCCGTCCGTCCGCAAACACGATAGCTTGAGTAAATTTTGAGGTATCTTAATGAAATTTGGTATGTAAGTTCCTGGGAACGCCCACTTTTTCGATATCGAAAATTTCGAAAAACCGAAAGAGTGCGATAATTCATTACCAAAGACCGATAAAGCGATGAAACTTGGTAGTTGGGTTGACCTTATTTCGCAGAACAGAAAATTAGTAAAATTTTGGAAAATGGGCGTGGCGCCGCCCACTTTTAAAAGAAAGTAATTTAAAAGTTTTGCAAGTTGTAATTTGTCAGATGAGTATGTAACGTTCAGTTACAACCGAACTTAGTCTTCCTTACTTGTTATAATAGAGAAACTATTAAAAGCTCGAACAATTTTTTTTTCATTTTCAACGTTGCCATGCTGACGAGGCAATTGCTAATTTGAGGGAGTTTCCGTAATATGGAAATACTGGTGTAGTTTCCTAAGTTTTACTGGGTATTTTAATGGGTACGATACGAGGAAGCAACGAATACCTGCCCTCGATACTTTTTTTGGCATCGATTATGTTCGAAAATTCTTTGAAATGGGTACCGGTTCGAGTTCAAGGTGGTATCTAAAACTATATATATCCCCATATGGCAGGCAAGCACATAACGCCACTAAAACGGCGCCAGCTTCTGGAATACAGAAACGTGCTTGATTTAAGAGTCTCTAAACTTGCATCGCACTAATGTCACACCTCTTACACCGCAAAAGTATGTAGAAGCAAGTCAGATTTGTTAAACATACAATTAGGATATTGTTAATATTTTAACTGTAATACATTGTGCCTACATTGCTAATGGCACAGCTGTTGTTGCTAAGTAATGTGCGCTCATTTGTTTGAATTTAAATATTACTGGCAGTAACAACAGCAACAACAGCAACAACCGTAGCAATGCCGTCAAGTAGCGCTTATAAATCGCATTAAGCTTGAGTTGTTTAATTGAATTGAATTGCCAAATGTACTTGTAAATTTGTGTTAGTGTTAGTATTTTCGTGTGGTATATTTGAATGCTTAAGCATGTACAAGTATGTATGTATATGTGAGTGTGGCGAAGCGTCTGTCGGATTTTCTATGCGCGCTTGTGGTTAACCTTCTTTTACCACTTTTCGCTTTTCACCTTTTGGCATTCAAGTTCCGGCAGACAAAACAAAAACAACTCGTGGGTCGCTTAGTCTGCATTTGCCAGCTGTTACTGACACTTGCTTGTTGGTGGTGTTGTTGCAACAACATTTGGCTGACTAACCGCAACGCGGCTAAAATCTAATTAAGCGCTTTGAATTGTTGCCAACACGCTTCTGAGCTTTTGAGTTTGTATTTGTATCAAATTCTCAGGATGAAAGCGTGTATGTTTGTGTGTGTGTAAATTTACCTACCAAAAAATTATACTTAATTTTTTATTCAAAAAACTTATAACGTGTTTTTCAGCCCAGTAACAGTATGGGTTCGAATTTCGATTACGATTTTAGGTTCAGTTTGGTTTCGGTTCCGATTTCTGTTTCAGCCTTGCTATCGGTTTAAGCTTATTTTCTCTTTGCTATTTTTTCGGTTCTTACTTATTAGAGCTTACGATTTCTCGAGCGTAGGAATTGCAAGAAGAAATCGTAGCCTTTTTATAAAATGCTAACAATGTAGCTATTAGATTGAAAGACAAAAAGCTAGCGAGCTTTGCGAGTATTTCAAAATTCGAGTATCTCGCAAGAATCCAAGTTCTAGATAGTCTCCAAGTTCCCGCTTCTGTTCGAAAAGAAATCGTAAGATCTAGTTCTATTTTACGTTCTGTGTTCGTGTCATGCATTCGCCAGTGCAAGACTCCAGCTATTAGGGGCGGCACAGTTGCCAGATCTCGAGGAAGCAATTAAGCTGGGTCCTAGAAAACTGCTAGTATTTACCAAGAGGACGGAATTATTCTACGACGTATGTCATGGCACCTGATTGGTGTTCTTCCGTTTGGTCGTCAAACAAATTTTGGTAACACTATGGACACATTCAGTCTATATGAGGTCTTTATTGACCGACAAGTTCAAGCTAACCTAATCTAGTTCTATTTTCCGCGCGACTGAGATCGCGGTGTAGACCTGGGTTTGGCTTCGCTATCAGTCCTGCTTGGGTCTGGTTTCAATCCTGGAATAGGTTGCAATGAATTAGTTCCGGTCTAGTTTCAGTTTCGGTTCCATTTTCGTTTATGTGTGCGAATTCGGTTTGTTTCGCATTACAACCCTGGTTTCGGTTTTCTCTCAGTTGGCTTCGGTTCATGTTACGAGGCCGTCTACGCTTTCCATTTCAGTTTCTATTTTTGTCATATTTCGGTTTCAATTACGAACTCAGTTCTGGTTTCGGTGCAGCTATATATCCGGTTGCGGTTACCCTGGTTGCTATCACGCTCTCTTTCTGGTTTTTGTTATATTTCCATATTCAGTTCTAGTTTCCATTCCGATTTCACCCCAATTTCGGTTAAAATTCTAAATAAGGCTCTGCGTTTGGTCCCGATTTCTATCTGGCTGCAAATGCGAGCTCTTTAACGCTTTCGTTTAGGACTTCCTTTCTGTTCATTTAAAATTCCAAACTCGGATTCCGCTCTAGCTTCAGCCCAGATTTTTGTCTTGTTTCTCGTTTCCATCCCGATTTGGGTCCGGTTTTCCTTAAAATATTGGACTTGGCTCTGGTTTGCGTTTCTATTTCAGTCCGGTTTCGGTTCCAATTCTGGATTTGGCCCAATTTTCGGTTTCGATATCTGTTCGGTATTTATTGCGGTTACAGTATCGTTCTCGGTTATGCTTTTTTATTGCGCCCTATAGTTGAACAGTCTTTTTCCTTTCGGTATTGTGAGCGAACATTCAGGTCTAAACACTTTAGTCGCCTCAGTCCACCGTTATTTTTCGTAGCTCCTAACTTACTAGGTACTAGTTTCCTATTTGGTTTCGTTCTTTCACCTTTCTTTCAATGTCATAAGTATACTGATTTTTCTCCCCGTCTTCCTCACTTACAACTTCTTCACTTTTCCTTTTCTTTCCCCTTTCAATTAATGTAGAGAGTAGTAGAAAAAAAGTTTCGAGTACTTAGTACTCGTGAAATTCGATTTGTAAACATACTGCTGTACGCCAAGAGAACTAATGTTTTTATGTTTACTAAACCTCGCCCAGGGGTTGAAGTTGAACTAAAACAGAGCTAACTTTATCAGCAACAAATACTTTCTGGGTTCTTATCGGTTACAATCGATATCGGGAAGCAATAGTTTGATTATAGGTTTATTACCGCCGAGTCATCGCCATGGACATGTTACTGATTTGTAATGGTTTTTTATTGAAGCTCTGTCGGTTTCTGTTTAACAACAAATCGATGAGTCATCGATAACAAAACGATAACACGCCGATAGCAAATTGGCAACACTCTAAGAAGAAATCGATAACTTATCGATATCAAATTGATTATATTTCGATATAAAATCGATCACATTGCTGTAACAAATTAAAAAGTTTCCATCGATAAATTTGGTATTACTTCTCGATAACACATTGATAATTTTTTTTGCATTAAATTGATAAATTTTCGATAATATATCTATAAAAAGTCAACCACTTTTCTACAACAAATAGACAACAGACGTTAACAAATTGGTAACACTCTGTTATCAAATCGATAAATTTTCGATAACAAATCAACAGTTGTTTGATAACACTAATAATAATTCGATAACTCATCGATAACCTTTGTTATTGATATGTGGTTAGAATTCGAGCCTACTACAATAATTTTTATGATGGTTTTTGATTTTCTTTTTTAATTTCTTCATAAATGAAAAAACAAAAATATTTTAAAATTTCATTGTATTAAAAACAACAACAATTATCATAAACATTATTGTTAAAGACCTCGCGCTCGAATTCGAACCAGGAATCCTTTACCAATAGGCCGGTGAAAACAAAAAAATTTGGTATCGATATTAAATCTATAACACTTCGATAACAAATCGATATATACTGCTTCGATAAAACACCTATAACAAACTATAACTTCTCTATAAAAAGTTCACAATTATTCGATAAAAAACCGTTCTTCCCATAGCAACTTTGCCACGCACATTGTTTCTACATACATTACTCCAGAAATTTGACGAATACACCTACGCTTATAATCTGTTTCCCATACAGCATACCAGCCCTATACTTTACCGCTACACTTACATTATACTCTATCAAAAACTACGGTTACGCTTACAATTACCTCACGCTTACATTCGGAATTTTGCCTTACCGTAAGTAATGATGTTTACACATCAAATATTAAGTAATTTCACAAAATGTAGTAAAAGACGAGAGATTTTGAACAGGCAGTCGAGATCTTCCAATGAGCTTTGTGCTATTTATCTACTACGGTTCATCTTGAATAGCAACAGCAATTTCCACAAGCTGCATACTATAATGCCTACGAACGAAGGCGCAATTTTTTATTAGGTATGTTTGGACACACATACCAATGAGTGTTTCGTGCGTCATTGCAGTTTACGCTCGGCGACATGCAACACTTGCGCTTGACTACCTACACGTGCTTCTAAATACAAATTCCTGTCATACTCTTAACGTTCGTACTCTGAATAAATATATGCAGCTATAGGCAGCGTGTTACTATTTATCCATGATGGCAGCTGTGTTCGCTATTTGGTATCATCTAAACGTGATTCTTCAACTCTATGCAGCTTAAATTTTGTGCTTGCAACTAGTTTATGACCGTCACAACAACATTTGCTCAGCTCTATATGAAAAACATACTTGGATTGCACTTGGGCACGTACTCAGTCAGCTTAAAGCTTATATATATGTAGGTCGCACTCCTAGAACAAAACAGCGCTCAACTAAAAAAATCGCAATTTTCAGAAAGTGCGAAAAACTACCCGCCTCTTGCATATGAATTAATGCAATTTTTATTTTTCACAAAACCTTTTCTTCTGATTTATGAGGCTATTAATATATTAAGGATACCTTCGGTAGCTATTGAATTTGGAAACTTCAAAATTTCAGATTTTTGAGTTAGCTCTCTTTTGATCGAATTGTGCAATTTGTACTTTTTTTCATGAGTGACTTGCATGTTGTCGTCGTTGCTGCCCTGCAAGGAGACTAGCATGAAAATATGTATGTCGCGATTTTCTACATATTTACACACAGCCTCGCAAATATTTCCTTGTGATATAAGCGGGTCATTGGTGCCGTATGTCGTATCGCTGTAGTCGTATCCCTAACGCAATCAGCTGTTTATCGCTATGACGGTAAACCAAGAACAAATTGGTTGGCTACGATACGGTTACGACCTTAGCGGCACCAATAATCTATTGCATTGATTCCCATAAGGTTGGTCGGATCAGCTGTTATAAGGTTATCGATACACTTACGGATAAAGCACTAATGTCTGCAGCTATATGCCAAAAAATTAATGCGTAAGTGCAAAGTGTAAACAATTAAGTACATAACCATGTAGGCATGTACAAGAGGAACTATTGCACATACATAAGTACACATTTACGTGTTTGAACTTTAATCAGCGCCGCCACCCATTGCACTTGCGCCTATTCAAACTGCTTATGCATGGACCTCAAGTATGCACATACATGTGTACGTATATATGTGCATGCACCTATCGGCATTCCGCTTGTTGGCCACAACGTGCTTATACCACCACCAAAGGATATTTATGAGGTTTCAAGTGTTTAACCAATAATATTTACGAGCATCAACATTATGGTTGATATCATACTAGTCGCGATGTTATCAAAATACCAACCGGCTTTCCTAATGCACACACACTAGCATATAAACATGTTTAAAGCAACCCTGCAGAAAATTTTCGATTACTCCCTAAAGAGATTGGTTCCCCATTTATCTCTTTTGTCTACATTAGGGAATAAGTGATCCCCTTTAGCCCCTTTCGGGTACAGTTGGGATTAGTCAGTATGAAATCTATGCAGCCCATTTGAAGAAATATTTAAAAAAGCGGTCATGAAATGGGTATAATAGAAAAGATTACAGATGATTGAATCGAATTAGTTAAGAAAAATGCAGAGCCCTATACGGAACCTAAATTACTAGGACTTAACGACTACTCCGGAATTATGGTTAAATATTCGGAGAATATTTTTATTCCTTTTTAAAAAGCGGAAAAAGAACTTACATAAAATAGATTTCGTAGTTTGGCAAACACTTTGATTGTGTTACTGGCACGAAAAATGCGATTGGTCTCTATTTGAGCCCTTATTGAACCGAAAAGGGCTAATCTTCATATGTTCCCATATGGGTACAAAGGGGATTGGTCCTATCGATCCCTTTCGGGTATAAATTGGTATAATTAGTCCCTTCATAAAACATGCTCAAACAAAAGGGAACAGTTCAACTCATACAAAGAGATCAAAACTGGCATTGGTCGCATACTCCTTTAGGACACATCCCGGATTCATCCTAAACTAATCACATTTTTTGCAGGGAATTTTGCGTTACCCAGTTGAAAATGCGCACCGTATTATATTGAAATTTAAATATGTGCCATATTTTCCTATCCCAATACAGCGCTTTGGTATAATTATAACGGACACAATTCTCGAAAAAAATGTTTGACTTAGGTACGATTTGCCAAGGAGTAAAGTGGGAAAAAACAAAAGATCTGTTACAAGTTGCCTTTGCCTGACGAAATTTGTGTGGTGGATCCAGATGGATAAGGAGCTTCAGGATGTACACACCTGGACATAAGTATTCGCGTTAACCGTCGACGCGGGAAAAACAGATGTAATATTAATTACCGAAAAATTTATCGTCTCTAGTTCGACTAAGCCTAAGCCTAAGCTTGGAGGGATAGGCTAGGCTGGGATGGCTGCCTAAGGGCACAATTTGGCCAGTGATATTAGGTCCGTTGTGATACCACATAAATACACCATTACTTTTCCTCTTTGAACCATTTTGTGGACCTGATAAAAGCTACAAGCTCCTTGACGTCTACTCCACAATCTGGCTCAGATAACCTAGAAATAGAGCACCCAGAAAACGCTGCTGCGCCCCGCTTAGTGCCGGGCAGTTGAAGATGAGGTGAACCACCGTTTCCCCCTCCTCATCCTCTTTACAACTCCTGAAGCATCGACGATAAGGCGCTCCTAACTTTTCTGCATGCCTATCTATAAGAAAATGACCAGTTAGTGCCCCCACAAGTGTAGAAATTGTATCCCTGCTTAGGTTGTACACGTACGGAATCTTTTAGGATCCCATTTTGGCGAGGTTTCCGGCGATGTTCGACACCCCGGTGTTTGTAGCGATCTTTCGTCGGCTTGACGGTGGATGTATTCTTTTAGCATTAGCTAGCATGTGGCCAGGGGCAAGCCTTCTTGCCCGGAAAGAAAATGCCTGGTTGTACCCAGACTAGCCAGTTCATCTGTAATGCAGATTCCCTCGATATCCCTATGTCCAGGGACCCATGTGAGGTGTTGACGGTTCTGTTGGGCTATCGCTTGTGTAGGTGCCAAGAGATTTTATGGTAGCCTGGTAGTCGCTGAAAATAAAGATTTCTTTGCCGTTATTGTGGGTCCCTATCTAGCTGCGGCTGCCATGATAGCTGAAACTTCTGCCTGAAATACCCTGCAGTGGTCGGGTAGTCTAAAGGAGAGCTTGAAGTCAAGGTCACTTGAGTATACTCCAACTCCAACTCTATCGTTTAGCTTGGAGCCGTCCGTGTATATGGAAATGCTGCTGTCAATAGCAAGGCACCTACCCGACTCCGTCCAGTCATCCCTACTAGGAATTTTTATCTTAAAGTTGGTTTCCGCAACTGTTGTGGTCGCACAACCATCCATGATAGGGGGAAGAAAACTGTATTTGGTTACTATACTAGTGTATACTGTGGTCTTGTTGCTCCAACACGACAATTCCCTTAGGCGCAGGGCTGGCGTTGCCGCCGCTCGATAACCAGCTAGATCCAATAGAAGGATGTCAATAATGAAAAATGTAGCACAAAATATCTAGGAGTTATATAAGCTAGTAAATTGTCGTGGAAAATCTGTATGTATGAAAGAGGATGCTAAGATGCACGTGGTGCCTAACAAAAGCTCTTTCATTGGGAATTTATGGAAATTGCCAAACCCATACTTTACAATAGCGTTCTTGTTTGGTGGACAGCCACACAAAAAAGTACGTATACAAAACAAAAAACAAAAAAAAAAAAAAAAAAACAAGTAAGTACGGGACTGTCTTCGGCTGTGCCGAAGACTTCATACCTTTCATGAATGGGGCTGAACAATAATCTTATGCCGTTTGTAATCTCCAATAATCGGATGTATAAGATAAGAAATATATAATGAACAGATCTACATACCTAAACGATTTTTAAGATAAATATAAAATAAAAAATAGGTAGGTACTTTGTGTGAGGATGCAAAGTTTCAGGTTTTTTGTGGTCTGCGTGTAAAAATTACGACTACGAATCACGTATTTCAACAATATATGACGTAAACGTAACCATTTGATGAAACTTGATGAATTTTGAAGCTTATAGCCGTAAAAAAGGGGCAAAAAATACAGTTTTTATGGGGTATATAATATATATACCACCGATCTCTATGATTTTTTCAGACAACAGTATATGCTATATACGTAAGCATTCGTTGAAATTTGAAGCCTCTAGCTCTTAAAATAGGGCAGTAATTACGAAAAGTTCCTTATCTGAACAATCGGTTGTGGGGGATATATACTATATATACGACCGATCTCATCAATTTTTTCAGGCAACAATATGTGCAATATACGAAAGTATATGGTGAAATTTGAAGCTTCAATATGTTAAATTGGGTAAGATATTACAAAAATCCTCTTTTTCTGAAAAATCGGTTTTATGGAGGATATATGCTATAGTGGTCCGATCCGGTCGGTTCCGACAAATGTCTAATCGGACACCCAAATACACCCGCTCACCAAATTTTATGAAGATATCTCAAAAATTGAGGGACTAGTTTGCATACAAACAGACAGACAGACAGACAGACAGACGGACAGACGGACAGACGGAGATGGCTAAATCAACTCAGCTCTTCAACCTGATTATTTCGGTATACTTAATGGTGGTTCTACCTATTTTCCTTTAAGGACTTACAATTTTCGGTTTCGTGACGAAATTAAAAACCAATTCATTTTCACGAAAGTTATAAAAAACAGTGCTTTAATCATGGGTATCGACCTAAAGCCGGCAAACCATAAATAGTATACAAAAGACTTGAGAAGGTATGCAGAGTATAAAAGATAACCATAACGGGAGCCCTGAATACTACACACCATTTTGCACACTCCGCAAATTTAGTGACTAAGAATATCAACTGCAACAAGGCTCGACGCAGCTTGAATCCAGGCCGTATGGCCAAAGCAGCATACCACAATTTTGTATTAGGCACACGGAGGATAAAGTGCCTTCAACATCGCACGATATCTTGTGGCCACAGTTGAGGTGGAGGGTTGGCGCCAAACTGCAGAAATGACAGAACATACTAAACATGTCTATACTGATGGTTCGAAATTAACGGAAAGGGTCGGGTCTGCTGTTAACTGTATAGATCCAAAAATAAGTAGATCATACAAGCTGCCAAATTACTGCAACGTCTTTCAGGCAGAAATTATAGCCGTAAAGAAAGCATATTTCTAGAGGAAGTGTGCTTGAAAATTAAAAAAATCCCGAGTCGCTCTGGTATATAGAACCGGGTACCGTGGGAAGCGCAGCTTTTATGCTGCGCGTGTCCTATATGATGGCCAATCCTTAAGGTTACACACTGGAAGAACATACAAGCCTGCCAAAATACTGCTCTCAGAATCCCTACGCTCTGTTTGCTTATGTCCCCAGAAAACCACCTATAAAGTGAGGCGAGAATACTCCTCGTTAGGGAGAGAAATTAAATGCTAAACAAGCAGTTGCTGGTGAATACTCAGAAACCTTGGCATTCCAATAGACATCTAATGAAGAGGCTCCACCTTCCAGGGACTTAGGAAGTAATTTCTGCAATCATTACTAGGAAATTCTGCAACTGAGAACACAGCCGTATGAAGAAATTAGTATCAACAATTCGTCAGTGATACCCGCAAAATGGCGTCGGACCTCTATGCCAGGAATTGCCCGGCGAACCTCGTTCTTAAAATAAATACCCTGAACTTGCAGAAGAGGAACGTACTCTCTCTAGGGAGAGCCGCGTAGATCTAGCTCAACGACGATCTGGATTCTGTAACATGTTATGCTCTTATCTATCCAGAATCAAACGCGGCATATTATATGTATGTTCTGCTGGCAATATGTCCCCACGTGACACCAACCATCACTTTAATCTGAGTGTGAAACGAATGCCCCTAACACCCATCTCACTCTTGTCCACCGCTGTTGAGACTGCAAGTTTCCTAGGACTCCAGTTAGAGGATATTGATGACAATTAGTGAGTGGTCGCACCTATTGGATGGGTCGAAGCAATGCTACAACAACAACAGCAGTAAGCGTGCTTAAGCTGTAGTCCTGTCAATGCGTATATTGAAAGTCAGGCGCCGGTTGAGCCAACAGTTGTACACAGTCCTTCATCAAGAAGTGTCCTGGAATGCAAAGAAGCATTGAAAAAACTTCGCTCAGGCCGCACAATACATTTATACTGGGTTCGCCATCATAAAGAGATAGAAGGTAACGAAAAGGCTGGTGAGTTGGCATAGGAGGGTGCTGCACTCGCTGAATGGATGGTAGAGGTCTAAATCCGTTTTGAAGAAATCAAATGGGAAACAGGAGTTACATATGATCCATAAAGCAGGAAAGGCGTGAACAGAAGCGCAGGACTGCAAAATTTCTAAGACCACTTGCAATTCATTCGACATTAGACTCACAAAATTGCTCATATCTTTAAAGAAACAAGACTAAGGCTCAAGATAGGCATACAAGCTAGATACTTTTTCCATGCGTCACGAGCTTATAAGTAAGGTCTCGTTATTAACAGCAGTTGTATGTAGTGCGAGCTGCAGGAAAACACAGTTGAGCACATTCTGTGTTCCTGTCCTGTGCTCGTGCGGTCAGGGCTTTAGCTATAGGGTTGCCAGATCCCGAGGCAACAATTTAGGTTGGTATTAGAATACTTCTTGTGATTGCCAAGAGGACGGAGTTGTTGCGCCGAAACTTGTTTTTTTCACAAAAAAACTTTTAGAAGGGATGACGGAAAATATACATCAATTGCCCACCCTGTCGGAAAATAAACTAAACAAAACGAATGACGGTATGATCTTTCTTTAATTTTACTTTGAGGCTGTTTAGGAAATTTCCTAATAACTATTTCGGTCAAAGCTAATAACTACTTCGGTCAAAGGCCATACCCGTATCTGTGGTGAAAAGCAAAAGTCGCATAAGTCCCATTTTAAAGGATAGGACTTAGGGCATTTATGCTTGTGACCATAGATATATTGTAATTTTATATCAACTCAAAAGCAAAAAGCGTGTGCTTTCGCAGAAGGGGATTGAATAATTGCCCTTTTTCCATGCTTCGTAAAAGCACCCCGTACAAATTTTTGAATTCGCGAATGTCAAAGCTTTGCTGTCAACAAACGAACAAACCTCTAGTAATTGAATTAAGTATTTTCCCTTATTGTTTTTTCCTATTTTTGCACGAAAATTGCTAACACCGTTAACTTAGCATAGCCAATTTCTTATCGAATAACATAAGACATAAATAAAAGAATTTATAATTTTGTATGATTTAAGTGAATTTTTCATTTAGTCATGGCAACCATATTTCCAGAGTGTCACACAGTTATTTACAAAAAAAAAAAAAACAATAAACATAAAATAATAAAAAATTTATATTAGCTACTTTTTAAAAGAGTACTAATGAATTTCAAGCTATTATATGTTTGCCAGATCCGCTCGTTATAAAAAAAAAATAATGCAAAAAGTGCGTCGAAATCCTAAATTGTCACTTTAAATTGAAAACGGATGTGTTTTTGTTGTAAAAATCATTTATAATATTATGCTTTAAAATTGTGTTTGTTGCTCGCCTACTTCACTATAAAATATGTACAAGTAAACGCAAAGTGACATTCTGGAAAATACTTAACAAAAAGAAAAAAACTGCGCCCCACTGTACACTTTGTTTGGAAATGACCCTCCAAAAATTTCGCTTTCCAATATTTAAGTACAATAAATGAATTCCCACTGGGTTAGAATGTATTAAATTTATCGCATACCACAATCGCCACAGCGTTCATGCTCTAAGCTCTCTTAACCTTAGGGGAGTGTTTTTGCTACAACAACGACAACAACAGAGTTCATGCTCTATTTGAAGGCCACTAAACTGAATCATAATTCAAGTCAGTGACCCATAAAATATGCTTACACATTGCGTCAGAAAATTGGGTCAACTAAATATGATAAACATATTCAAACGGGCAATAGCGAATATTGAATAGTCATTGTGCACTCGAGCTCAGTTTAAATAAATATTTCGATTGGAAATTTTTTTGCGGCTTCTAAATCTGAAATTAAATTTATAAATCAATTTTTATTTTTTATTTTAAGGTGACAATTTAAACTAGAAGGAAAGTATTAGTCAGAGTGAAACCGACAAATTTTGTATAAAATGGTTGTCGTATATTGTTTTAAATCACGTTTTGGGCCGCATTAAGAATGAGCGGGTTCAAGTTAACTGTAAGAGCCCATTAACAGGATTTGATCAAGAAAACTAAAGTTGTATGCGAAGGATATCATACTTTTAATTTCATCATGTAAGCAGTTCGGTTAGTAGTATAGCTGTACATTAAAATGCAATTGAATAAGTAATAAATGCTTTTAGATTACAGACATTTCTATAGTAGAGAACTGCACATGACACAATGCGTATACAAGCTGCTGACAAAATTCTTTCGAGATTTTTTTATTGCAAATATTTTCGAAGCGGCCGCCATGGTGTGATGATAGCGTGCCTCACCTACCACACCGAAGGTCACGCCCCGGGCAAAATAACATCAAAATTTAAGAAACAATTTTTTTCAACTAGAAAAAAAATTATCTAACGAGTGTACTTCGTTCATTTAAAGCTCTAACTGAAAAATCATCTGCTTTGCAGATGCCGTTCCGTCTCGCCAATTTGGAGAAAAAATTAAAAAGGAGCACGGCGCAAATTGGAAAAAAGCTCAGCCTAAAATCTCTTAAGAGATTATCGGGTCTTACATTTATTTTATATTTTATCTTCAATGTCTAACTCACCCAGTACATTTCTTTCTGAGATCATGGGTCGCTTTTACTCCATATTAAGTCGATGTTTAATTAGCTTTATTTTGGAGGATGCTCTTTCACTTCCGCAATTTTTGCCGTCATTGGAATTGACCAATGTAAACTGGAGATTATTTTCTTTTACTCATTTGATTACTTTTCCCCTTTTGTGCGGAGATTTGCAAAATGTTTTAGTTGGATCAATTCGTTTCCCAAAGTGTCTTCCAAATCTCTCTGATAAGTTTCCACAAGTCTTCCGTTTTATTTCTTCTGATTATAAGAGCATCACCAATGAAATTGAATCTTTCAAAAGCTAGCTGGTAAGGTACAGTTTTGTCATCAAGTGAATTTAATTCAAAAACAACAGTAAAAAAAAGCTTCAGTGCGTAATTTGTCTCTAGCTGAAAGATGTACCGTAGATGCTTGAGAGCCAAGAGGGCACATTTTCTTTGGTATTCGTTGTGCTTGATTTGTAACCACATTTTTCTATTCAGCGTCATCCCGTAACATATTCAGTGTATTTTAAAAGGGTACAAGTCCAATTTACACAGATCTTCTAGCATCAGCACAACATGACCAGCGAGTATCACTCAAACAGTTATGACAGTAAGATTCTTGGAGTGATGATAAGTTGCTCACTAATATCTCGTATTTCCGTTCTTGTCTTTTCGGCTGAGTGGTCGTGCAGTGCTAGCCTGGGCACAACCAATTAATTTCGGGCTTGACTTGGTTGAGCCGAAATCTAAAGTGGATCCAAGGGTGGCGAATTGGCGGAGTTGGGAGTGCAATGCTTGCCTAAACTAGATTTAGGGAAAGTTTTTGCATTCCAGTTTTAGCTTGAAGTATTGCAATGGCGTGACGCCACATAACGGGTAAATAAGAATTAGAGAAAATAAGCTAAAGGAACAATCATAAGTGAACATAACCGACCAAAAAAAGTGAATATAACGGAACAAAAACACATGGCAACACGCGACTAATTGAAGAGAAATGTCTTGTTATTGGTGAAGGCCAAATAATTCGACTAGCCACGGTGCGGGAGTAACTTACACCTAAAAAAAAACAAATGGTATATCTCGTATCTTATCGATTATTAATATCTCGTATCTCCCATTAAAAAAATAATAAATGTAAGGCGCGATAACCTCGAAGAGATTTTAGGCCGAGCTTCTCCTCTTCCAGTTTGCGTCGTGCTTCTTTTAAATTTTTCCTACAAATTGGCGGGACGGGACCTGCCTGTTTTATGCCGACTCCGAGCTTTTCATGGCATAAATACACTCGGAGTTCTTGCCAAACACTGCCGAGGAGCGACTGCGCTTAGAGAAATTTTTTTCTAATTGAAAATCGTGTTTCTAAAATTTTGATGTTGTTTTATATATATTTAAATAGGCAAGAAGAAAACTTTACGCTCCTTCTACGTATATAAAATTATGTACGTACCGATGGAGCTTTTAAGAGAGCAAGCAAGCCATTACAAAAACATTACAGTTAATTAAAACGCTAAAATATTCATTTAAAAATGACACCACTACACATGGCCAACACCTGTTTAAACTACATATGGGCCTGTTGACCCCCACACCACAAACGCTTAATGTGTTTGCTTTGCTTTGTTTTGTTTAGAAAATAAGTAGGCCTTTGGTTGAAAACTGAACAAAGCCTATCTCGGGAGCAATGGTAATAAGCCAATTTTTAATTAAGAAGTCGTCTATGAGCAAATGCTAAGAAAGAGTGCATGTATAATTACATAAAATTAAATAATAAAAAAAAAAAATAAAATAAAATAAAGTAAAAAATATAATGAAATTAAAAAAAAAAACAAGTAAAGACGACAATATCTTCGGCTGTACCGAAGACTTCATACCTTTCATGAATGGAACTGAACAATAATCTTTTCCCATTTGCAATATCCAAATAATCGGCGGTATAAGATATGAAATATATAGTGAACAGATTTACATACCTAAGCGATTTTTAAGATAAATATAAAATAAACAAGTAAAGGTGTCTACGTTCGGGTGTATCTGAACATTATATACTCAGCGTGAACTTTAATTGCACATTTAATTTCAGATAAATTACTTTTCTACATAACACGTGGCACCGCCCGTTTAAAAAAATGTCTCCCCATTTCCTCTTACAATAAAACTTGATAAGTGAAATATCATTGATTCAAACTATTTTTTGCTAAGTTATTGCTTATTATTCTAGTCTACGACCATTTAAACTTGTTTTATATCTAAGTTGCCATGGTCTTTAACCGATCCCGTCCATTTTTACTAGAAATCTTTTCTGCTATAAGTAAAATATATATACACAATTTCATTACGATATTGTTACGAATATTAGCAAAACTAAGGGGTGCTGCCATCTCTAAGCCGATGCTAAGCAGCGCCTTGCATGCACATCCATAGATCAATCATTATGTATCTACATAAACGAATCAATAATTGCGTCTACACATATGTACGTACGTATACGAGCAGCGGAGAAGAAATGCACAAACACATGCATATATCTTATCTGAATTCCTCACAAGAGAGGGCAATAATTTGTGCAAGTATTACTCAAATGAGAAGTTATAAACGTAGTTGTAGCTGGAGATTTAGTAGCTGATAACTAACTAGTAAGCTCTGGAATGGAAAAGCCTAGAAAAAGTATAAAAGGGGCGACAGTAGAGGCGAGAAATCAGTTTCATTTGAGCTATCAATCAGTTTGGTTATTAAGCAAGCTATTCGTTGCAAAGTATAAGTGTTATTGTGAAGTACTTTAATAAAGGCCATTTTTTCCATTATTCAATATTGGAGTTATTTATTCAACAGTATAGCGATACGAACGTTGGCAGAAGATTGCAAATAAAGGGAATTGCAGTAAATTCGTTATAATATGTTAATTTTTCTTCGAGTAATGGCTCCCGAAACATAGAATATTGCTTAGCCATAAAAGGGGTGGTGCCACGTCCATTTTTTTAAATTTGAAGTTTTTCCTATTTATTATTATAAATACACTTGGGAAATGAAATATCATTGAAATAAAGCTCCGTTTTGCAAAGATATAGCTTATTTTATTCGTCCACCACCCTTTTAAAAATCTTTTATATAAAAGTGAGCGTGGTCCCTAACCGATTTCGTAAATTTTTCTTCAAAGCATTCCCTATAGTAAAGGCAATTTCTCTGCCGAATTTTGTTACGATAGGTTTAACAATTTTTGATTTATGATTAATAGTATTTGTTAAATTGATTTTATCACAAGTGGGCGGTGCCACGCCCATTTAAAAAATTTTTTTTCAAATTTTTATCAAGAGTCTCAATATCAGTCCACGCGTTAAACTTCAACATTGTAGGTGTATTATCTACTAAATAATCAGGTCTTTTGTGTTTTCCAAAATGTTATATATATAAAAAGTGGGCGCGGTTATCATCCGCCTTCGCTCATTTTCAACACCAATCTATTCTGGGCCCAGATAAGCTCGTGTACCAAATTTGGTGAACATATCTCAATATTTACTCAAGTTATCATGTTAACGGCCAGACGGACGGACGGACGGACATGGCTCAAACAAATTTTTTTCGATATTGATGATTTTGATATATGGAAGTCTATATCTATCTCGATTCCTTTATACCTGTACAACCAACCGTTATCCAATCAAAGTTAATATACTCTGTGTGCAAAGCACTCTGAGTATAAAAATAGGTAGGGGATTCAAGGGGTTGATAAGCTCAATACCCAGCTTTATAGCTTCATAGCTTCTGCAACCCAATTGTCAACCTCACCCATGGGAGGGGAATCCTGTTAAAAATATGATTGTACCATAAACATATTTAGCAGGCAAGGCTCTGGCGACCCCAAGTATGACCTAGAAGGTTTAGTGTGGTCATATAAATCGTTACCGAGATGATCGGGTTATTACTTTAATGGTGCTTTGTTACCGGAACATACCGGATCTATATCCAGCAAAGGACCACCAACATCGATAACACTCCCCAAAACCTTCGGGGAGTATCTATGTCGTTAATACAATAACATCAAAAAATAGGAAGGTACTTTGTGTGAGGATGCAAAGTTTGACGTTTTTTGTTGTATACATGAAATAGCTAATCACTTATGTCAACAATATATGCAGTAAACGTAAGTAAAAAGGAGGCAGAAATGACAGTTTATATGTTATACTATATATACCACCGATCTCTGTAATTTTTCAGACAATAATTTATTCCATATACGTAATATTTGGTGAAATTTGAAGTATCTAGCTGTTAAAATAGAAAGAAGAAATTGCGAAAGGTTTCTTATCTCAATAATCGGTTGTAGGGGACATATGCTATATATACGACCGATCTCTTTGATTTTTTCAGACAAAAATATGTACAGTATACGAAAGCATATGGTGTAGGTTGGTGCTTCAATCTGATAAATTGAGGAAGATATGACAAAAACCGTTTTTTATGAAAAATCGGTTGTATGGGGATATATGCTATAGTTGTCCGATGCGGCCGGTTCCGACAAATTCTTGTCGGACACCCAAGTATACCCGCTCGACAAATTTTATAAAGATATCTCAAAAATTGAGGGACTAGTTTGCATACAAACAGACAGACGGACATAGCTAAATCAACTCAGCTCTTCATGCTGATCATTTCGGTATACTTATTGGTGGGTCTATATCTTCTGACTTTTAGACTGGAACTAGAAATATTTTTGGTGAGTAGTTTTGTTGGTTATAAGATAATTATGTAAAATATTTCCTACAGGATTAAAGAAGTGAAACCAAGCAATAGGATTATCAGTGAGGTTGGCATTTACCGATTGGTTTTGTCTTTTGACAAGCCAGTTCTGGGGCACTTTGGAGTACCGATGCGAAGAACAGTTCCGGTAGGTCTCTATGTATCAACTCATTATAAAGTTCTCAAATTGTATAGTCTGAGTTACACCGCCTTGTGGTTTATTCAACGAAAAAGTCTAACACTCCTTCAATGTAATGATGTTCTGAGAGCAAGTGCTCCTTCAAAACACAGCAAACTTTATCCCACCAGTAAATGCTTTCGCTACAAATAGTGAATTGCAGGGCCGGCGAAACGCGCAAAATCTGTGAGTAGTTTGGATCGGGAATAAAAGTGGTAGGTATGAAAGTTTATATTATTCCACAAATAAGCTATGTCAGTAATTAATGGACAAGTAATAACGTAATGAAGTTTTTATTGTAATATTCATCGAAGTTTTGAAAAAGTTTTTATCGAATATTTCTTATTCCAGGGTGAAGAGTCGTACCCACCAAATCCACGCATTCCACCGGAACTGTTAAAGCGCATAATCTCTTTGCAATTTTTAGTATCTAATAAACCTTGGCTCGTAACCAACATAGCAAACTATCAAACTATCAGATTAGTTTTCAAAAGGTCCTCAAAAAGTGACTTACCACTAACTTTGATATCGGAACTAACCAACGTGAAGAGAAAGTGAGTGTAAGTTGCCCTTCCTGAAATCTGCCATCATAACCTTTACCATCTTTTGAAGAGGATGTTCCTCTCATAAGGCACGTGTATGGAGACCAGCGTTGATTGGCCCCCTAATTACAAATCCTTAAGCTATTTATCCAGCATTATTGAATGAGGACAATTTAGTGTCATCTTTTGAACTGCAATTTGAGATTGCAATAATATATTAATAATATTCATAGTCTCACAACATTTTGTAGGCTTTGGTTGCGATAAAATTTTAAGTAGAGTGCTGTTCTTCGCAGTCGCGCCACACTGAATAGCCGTTGACAGCACTTTTCTTATTTTTAGATATTTAAAGTCCGCATCTTTGAGAAAGCAATTTTGATTTTGAAAGTTATATGAGTTTCAGTAGTCCATTATAATTTTGTGTTATATTTTTTGGCATCATTTAACTAGGCAAAGGGCTACCTATATACCAAATTTCAGGAAAGCCTATCCACGAATAAAATGTTTTAAGGATATATTGGTACCTGGTCCAATTCCCGGAAATAAACTTGACAGGAACACTATCTTGGTCGCTGTGAAGCTACCCGGTGAATTTGATTAAAATCGGCATAGTGGTTTTGGAGTCCATTAGCTGCATACAAATATATGTACTTCTTTCTTCATATATATCATATATATAGATATAACGGCAGAAACGAAAAACGACGATTTGCCCTATCTTTGGTCTATCTGCATAACTTTTAAAAAGTTTTTACCGCTTACTCTCCCTCTGCGTCTATGTCTATCTGTTCGACTCTTCATTCTTCCTTTCTTTCTAACTACCTCTCCTACCTCCCCCGCTCCACCTATAACTTTCACTCTATCTTCGTCGTACTCTATCTCTGTTTCAGAAAAAAATAAACAAATAAACAAAAAAAATTTTGCTTAAGAAAAAATATAAATTAAGGGGTGGACTTACCTTACCATTTTGGAGTATGAAAAATAAATAAGATCCGATTCTCAAACCATTAGCCTTTTCGAAGGAGTTCAACCACTGTGAGATGTATGCATTCTTAACCATTAACAACATTAACACAATATGTATGTACGTCAAGCTGATATGAAATGGAAAAACATATTCACATACATCTATACATATCTATAAGTGTACTCCACAAGTTGACCCTTTCACTACCGCCAGCTAGTACGCATTACAAATATATTTCTAAGTAACGGTGATTACTGTAAGGAGTTTCGGAAGCACTTTAGTGAAAGCAAAAATCGCCTCCTTATATGTCCACCTGAGTGGACATGGGTAGCCAAGGTAGTCAATTTAAATGCAGTAAAGTCTATAAATGTTCAAAAAGAGATAAACAATTGAAATAATTGTATAACCAAATTAATTTTTATTAGAAAAAAAAAAATAACTATACCCCTTACAGTTTATGAGTTTAACGGGTTTTTTTAAGGAAACTAAATTGAATGATTTATTTAATAATTTGGGAAAAGTTTAAACAACATGACATCAGGACGCACAAAGCGACAGCTGTTTCGATTATACCTTGTAAATCTCTTCAAAGCCTTTTCTCCCGGGAGTGGGAGTCGAACCCGCACTCCTACGATAGTTGAAATGGTTACAAACACATTCAGCTACGTCATGCCTTAGTTGTTGTTAACTAATTGTAGTAATTTGAATGATATTCACAAAAATAGTCGGAATTTCGACGAATGCAGAGGTGGGCGTTGCATTTCGTGCAATAAAAGTGCGTATTTTCCTTGCGTCGTTCCATTTTACAACGAACTGCATTGGCCATGAAGAATCAAACTTTGGTAAATGGCTGCTTTGGTCATAACGCGTATCAATCAGTGGTTGGTGGAAATACTTCAATGTCTTCGACGTCATTTGCTTGCATTTTGAGAACATTGAGGGTATGTGCAAGATATTTTCAAAAGAGTATAAGCCGACCTTTTCTGAAAGCAATTAAATCTATTTGATTGAAGCACCGCAATCAAGTTTATTTATAACATTTACATTTAAATTTGTGTGGAGGACCCCTGCTACGCAACGTAATCATAGGTATTCCACTTTTTCCACAAAGAACATAAAGTCTTATTCCCCATGGACAAGGCTTACCACGTACATACTGCCTTATTAACAGGTGTCCTTTAAATGGAATAATCTGTTCACTGTGGATTTCCTCCAGCTCTTTCTCCAATAACCATTTCCGAATAGAATCCATTATAGGTCTTACGCTATATAATTTATCTTGAGTTTGTGGGGTAGACTAGTATCCACTAAATGCAAACGTGTTCACAGCCCATAAGAACGATTAGGTGTTATATTGTTAACAAATAATGATAGCGCTGAACTTCCGAATTTCCTCAGGACTAGTTGGTCGAAAGTTTGATTCTTTCTGCACACCAAAAAGATTATTGAAGTTAGATGCATCTTCAAAAAATTTAGTCGGCAAGTATTTTTCGAAATACTCGTACTCACTTTTGACTCCATTAGGCATCTGGTGCGGTAAAATTAAAATTAGCAATTCGGTCATTACTCCGGGAGTGCCTCCCTTTAATGTCACTTTTCTGAGTTCTATATGGCCAGTCAAAACATTAATTTCCGCTTACGCTTCTGGTTCTTTTGCTAGTAGAAATCTGAAATTGAACGCAATACTCTCACAAAAAAAAAAAAACTCATTTTTTGGAGCATTCTCTTCGCTCCTTATTGAGGATGGTATTGAAATAGAAGAAAATTGATGGACTCAGCTCTCGTTCCACTTCACTTTCCTCACAACTCGTATCTTTACGTCCCACCTATTCATCTCCTTCATAACGATTCCTAGTTAGGAATCAATTTCATCACTATCCGACTCATTGTCGAAATCTAAGAAATTATTTAGAAGGTCAAATATCTCGTTTCCTGACAGCGCTTTGTGCCTAGCCATCATAACTTTTGCCTACAATGTAATATTATCTTCCCTTAACTCACAACTCTTGACTTCTCATGTCCATTATAAAGGACATAAGGTTTTATCTTTCTAGAAAACCTACCTGAATTCCCACTTAGAACGGTTCAAAAAGAGAATTTCGAGCTAAAAATAACCGTTGACACAAGTAAACATAAATCTTTTTATGATAAAGAATTAAAGAACAAACACACCAAATATAATATTTAAACTTTCCTTCACAAAAGCCTGCACAATACCGACAACATTTAAAAGCAATTAGCGGGATAATTAGTTTCATGTTCGCAATAAACCACTAGGCCCGTTTTCACTGAAAATAATGCTTAAAAGTTTTAAATTGAAAATAACAGTGACTTCAAAGTCATGTCCACTGCAGTGGATATCAGTAGCGAAAGGGTTAAATAACGCTCGAATACATACATACATACACATCGCACTCAAAGCAAGTATGCTTCTACAGTTCAGAGCGAACAAATATTGTGTTAAATCCTAAAGTTTCACTTCCATAGTTTTTTCATAACGCGCGGAAAGAAGCATAACTTCAAAAATTACTTTGATGTCCATGGCAACATAGGGCATTTCCTTTCTTACGCGCTAACGTACATACTAACCTAAAAAAATGTTATTGATTAACTCTTAATAAGTGATTTAAAATATCATATCTACAAATAATTAATAGTTCTCAATCACTGACTTCAAAACTTTGCGTGTAAGATTTAAAACTAAAACTACTTCAACAAAGTAATCATACTTCGACTTCAAATTGAACTAAAAAGTTTTAGGTATCGCTATTGATATGGCCGCTGTGGCAAGTGAAGCCATACAATACGAAATATTGGACGCAAGCAATACCAGTACGACACAAGGCCACAAGTTCAATTAAAATTATTTCTTTATTACTTTAGCTATTAGTTGGCTCTATTAGCAACAGACAGCAAATGAATTAACACTGCTGTATAACGTAATTGGAACTACGTTATTTCTTTTATTATATCAGCTGTTGAAATTGAAGTTTAACATTTAGTAATAAATTAAGTTTTAGAATTTTCTTATTAGGAAATAGGGGTAGTCTGCAATCGCAAAAGTTACACTGCTAGTTTTTGGCTGTGACTTTCATATTCGTTGGTTCAAATACCCTCAGTCTCCAAACACTTGATATATTTTCGTTTTTGGATGTTCTTATTAGGCTCGAAATCTGACTTAAGATTTTAACTGCATTTTCATAAGGTTAAAATTTGAAGCGATCTATAAACGTTTCGCTTCCGGCGTGGGCTTATATTGGTTCAATATTACAGTTAAGGGGTTAAAATGCGATAAAATCTTTACTTGGTTTCGGATTTGACCTTCAAACATTCTCGGAGTGCGAAATATATGAAAAAAAAGAGCCTCAGATATATGATGCCACAGGAGTCCTTTATGACTCAAACTTTGTTGAAGCTATGAGAAAAGGAAAACTATTAAACTAAGCAGCTTTATAAATTCAAAAATTTTCATTTGAGGTACTTTATTTTGAATAAAAATTCTATTAAAATGGACTTTTTTTCAACCGCATTAATTGCTCATTGCTTTTGCTAAAACACACGATTGAATCATTGCTGTTCTTTTTATATTTGGAATGGACCCCGCTTTTTGTTGTTGCTGTATATCTCTGCATTTTACCAGAATTTTTCTGATACATACTTCATCGTAATTTCTCTGCTATTCTGTCGAGTCACCTGCGTTGGCAGAACAGACATCGGCATGATCTCATACTATTTATGTTAAGGATTTCCTCTTAGCCATCATGTCCTCAAATGGGACTCCTTTATACTCCAAAGTCGAAAAAGTGTCAATTATTTTCCGAAAACTTAACTTAACGGATATTCGGTGAAATTGATCGAATTATGGTTAATTCGACCGAGTTCTTTATCAAGCGAACAAATTAGTTTAGTCATTTCAACAGAAGAGAAATTGTCGCTCTTAATTTAACAAAATCTTGTAAAATTTACAAATTCCTAATCAATCTAACTGATTTTTTTGTTAACACAACTGATCTCACTGGTCATTTCAAAAGCGATAAACAGTCAATACATGAGCAAATTTCAAAGAGAATTTTACGCTCAAGCGCTCTTTACTTTGAACTTATGTATGATGTGTTCTATATGTATGCACTCTTTACGTATGTATATGGCGGCCGCCGTGGTGTGATGGTAGCGTGTTCCGCCTACCACACCGAATACTTTGGGTTCACACTCCAGACAAATCAACATACAAATTTTAGAAATAAGGTTTTTCAATTAGAAGAAAATTTTCCTAAGCGGGATCGCCCGTCGGCACTGTTCGGGAAGCACTCCGAGTGTATTTCTGCCATGAAGAGATCTCAGCGGAAACTCCTCTGCCTTGCAAATGCCGCAACAAAGGTACTTTCGTACAAACGGTCAATTACGAATCAACGATTTGTGCGCAGTTGATTCAACATCTTGTTGCGATGGATAAAAATTTACAGAAATTTCGGTTGAATTGACCCGTTTTTCGGTTGGTTTTACCAGCATTTTTCTTTCAGTCTGCCAAAAGTGCTGAGCCAACAAAGCGACTTTGGAAGAAATATTCATAATTTATTTTTAAAAAACTTTATTTCATATTCAGTTTGAATAAAATCTGAAATTCAATATTAATATTCGTGTTTATTTAAATTTGCTGTTGGTTAAATGGGTCAAAAATTTAATTTTTGTTTGAATCAGCGTTTAAGTTTTTTCAAATTTACCACTACAATAAACATAAAAAACCGCCAGGCACTTTCGTTTATAGTGGTATTTTTGATAATGTGCTAAAATATCCAAATTCTGCCAGGATGTAAATTACCACGATCAAATAAGAAGAGGATGTAAGCAGCCAAGGTAAAGCTGAGAATAATATTGTGGCGAATATTAGCATCACTATGCTGTTAGTAAATAATCACAGCAACAAAACCAGCAAGCAGACACACTTACGTACATGTACACATTAAAGCTTATGTACAAGGTAACGAAAAATATTTCAAACACATAACCAGCAACTCGAAGTGAAGAGATATCCCACATACACATATGTAGTCATTAGCTAAGAGCAGAAGTTGCTCAGACGTACACACGCGTATGGCTAGAAGAAAAACGTAAACTACTTATATATATACATGTATATAGCGGGGTAACCAAGCTTGAGGTGCAGCTGTTCTAGAACACATGTTCGTGAAACGACTAGATCTTAGGAGAATTGGCAACGAGGTAACCGAGAGTATAAAAGCAGCGCAAGCTGAGGAATCAGTTAATTAGTTTGATTTAAACACGCTTTTGTGAAGTAGATGATAGTGAAGTATAATTGTACTACTCCCAAAGTAGTCCAAATAAAGACCATTTTGCAATACTGAATATTGGAATTATTTATTCGACAGTTCAGCGATACGAGCGTTAGCAAAAGGTGCATATTTATCAGAAATCTCCAGAATTTATTACGATATTTTGAATTTTTCTTTGTTAACACACTTTTTGCTCAACGTGCACGAAAATGGCGCATTATGACGATAATTCATTCTACTGCTTATTTGAATAAAAAAGGAAAAAAAAATTACTAATTTTATTTGTTAAAAATGTAGATTTTTAAAAAATCAATAAAGTTTAAAAAATTTTAGTTGTTGAATGGGGTTACTGATTTGTAAGATCACCCATTCGAATTGAGCTCAAGGCCTAACAATAATTATTTTATCATAATTATTGTTATGATGCATTTTTTCTTATATGAAAAAATTTTTAAATTATAAAAGAAGAAAAAAAAAAATTTAGACAACTGCCAAAGCTCATTGTATAGATCCACTGCTAAATTCTTTCATCGGCAACGTTTGGCTCCTCTGTTCTAAGCTATCACAGCGGGTGTTTGTTGTTGCTGTTGCAGAAACGATGTGAACATTGGACTTGTTTTAACGCTATGATTCCATAGTGTCATATTTATTGACACTTTTTCCCCGTGCTGTGGGATGTATTAACAATGTTTGTTGTTATATCGGCCAACTGAGTTGTTGGTTCGAATCGAATTTTAGAAAAAATTTATCATAATTTATCAAAAATTAATTATTGTTGAGCATTGATTTAATTAATTTTTTTTATTTAATAAAAAAGAGCTCTTAAATAGATTTTTCCATTACCTTTATAAAAATCGAACGGTTTTTCTTCATATATTACGTATACGCCGTGTTTGTCTTCTTTGTTCCATCGTTGTTAATTTGATCGATTGCGAGGTATTGAAATTTTTGCACGGCATGTCTCAGAAAATCTGCAATTTACGTCGTGCATCTTTTTACGTTTTGCTACAAACGACATATGGAACGGGAGCCACGTATTTTATGCTGTCTCCGAATGGCGGTTGCAAGACAGACGGATTTTCAATGAAGGGCTTTTAATGGGTGAAAAACGTTCGCCGTGTTTCCCAAAACACTGCTAAGTGGCGGCCCCGCTCTATTAATTAAAAACTTTTTTTCTAAATTTTGATGTCGTTTTGACTGAGGCTTGAACCCAAGAGCTTTGGTTATGCAGGTGGAGCACGCTAACACAACACCCGGCCGGTCGTTGAACGTTTTTAGGCTTTCAACAGTTCGGACAACAATCAATAAGAAAGTAAAAATTAGGAAAGTACGCTCGCACTGGGCCGAGATATGATGATTGACAATTGGCTTGATGAGAGATTTGAACGCCCTTTTCTCGAAATATTTTTATGTAATCCAAAAAATATGTGTTCTCTATTTTGGGTTTCTTATTATAAGGAACACGTGTACAAACCATTTTTACGCAATATTGGGTTACCATGAAATGGGAGCATTGAATTTAATTTAAGTCCACTAATGGGAAATTCAAATAACCTGGGATATAAAGTCGTTCAAGCCCTATAAGTCTCCGGGCCTGGATGGAATCATTCCTGCGCAACTTCAAAAGTCTTTAGGGATTTCCTACCGCCGGTTGGCCATCATCTACACTAACTGCCTCATGCTTAACTATATCCCGAAGTCTTGGCACACGGTTAGGGTCATCTTCATTTCCAAGGCCGGCAGAAGCTCTCATGTATCACCTAAGGATTTCAGGCCAATCAATCTCTCGTCGCTTCTTCTTAAGATGTTTGAGGGATTGATTGACCTGTACCTACAGGAAAGGATACCTCGGGGGTTACTGTCGGCTTTAGAGCATGCGTACTGCAAGGGCAGATGGACGTTTCTTCTTAAGATGTTTGAGGGATTGATTGACCTGTACCTACAGGAAAGGATACCTCGGGGGTTACTGTCGGCTTTAGGGCATGCGTACTGCAAGGACAGATGGACGTAAATGGTTCTCCATTCGATTGTAAAGCAATTAGAGGGGTCCATAGAACAGAAACAGTTTGCTCTGGGTGGCTTTTTAGACATCGCGTGGACTTTTAACAATATCTTACCAGGGGAAATGAAAAGACCTCTGGTGGGTTAGAAGTCGAAGCGGCTCTGGTTGAATTTATAAGCCAACATCTATGTGGCAGAATTGTCGCAGCGGAGTGGGGAGGGGCCATAATTAAGAGGAAGGTGTGCAGTGGCACGCCACAGAGGGGTGTGCTATCTCCTCTGCTCTGGGTTTTGGTAGTCAACGAGCTTCTTGTGGAGCTGGAATCCAATGGCTGTCGGGTGGTTGCCTATGCAGATGACCTCGCTATCCTATTCAGAGGGAAATTTCTGGGCACCCTGGCGATGCTCTGCAGAGTTACCTAGATACTGCGGCTAGGTTGGCTGAATCATGTGGATTGGCGATCAACCCGGGAAAAATGGAATTGGTTCTTTTTACAAGGAGATATAAGATGCCCGATTTCAGAACTCCCTCGATTGGAGGGGCACCGTAGGCACTTTCTGATAAGGTTAAATATTTGGGGGTTGTTTTGGACAAGAAACTGTCCTTGAGACTCAATGTGGGAGATAGGGCCAGGAAGGGCGCAGTTGCCTCTTACTGCTACAGAGGGGCTATACAAAAGAAATGGGAACTCTCGCCAGGAGTATTACACTGGCTTTATGAGATGGTGGTCAAACCGATTCTGCTATATGGGGAGCTGATCTGGTGGAATGCACTGGACATGGCGAACACCTCAAAAATGTTAGTGTCAGTGCAACGGACGGCGCTACCGCTACCTACCTTGGCACTGAACGTTATGCTGAACATATATCTGTATATATTGCGGGAAAAAGCGGCTGCTGCCCGGTCGTTATTCAGGCTTCGTGATATGGGTTATGGGCTTTCTGACTTCGTACACTCTAGCATTCTTACCAGTTTCGACTTTATCCCGGACAGAAGGGACTATTGTATGCTGACAACTGCTCCCTATACAACCTTCATCCCAGTCATTCCACCGAGAGAGGAGTGGGAAAAGGAATTATCTGGGGCATGGGAACGGTTAACTTGTTCACGGATGGGTCGAAGTTGGCCGGAAAGGTTGGTGGGGGGTCTTTTGTCAATGGCTAAATGTAAGCCGCAAGTTTAAGTGGGCTGATCACTGCAGTGTATTCCAAGCGGAAGTTGCTGCGATTAAGGATGCGGTGTATGAAATGATATCCAGTGCTACTACGGTTAGGGAATTTAACATCTACTCTGATAGCCAAGCGGATATCAAGGTCGTGAGCTCAACTACAGTGCGATCGTGAGTGGTCACCTCGATTGCGGTTGCATCGAATTATTTTGCAATTAAGATTATCTGGGTCCCGGGCCATAGTGATATCGCAGGTAACTGTCAAGCTGATCTCTTAGCCCGCATCGGTAAAACTGAACTGGATGAAGATGGCTGTAGGGATTTCGTAATTCCGCTGCCCACGTCTGGATTGCTCCTCCATAGCTGGGCCTCGAGTCAGCTCAGCAAACTTTGGGCGGACACCACGGGTAGCAAGATCTTTCTGGCCGAAAGTGGATGGTAGGAGGTCTGCTGAAATAATTTGGTTCATTAAGGCTCACCTATCAATGGTCATTGGGGTTTTGACAGGGTACTGTCCCATGGGTATCCATGCGGTACGTCTCAATATACTGGAAACTCCATCCTGCTGCAGCTATAACGAGGATGATGAGGTGGAATCACCAAATCACTTTATGCTTTATTGCCCAGCTTTTGCCAGAACTAGGTGAAAGTACTATGGTCGCGACTAACTTGGATCTCCCGAGGATTTATCCAAAGTTGAGATTGGTATCATTCGGATCTTTATCGTTGCTACCCAACGATTCTCTAAGTAGCTAGATCTAAGGCACCGTTATTTTTGTTGTGTGTGGTATCACAACTGACCTTCGTGTTGTCCAAGTGAGCTTTTCTGATCAGGGTAGCTTCCACCTAACCTAACCTAATGAGTCTCAAGAAAACATACATATAAATTTTCGCAAATAAATCATGGCAGAAATGTGTTTCTTCAGTACCTATCCTTTTCAGAAGTACTTTGATGCTACTTTTTGGAAGGCGCGACCTCCACACCACGATGGATGCCTCCTTCAACTTAGAGGAAACCCACCGTACTGCTTACTGATCAGTGCACTTTGAATTCGAATTCGCGCCCTGCGAAGCCCGCTACAAATATACACTACCCTACCCTTACATAAGAAGAAAGCATACTAATAAAGGAGACACGGGTCATCGTGGAGCAACTTCGTTACAGATACTGTAACAAATTTAACTCTTATTTGTGCAGAATAAACACCGAAATGCCCACATTTTCCATTAAAATTTGGAATCTTCGCTGGCTCAAAATAGCGGCATACTAATCTATACTGATGGATACAATATGAACTTAGGTGTGGGGCTGGAATATATGCACATTCCCTAGTAATTTCTACGTTATTAAAATTGCCGTTATACTTCAGTGTATTTCAATCAGAAATCCGCGCAATTTGACAGAAATGCAAATTAATCGAGTTCGGGTACATATGTGGCAAACAATATATCCTTTCTAACAGCGAAGCAGCAATAAATGCGCCGACAGCACCATAAACTAACTCTTAGTGGAAGACAAGCAACTTATAGATGTGTAAACTGGCATTCTGGAAATATTCTTATCTGGCTTTGGAAGTAGTAGTACTACTGGGGATAGAAAAGGGGCAAGCTCGGAATTGTTACGTGAACAAATCTCAGCAAAACAGAAGAGCATCACGAGCTGTGCAATTTCAGCAGCTACATGACCATTGTACAATGAAAGGATGACAAGAAGTCTACTGGGCAGATCCATGACCGACATCCGTCAGTTTATAGCGGTGTTTACCGGACACTTTGATTTGGAAGCATGCGGAAAAAATAATGACAACTGCGAAAGTTGTAAAGACGTAACTGCAAAAAAGACTGTTGGGCATTTTCTTTGAAAATGCCCGGCACTACCTTTAACAGGTTTAACATCCTTTAGAAGCACCTTTTTGTAAAATCTAGGTAGATTAACGGAAATAGGAACTCTAAATATTTTTGATTTTATAAATAACTCGGACTAGTTGAAGTACATATCTTATGTAGCATTCGGTAGGTTCAAATGAGTTTTATGGCATTAAAACGGCTATTCGGTTTTTCTTACTTAGGCGAGTTGGATCACAGCCATTATACCTATCTACCAATGACGAGGCATGCTTATGTGCATATATATCTTCTTTTTTTTTATTGGACGTTGGGGTAGCGCACTACCCTCAAGTGGTCCAATGGAACGAGGCTAATCCCGTTCATGTGTCCGCAGCACGTGGGACCCCCCGTTGAGCATAACGTCACGGGGGGAAAGGCGATTTAGTCGCCACTAAATCGTATGCGGATTTCTCTGTGTTTCCTTTCAGCATGCATTAATTTTGTGATAACTATAAAGGCCATCTTGCTCACAGTAGTCCAACAATCTATTTCTCCACACATTCTGGGAACTATATGCCTAATGGAAGGCTCCTCTCCAAAAACTCTGCGTACAGAGGATTTTTCGCCGTGAAAACGAGGGCAGTGAAACATTACATGTTCTTCGCTTTCCAATTCGGAGGGACAGTGTTGACGGAAAGGATCCTCCTCTATCCCAAGCTTATGTAGATATTCCTTAAAGCCGCGGTGCACGCTCAATATCTGTGCGAGGTGGTAATTTAGTTCGCCGTGTTTTCACTCGTATCATTCCGCTATATTCCGAACTAGTACGAAGGTCCAGCGCCCTTTTCTCGATCCTTCCCATCGTTCTTGCCACCTAATCATTGTTCGTGACCTTTCGCTTTTCTTAGCATCTTCAGATGGTCGGCCATTTCACCTGAGGATAGATCTAGTGGCATTTTCCTGGATAAAACATGGATCGCGTCGTCGGACACCGTCGCACAAGCACATGGTATTCGTGTAACAGTAATACGGTAGGATGCTGGTATATAATTTTGGTGAACCATTTTAGATCCATGCCATACTGGTGCTGCATATAATATTATCGAGCTGTCTACGTTGGATAATAGCTGACGGGTAATTTCGCCTGAGCCGTTTGGCATTTTTCGGTTTGGGGCTCTACTAACTCTAGAAACTTTCTCTCCAACCACGCTTAAGTGTTCCTTAGAGGTTAGTTTTGAGTCAATGTTTACTCCTAGACATTTCAAGCATGGCTTTGAATTTATTAGATAATCTCCTATGTTTAGGACTAACTCTTCCACAGTCCGCCTTGAGCTCACCAAAAGCACTTCTGCCTTAACGCTAGCCATCTACAGCCCCATGTTCGTCAGCCATTCCTTTATTCTTCCCACGGCGTCATTACTTAATGCATTAAACAGATCAAGTTTTTTGGCCACTGCTACTACGACAATATCATCTGCATAGCATGTCTATACATATGTATATGTTAGTGCACAGCCGAGCGAGAAAGGATTTTTTTTTTAAGTTTCTAATTGATTTTATTTGGTTTTCCTTTATTTTTCTTCCTCTTGCACTTGCTTCTGCGGTGAACTCTTCCTTTGAACAAATCATTATGATTTTCCCACAAAATCTCCCTAAGTGTTGCGTGACATATTTTCAGCTTCCTTTCATCGTTTCTGGTATTTCTTGTTTCCAATTTACCAGCAAACGAATTATTTTCCTAGATTATTGGTTGAATGAAAGCCAGCAAAAAGGCCTGCATTCTACAAGAACAACAAAAACTGAAGAAAAGTTATGGTTTGGGGAGACTTATAACCAGCTGTATGGTTGAGAAGAAGACTTGAATGTTCAAAATATCTAGGAATCATTCTCTACAGTAAGTTGTGATGAATGCGATGAACGTGGAAAAAGCGTGAAGTAATCCCCGACGGCAATTTATGCATGTAAAAGAAGAAATTGTCAACACTTATTGGATATTTACAGCAATTGTAAGGCCTACATAAATGAACCTTCGATAAAAAATAGGAGGGGTTATTCAGACTATAAACTCTTGGCATAGCAGGAGCCCTGAAAACAATCAACCCCGACGGTTGATGGTTGAGCGCAGACCAAAGTAGTATAGACTCATTAAATATGGGATTAATAAACTACCTACTTCCCTACTTGCGATTCGATGAAGCTATTAGAGCCATAACGAGGAGAAAGCGCAAGGGTGCACAAATGGCAGACGGACATGGGTTCCTAAGTACTGGAAGGAGGAAAGTCTGCCAAATGCCGTAGCATTTTTCAGCCGAAAGTAGTAAAAATAACCAAAGCAGTAAAAACACTGGAAGAAAATTGCTTAAACTGCAGCCATGTCAAATTTATATTGAAAGCCAAGGAGCAATTAAGGCAATAATATCGTGTAGCATTCCATCTTAAAATGGGCGAGAGTGTAGGCAGTCCTCAGAAAGAATCGGTATAGGGAAAATATACATCTATATTGGATTGGAAGAGAATGAAGCTTGTACCGTAGACATCCTGATTAGAGTTGCACATTATCGACCAAGCGGTAAAGGTCTTGGCCCGAGCATGGAGATGCAGAGTGTCGAAGACTAACAAAGTTACGCTTAGCATTCAAAAGATGGGGCTCATGATGGCTAATCCTCCTGGACACTGATTTTTAGCCACACAAGCTTTTAAATTAGGTCTTTTCAGTGATAGCAGATAAAGAAAGTGCGGGTTGGAGGAGGAACCATCGAGCACCTTTCTTGTTCGTGTTTTGCGCTCGCCAGGCTAGGACTTCACACACTAATATTAGATCTAGAAACTACAAAAAGCAAAGGTCTCAGAAACCTTCTAGTATTTGCCAATAGGGCGAAGTTATTTTATAACATAGGTCCAGGTTTCTGATAGGCGTTTTCAATTTGGTCATTGAGCAATCTTCTGGTAACACTATAGACTCATTCAATCTCTGTAAGGTGCTCGTGGTCCGGTCAGTTCCCCCTCACCTATCCTACGGTAGCTAAAGCATTAGAAACAATTTTCCAAAGTTTTTATTTTTATACTCAGCTTAGCAGAGCTCACAGAGTATACTAACTTTGTTCGCATAACGGCAATCCGTAACGGCATAAACTAATCGAGATAGATATAGACTTCTATATATCAAAATGATCTGGGCGAAGAAAGAAATTTATTTAGCCATGTCCGTCCGTCCGTCCGTAAACACGATAACTTGAGTAACTTTTGAGGTATTTTGATGAAATTTGGTATTTAGGTTTCTGGGCACTCATCTCAGATCGCTATTTTAAATGAACGAAATCGGACTATAACCACGCCCACTTTTTCGATATCGAAAATTTCGAAAAATCCAAAAAGTGCGATAATTCATTACCAAAGACGGATAGGGCGACGAAACTTGGTAGGTGGGTTTACCTTATGACGTAGAATAGAAAACTAGTAAAGTTTTGGACAATGGGCGTGGCACCGCCCACTTTTGAAAGAAGGTAATTTGCAAGCAAAATCAAATGAAGAACACGCCCACATAAAAAAATTTTTTTTTTAAGCCAAATTTTAACAAAAAATTTATTATCTTTACAGTATATTAGTAAATTATGTCAACATTCAACTCCAGTAATTATGTGGTGCAACAAAATACAAAAATAAAATAAAATTTCAAAATGGGCGTGGCTCCGCCCTTTTTCATTTATTTTGTATAGAATACGGTTAATGCCATAATTCGAACAAAAATTAACCAATCCTTGTTAAATTTGGTAGGGGCATAGATTCTATGACGATCACTGTTTTCTGTAAAAATGGGCGAAATCGGTTAAAGCCACGCTCAGTTTTTATACAACGTCGACCGCCTGTCCTTCCTCTCAGCCCTTAACACGATAACTTGAGCAAAAATCGATATATCTTTACTAAACTTAGTTCACGTACTTATCTGAACTCACTTTGTCTTGGCAAAAAAAAAAAAAAATGACCGAAATCGAAAATTACGAAAAGTGGAAAAAATGCCATAATTCTATAACAAATATGAAAAAGGGATGAAGGTATTGCGATTGGTTTATTGACGCAAAATATAACTTTAGAAAAAACTTTGTAAAATGGGTGTGACACTTCCCATATTAAGTAGAATAAAATGAAAAAGTTCTGCAGGGCGAAATCAAAAGCCCTTGGAATTTTGGCAGGAATTTTATTCGTGGTATTAAATATATATATAAATAAGCGGTACCCGACAGATGATATTCTGGGTCACCCTAGTCCACATTTTCGTCGATATCTATAAAACGCCTTCACATGTACAACTAAGGGTCACTCCCTTTTAAAACCCTTATTAATACCTTTAAATTGATACCCATGTCGTACAAACACATTCTAGAGTCACCCCTTGTCCACCTTTATGGCGAAATCTCGAAAAGGCGTCGACCTATAGAACTAAGGCCCACTAAATTTTAAAATACTCATTAACGCCTCTCGTTTGATACCCATATCGTAAAAGCACATTATAGAGTCACCCCTGTTCCACCTTTATGGCGATATCCCGAAATTGCGTTCACCTATATAACTATGGCCCACTCCCTTTTAAAATACTCTTTAATACCTTCCATTTGATACCAGTGTCATACAAACACATTCCAGGGTTACCCTAGTTTCATTTTCCTACATGGTGATTTTCCCTTATTTTTTCTCCAAAGCTCTCAGCTGAGTATGTAATGTTCGGTTACACCCGAACTTAGCCTTCCTTACTTGTTAATTTTTGTGTTCATTACAAAGCGGCTTTATGAAATTCAATTACAGCTGGGTATAAAATCCGTGACTCTTATGCATATGCGTTAACTTCTAAGTTTTGAAGTATTCATTCTTATTATCGAGATTCGAGTAGGAACTTGATTCACCCTTGGGTTGTTATGAAGTCTTTGTCATTCGGTCTCATTTTTAAAGCAATTATTTTGTGCTGTCGATGTTTGCCGATTTCTCCTGAAATTCAATACAAAGGAAAAGTAGTAAAATGGCTAACAATGTTAGTTGGACAGGTTTCACTAGAATTTGTGCTGTAAAATTTTCTTTCAAAACTCAACCCTTTTTTTTTAATTTATCTTAGGTCAAACATTTTTTTCTAGGGACATTTTTTTGCTGGCTGTTGCTATGAAAAATAACTGCAATATAAGCAGCACTCGACACTGTGAATATGGGTCAAAAGAGAGAAAAGTTTGAAAGGCATCTTTGAGTTAAGTCTTCACTTGTTTAATAACTCATGGTACGTTGCTTCACAATTTTCCGGCACCTGTATAAATATTTGCTTTCGATCAAAAATAAGCTTCAGTAACGTGCATCGCACTGTGAAATTTGCAATGAAACTTGTAAAACAACAACAACAGCAGAAAAAATAGACTCATTGAAATTTTGTTTCTTTCTTTGTATGATGCATACATAGAATTTCGCAAGTCTAGTTTATTCCAAGAAATTGTAGCAGTATGCAATGGATTGATTCAATGGAAGATACAATTTACAAGTAACAAACTTACTTTTATAACAAATTAGCTTTATGCCCGTTGGTTTCACCCCACGTTGCTATAAAACTATGCAAAATAAATAACACAAAATTTTTAAAGTATTTTAAGGGCAATGAACGAAAGCTGTTTTTTGTTTACTTATTTATAGTGATGGCTGATTAAGTGACGATTCCATAACAGGTAGTGTACACTTTCAATTTGTCATGGGCCTGCTTTTCCCCATGCTGAACTTTAAGTTTATTTGTTTGAATTTTATATAGATATAAAAGATGTAGATAGATTGCAGTTAACAAAAATTTTTAACGGCGGCAAATTACTCAACGTCCAAAATGAATAACAGCCATACTTAATTCTGCAGTCAAACTTTAGCTGTTAAAATAACCTAAGTTTTCACGGCAGCCATAGTAATGTAAAGTCCCATTTGTAGGGAATGAGCTACGCCCCCTTTTTCCTAATTCTGCATTTTACTGGAGGTGTAGTAATGGTACTACATTCAGAGATATGCAGTATGATATATTCCATTTGTATGGGAGGTGTTACGCCCCTTTATTCCCTCCCCCACATTTTATTGGTGGTGTTAGGGATTGACCTCATATAACTTCTTACTGAATTTCAATATTGTAGCATGAATACCTTCAGAGTTATGCAGTACCAAATATTCCATTCGTATGGAAGATGCCCCGCCCATTTTATGTCTCGAAATTATATTTAGCCTTCGACCAGAAGGTTTCTAGTGGGTGGTGCAAATTTGGTTGTGATCGGTTTATCCGTTTAGGAAGCAATCCGATTCACCCAAGTAACACCCATTAAGAGTGCTCACATCCCTTTTTATACACAGCTGTACTTGTACACAGGGTATTATAACTTTGATTGGATAACGGTTCGTTGTACAGGTATAAATGAATCAAGATAGATATAGACTTCCATATATCCAAATCATCAGTATCGAAAAAAAATTTGATTGAGCCATGTCCGCCCGTCTGCCGTCTGTCAATTAACGCGATAACTTGAGTAAATATTGAGATATCTTCACCAAATTTGGTACACGAGCTTATCTGGATCCAGAATAGATTGGTATTGAAAATGATATATATAAAACATTTTTGAAAACACAAAAAACCTCATTATTTAGTAAGCAATACACCTAAAATGTTGAAATTTGACGTCTGGACTGATATTGATACTATTTATAACAAGTAAGGAAGGCTAAGTTCGGGTGTAACCGAACATTACATACTCAGTTGAGAGCTGTGGAGACAAAGTAAGGGAAAATAACCATGTTGTAAAAAGAACCTAGGGTAACCCTGGAATGTGTTTGTATGACATGTGTATCAAATGGAAGGTATTAAAGAGTATTTTAAGAGGAAGTGGGCCATAGTTTTATAGATGTACGCCATTTAGGGATATCGCCATAAAGGTGGACCAGGGGTGAATCTAGAATTTATTTTGTACGATATGGTTATCAAATTAAAGGTGTTAATGAGTATTTTAAGAGAGCGTGGGCCTTAATTCTATATGTGGACGCCTTTTCGAGATATCGCCATAAAGGTGGACCAGGGGTGACTCTAGAATGCGTTTATACAATATGGATATCAAATGAAAGGTGTTAATGAGTATTTTAAAAGGGCGTGGGCCTTAGTTCTATAGGTGGACGCCTTTTCGAGATATCGCCATAAAGGTGGACCAGGGGTGACTCTAGAATTTGTTTATACGATATGAGTATCAAATTAAAGGTATTAATGAGGGTTTTAAAAGCGAGTGGCCCTTAGTTGTATATGTGAATGCGTTTTCGAGATATCGACCAAAATGTGGACCAGGGTCATCCAGAACATCATCTGTCGGGTACCGCTAATTTATTTATATATGTAATACCACGTACAGTATTCCTTCCAAGATTCCAAGGCTTTTGATTTCGCCCTGCAAAACTTTTTCATTTTCTTCTACTTAATATGGTAGGTTCACACCCATTTTACCAAGTTTTTTTCTAAAGTTATATTTTGCGTCAATAGACCAAATTACCATGTTTCATTCCTTTTTTCGTGTTTGGTATATAATTATGGCATTTTTTCATTTTTCGTAATTTTCTATATCGAAAAAGTGGGCGTGGTCATAGTCGGACTTTGGCCATTTTTTACACCAATACAAAGTGAGTTCAGGTAAGTACGTGAACTGAGTTTAGCAAAAATACATCGATTTTTGCTGAAGTTATCGTGTTAAAGGTCGAGCGGAAGGACAGACGGTCGACTGTGTACAAAAACTGGGCGTGGCTTCAACCAATTTCGCCCTTTTTCACAGAAAACAGTTATCGTCCTAGAATCTAAGCCTTTACCAAATTTCACAAGGATTGGTAAATTTTTGTTCGACTTATGGCATTAAAAGTATCCTAAACAAATTAAATGAAAAAGGGCGGAGCCACGCCCATTTTGAAATTTTCTTTTATTTTTGTATTTTGTTGCAACATATCATTACTGGAGTTGAATTTTGTAATAATTTACTTATATACTGTATAGATATTAACTTTTCTTTTAAAATTTGAATTAAAAAAAAAATTTTTTTTAAAAAGTGGGCGTGGTCGTTCTCCGGTTTTGCTAATTTTTATTAACCCATTTTCTACCGATACTAGATTCCGTGAAAGAAATCTCATGAAATTTTGTGTGGTTGCTATTATAGGACTACTGAACGCTATTACAAGTTTTCAGGTTGATAGGTCTCCTGGATGCGACAGGAGAGCCTGTTACGAAAACGCAACGTTGGGAGAAACGCTGTAAAATGTGATGCACTAAAATAATCAAATAAATTCCGAAGTCTAGTCAATAATGATTTTGAAAATGTTTTTATTTGAAGTAGTTTATTTTATAAAGTTAAAAATATTTTTATTTTGTTATAATTAACCTCAGGCTACTGCAGTTTCACCATGTGATTCACGGTTCGAATCCCGGTGAAACCTTTGATAACATTACAAAATTGCCTGATGATGATTACGTTGGCGGTTTTCGAAATGGTCCATCGCAATATGCCAGTAAATGTTTCTTTCTTTTCAGTTTCTCTTAGAAAAAACATAATAATTGAAATTCAATTATTATAAGCCGGTGTTAAGCTCATGAATTCTTAAATATAAGTAACCTCATTATAATTAACATAGCTTTTTCTTACTGTCCAATTTTGTATGATATTCATCACAACATTTTTGGTGTATTCTCAAATTGCATTTTTTATATTCATAAACAGTTTGCGAATGGCACATGGCACATCTTTTACTTAGTTGCCTGAAGGTTTCCATACTACATAATCACGGACGTTAGTTCGAGGAAGATGAAGTAGTCTCTCTGCTTCTTCAATGTCTGATAGATCACTACTGTCTCGATAAATTTCTTCTTCTTCGCAATATAAAAGCAGAGATAATGCTTTTTCTGTTTTAAAAGCAAGTTGAGACATAGGACGAGTTCCTTCTGATTTACTAACCAAGCAATGAATTTTCCATGCATTAGCAGTTGTACTGTTCACTGAATTGGTCCATAGGGGGCACCACCATTTTTGTCCACGAATGCCAACATGGTAGTTGGCTACTGCATTATCATGGATATCTACTCCTCCCATAGGTTGATTATAGTCATTATAAGTCCAAGTTTTTTAACAGTAACTTTTTTTTCTCAGTTTTAGACCAACGGTGTGATTCTGTTACAGGATCAACAGTTCTCAAGTTAGACATTACTGTTACTTCAGCATTATTTATTTTGGAACAGTAGTCAAGTTCATGTTTCTTGAGGTTTCTGCCAGTTTTGAGCATTTTTGCAGCACCTCTAAGACGATTTGCTCTGACAGTTACAGTCGCTCTAAAAGGTCTTTCGTTCAATAAACAAAATAAATAATATGACAAAAAGAAATTATCAAAATAAATAGAATGACGATCTGCATTTGTAACATTTTCCAGCAATGATAGCACGACAGATGCTCCTAAAACTACTTTCTTGTCATATGGTACCATCCGAAATTAAATTCAATAAGTTTGGTTTTCTTCCATTTGGGTGCACCGAAATCTTTTTCTGCAGTATGCGTGATGTTTTTTCCAGATCAAGATGGCCCGTTGTCAGGTGTTTCAGATAAATATGGTGGCGGTGACCCAAAATCTTCCACATCTGATTCAACCTCGACTTCTAGCTTTCCACATACATCCGTCATAGCTGGTACATCTGTACTCACTCACTGTATCAACATCTGCTGGTGGAATGTAAACAACAGAAGTTATTTTTTTCGAAACAACTTTATCAATTTTCCTTCGTTTAGCAGAAACCGATGTTTCTTCACACTGAAGTATTAGTATAGGATTCAATTTGCCCAATTGTTAAAAAACGCTGACGATTCATTGTTTTCTAATAAATATATTAAAAGGCTAACCAAAATACAAGCAAAAAAACTAAGTACCAACAATATTTACCAAAAACGTTGAAAAAGTTCTCCGAAGTGTCTTTGCTTAAATTTTCCTTTGCACAATAGGCTAATGTTATATCAAACTGATATAAAAATCAATTTTCGCTCCAAATAAAATGTCGCAAAAAGCTAAATGTCAAATGCATCGTTTTAGCCAGCGTTGCGTTTTCGCAACACCTACTTTTAACAGCTGATTTTAAAGAGAAAACAAAGGCTGAATGGGCAGAAATTTGACAAACATATAAATTTCATAATTTCTTGTATATAAACTTGAAACAAAACTAGATTTTTAATTTTTATTTTTACTCAGCCAACAACATAAAAAAATCATTATTTTTAAGACATTTTTTAAACATGTGGTAAATCGATACAAGACCAAGGTAATACAAATTTAAGCTATATCTGTAAAAATCAAAGTCCAAATTTTATTGTAATCTCGAAAAACTAACAAACACTTTTATTTCATAAGAGTTTTAAAGTCTCGAAGTTGCCGTTGCGAAAACGCAACAGCGGTAGAAAATGGGTTAAGCAGACATATAGTAATAAGAGTAACGTTCCTGCCAAATTTCATCATGATATCTTCAACGAATGTCAAATTACAGCTTGCAAAACTTCTAAATTACCTTCTTTTAAAAGTGGGCGGTGCCACGCCCATTGTCCAAAATTTTACTAGTTTTCTATTTTCCGTCATAAGTTCAACTCACCTACCAAGTTTCATCGCTTAATCCGTATTTGGTAATGAATTATCGCACTTTTTCGATTTTTCGAAATTTTCGATATCGAAAAAGTGAGCGTGGTTATAGTCCGATATCGTTCATTTTAAATAGCGATCTGAGATGAGTGCCCAGGAACCTACATACCAAATTTCATCAAGATACCTAAAAATTTACTCAAGTTATCGTGTTAACGGACAGACGGACGGACGGACGGACATGGCTCAATCGAATTTTTTTTCGATACTGATGATTTTGATATATGGAAGTCTATATCTATATCGATCCCTTTATACCTGTAAAACCAACCGTTATCCAATCAAAGTTAATATACTCTGTGAACTCTGCTCAACTGAGTATACAAATTTGAAAAAAAATTTTTAAATACGCGTAGCACCGCCCACTTATGATAAAATAAATTTTACAAATATTATTAATCATAAATCAAAAACCGTTAAACCTATTGTAACAAAATTCGACAGAGAGGTTGCCTTTACTGTAAGGAATGCTATGAAAAAAAATTAACGAAATCGGTTAAGGACCACGCCCACTTTTGTATAAAAGATTTTTAAAAGGGTCATGGACTAATTAAATAAAAAATATCTTTGCAAAAGAGAGCTTTATATCAATGATATTTCATTTCCCAAGTGGATTTATAACAATAAATAAGAAAAACTTCAAATTTTAAAAATGGGCGGAACACCGCCCCTTTTATAACTAAGCAATTTTCCATGCTTCGGGAGCCATAACTCGAAGAAAAATTAGTTCAGAATAGAACCATATATATATATATACTAGCTGGCCAGGCAGATGTTTTCCTGCCCGGTAATATTCCTTCCAGTGCTTTACATACTTTTCCTGGAAACGGTAGCATTTGTCATTTAGAAGCACCTATAAAAAATTCCGCACTTCGCTTCCTATCTCAAGCTTTACCTCTCCGTTCACTTTCTCCCTCTTTCCTCCTTTAAATATTTCTTTATTTTTCCTTTCTCTTTCTCCTTCCTATTCATTTCCCTTTCTCTTTCCCTTTTTTCCCCCTTTTCCTTTCCCTTTTCCTTTCATGTGGCACCCCCAGTTTAACGCCTTCAGATAAACTTCAAGGATAATAAAACACAAATAGTTCAAAGTTCAATGATATTTATTTGAACGGAATCGAAATCAGTAGAGGGCCATATGATGAACAATATTTTTTGTTTTGTTTTCCGGCGCAAAAACAAACAAAGAAGACGGTTTCCCAACACGCGAACAGGCAACGTACAGCTGGCCGTGCGAAAAACAGGGAAATTCGAGATCAATCCCACAGTCGTCCAACGATTGGCCTTGCGATTTATTGATTGTCATCGCAAAAGCCAACCGAATGGGAAACTGATTCCGCTTGAATTGGAATAGAAAATCAGGTGGAATAATAGGAATTCGTGGGATAAGGACTTCCTCTCCCTTGAATTTCGCCTTGATGAGCGTAGCTTGAATCACATTGTTCATCAGTTTCTTGACGGACCACCGCGTACCGTTGCACAATTTCGGATGATTCAGATTCCGCAATATGATTATGATCAATCCCCTTTTCAACTGTAAATTATGCGGCGGAGTTCCTGGCACATCAAGCGAGTTCAAAAATTTTGTCCGATAGTTCGTCGCTTCATCCTCGTCGGGCACGCTGTCAACGGACTTGTACGAATGCAGTTCTCCAGCTATTTGACTTTGAGTAATCAAATTCAAGCTATCGACGTCCTTACTCTTCGCTGCAAGTATTGCCCGTTCACTAATCCAATCGAGATTTTTATAATATTGTGCAATGCCGGAGAACACTTTGGTGATGAGTTATTCTTTCGACGATGTGAACTCGCAAAAATTTGCCGGGAACGATATTAATCCAGTGGAAACATCAACACGTATTTGGCCATTGCCAAGCGCCAGCAGTTGTCTCGAGAATTCAAGAGCCGATGAGTCGTTCTGCAACGGAACTCTCATGTTCGAGGTCAATTTCAACTTCTTGAAATGCCGCCACAAAGACGACGATTTCAGGCATGCATTAAGTTCATCGGCAGCAGTAGATTTCGAGATGACAGGTAGCGTTTGGCGAAAATTTCCGGAGAGCAAAATCATAGCCCCACCAAATTGTCTCGAATCACCTCGTAAATCCTTCGTCGTTCGGTCAACTGCCTCAAAATCTTGTTTATGCGACATCGTCCATTCATCCCAAATGATGATTTTGCATTCTCGCATCAATTTCGCTGTCGTTGAATTCTTTGTCATTGTGCACGTTGGCTTGTCTACCGTGAGTAGATTCATCGGCAGTTTTAAAGCTGAATGTGCAGTTCGTCCGCCTTCCAACAATGTGGCAGCAATGCCAGAGGAAGCAACAGCCAACGCAATTTGAGATCTTGCCCGAATTGTAGCCAGAATCAAAGAAATTACGAATGTTTTTCCTGTCCACCGGGAGCATCGAGAAAGTAAATGCCTCCCGTTCCATCGTCAACAGCCTTCATCGGGGAATCGTATACGTTCTTCTGCTCTGCATTCAACAGCTGCACATTTGTTCAGACTCTTTCGGCCAGCTCATCTCGATCATAGCCTTGCTCCCGTCTGCCATTCAACCGAGTACATCCAACAACGGATTATGCCAAAAACCTTATGCTTAACGATGTAATCCATGAGTACTTGGTCTTTTGTCTGAACACTCGTACAATGATGTCATGTCGATCGCTGGATGTTTGTCCTGTCAGCAAGAGATTCATAATTTCAGGCCATTTCACTTGCAATCGTGAACGTGATGAATAAATCCGGCCGTCCGTAATTCCGCACATACGTCATGGCATCCTGAGCGTACTCATACATGTGGCTCGGGCTTCCAACATAAGTAGCTGGAAGAATGGTCAAAGAACCGATGTTGGTTGCGTCTCCTTCAGTATCCATGGCATCACGCAAGTGTATGTATTCATCTGATAGTAACTTGGACTGATTGAATCGAATGGAATTGAGGCGCTCCGTTTCGACCTTGACGTACATGTCAACGCAGTACTGTTGAAACTACTGGCGATATCTCAACAGATGATTGTCAACATCGCGCCGAATCATCAAACGATATGCACAAAAATTCATTGAGCTGACCTTATTCGTTTCTTCTCCTGAATTATGAATTCGAACTCGGTTGCAAAATAAAATAGAAGTGATGACTTGTAAACAAACCTGTCGATGGATTAACCATCTTTATATTGAAGTGATATCCATCCTCTCCACGACAGAACATCAACGGGTATTATGCTCATGCAGAAGATTTTGTAATTGTTCGAACATTTCACGTTTAGTCGCAGTAAAAATTGCACAACGCTGATCTAGTTCAATTGCCGAATCACTATTGAAATAGATCTGAAAGAACTTATGATCTTCGTTCGGTAGTGGTAACAAAGCGTCCGCTCGATGGTGAATTTGACCTTGAATCTGATTGTTTGGAAGCAATTTCGAAAAAATATAACAATAATTGTTCATTTTGATAATAATGGGACATCACTACCTTAAAAGTGGGATTGTAGCCGGGTACATCAACAACTTGGGCTCCAAATGATGTCATTTTAAAGCATCCGTTATATTTTTGTGTATTCTCTAGAAAATGTTTTGATTGGATTGTATTTCCATAGAGTAGCGAATACAATGGCTCTTGCGGGTGGGATAAAATGGGTAATTTCATTTTGCCACCAGCGCAGCATAAGCCGGGGGTTTCTGATTGAAACTTCAAAGCATTGCAATGCTGGCATACGACAGACAATGAGCCGATATCAACGCAGCGAAGATCTTTATAGGCTATTGCGGAATCGTATTCGAAAGCAGCGCGATTCAAGCCTACATTTATGACTGGTGTTCTAACAACATTTTGTTGAATTTGTTGTGGTGATTGTGCAGCGCGAACTTGTGCAACATGGGCACGTCTCCATTCATTTTCTTCTGCACGTTCCTCTTGCGTTTGATTATCACGGACATTCTGACTAATTATTGCACGGCGTGTACGTCGTCCAAGGTTGGATCGTCTAATAGGAGGCATTAGTCAAGCAAATAACTCTAGCTAAAATGCAATAAAGTAATTTTTGACTAATCCTCTTAAAAAGAAAATTAAAAAAAAAAAATACTTACGGAATGAATGTATCGCAATATATGCTCGCAGTTCTAGAAGATAACCTCACTTTTTACACGCAAACTTATTATACTCAGTTGTACAGGTATAAAGGAATCGAGATAGGTATAGACTTCCATATATCAAAATCATCAGTATCGAAAAAAAAATTTGATTAAGCTATGTCCGTCCGTCCGTCCGTCTGTCCGTTAACACGATAACTTGAGTAACTTTTGAGATATCTTGACGAAATTTGGTATGTAGGTTCCCGGGCGCTCATCTCAGATCGCTGTTTAAAATGAACGATATCGGACTATAACCACGGCCACTTTTTCGATATCTAAAATTTCGAAAAATCGAAAAGTTGCGATAATTCATTACGAAAGAGGGATAAAGCGATGAAACTTGGTAGGTGGTTGAGCTTATGACGCGGAATCGAAAATAAGTAAAATTTTGGACAATGGGCGTGGTACCGCCCACTTTTAAAAGAAGGTAATTAGAAGTTTTGTAAGCTGTAATTTCGCAGTCGTTGAAGATATCATGGTAAAATTTGGCAGGAACATTACTCCTACTACTATATGTATGCTTAACAAAAATTAACAAAATCGGAGGACGACCACGCCCACTTTTGAAAATTTTTTTTTTTAAAGTGAAATTTTTACAAAAAATTTAATATCTTTACAGATATAAAAATAAAAAAAAAAATTAAAAAAAAAAAAAAAAAATATGTCAACATTCAACTCCAGTTATGATATGGTGCAACGAAATACAAAAATAAAAAAAAATTTCAAAATGGGCGTGGCTCCGCCCTTTTTCATTTGATTTGTCTAGGAAACGTTTAATGCCATAAGTCGAACAAAAATTTACCAATCCTTGTGAAATTTGGTAGCGGCTTAGATTCTAGAACGATAACTGTTTTCTGTGAAAAAGGACGAAATCGGTTGAAGCCACGCCCAGTTTTTATACACAGTCGATCGTCTGTCCTTCTGCTCGGCCATTAACACGATAACCTGAGCAAAAATCGATGTATCTTTACTAAACTCAGTTCACATAATTACCTGAACTCACTTTCTATTGGTATAAAAAATGGCAGAAATCTGACTATGACCACGCCCACTTTTTCGATATCGAAAATTACGAAAAATTAAAAAAGTGCCATAATCCTATACCAAATACGAAAAAGGGTTGAAACATGGTAATTGGATTGGTTTATTGACGCAAAATATAACTTTCGAAAAAAACTTGGTAAAATGGGTGTGACACCTACCATATTAAGTAGAAGAAAATGAAAAAGTTCTGCAGGGCGAAATCAAACGCCCTTGGAATCATGGCAGGAATGCTGTTCGTGGTATTACATATATAAATAAATTAGCGGTACCCGACAGATGATGTTCTGGGTCACCCTAGTCTACATTTTGGTCGATATCCCGAAAACGCCTTCACATATACAACTACCATCACTCCCTTTTTAAATTCTTATTAATACCTTTAATTTGACACCAATATTGTACAAACACATTATAGAGTCACCCCTGGTCCGCCTTTATGGCGATATATCGAAAAGGCGTCCACCTATAGAACTAAGGCCCACTTCCTTTTAAAATACTCATTATCACCTTTTGTTTGATTCCCATAATGTACAAACGCATTCTAGAGTCAACCCTGGTCCACCTTTATAACGATATCCCTAAAAAGCGTCCACCTATAGAATTAAGGCCCACTCCCTTTTAAAATATTCGTTAACACCTTTCGTTTGACACCCATATCGTACAAACAAATTCTAGAGTCAGCCCTGGTCCACCTTTATGGCGATATCTCGAAAAGGTGTCCACCTATAGAACTATGGCCCACTCCCTCTTAAAATACTCTTTAATACCTGTCATTTGATACGGATGTCATACAAACATATATTGGGTTCATTTTCCTACATGGTTATTTTCCCTTATTTTGTCCCCATAGCTCTCAACTGAGTATGTAATGTTAAAGTCACCCCTGGTCCAACTTTATGGCGATATCTCGAAAAGGCGTCCACTTATAGAACTAAGGCCCACTCCCTTTTAAAATACTCATTAACACCTTTCACTTGATACCCATATCGTACAAACAAATTCTAGAGTCAGCCCTGGTCCACCTTTATGGCGATATCTCGAAAAGGTGTCCACCTATAGAACTATGGCCCACTCCCTCTTAAAATACTCTTTAATACCTGTCATTTGATACGGATGTCATACAAACATATATTGGGTTCATTTTCCTACATGGTTATTTTCCCTTATTTTGTCCCCATAGCTCTCAACTGAGTATGTAATGTTAATTTCACCCGAACTTAGCCTTCCTTACTTATTTTCTTAAAAAATAATCTAATTGATAAATATCGCAATGGAATTTCAATTGATCGTAATGCTAGTATAGTTTGTGGATGTGATACGCGATATATGACTATCCGAAATCAGAAAAATAAATCGATGAGAACGAAAATCAGAAAAACTCGAATCAATTGCAGCAAGAAAAATAGCACATTTGTTTAATAAAAAACGGCAATGAGAAAAGTGCACCTGTCAAATTACGCTCAACCTAAGCACAGCGCCATCTGTTATTTATCTGTTTAAACTCTGTTATTTGAGCCAAATCGGTCCTCCCGTTCTCAATTTTCGATTTCTCCAATTTTCCGACTTTTCCGTACGGTTTTCCCAAAATTTTCTTTCGTAATAACCTTCTCCTAGCAAATACGAAGAACTGAAAAAAATTCGAACCAAATCGGTCAAGCCGTTCTCAATTTCAGATTTCTCCAATTTTTCGACTTTTCCGTAGGGTTTTCCCAAAATTTTCTTTCGTAAAAACCTTCTCCTAGCAATTACGAAGAACTGAAAAAAAATTCGAACCAAATCGGTCCAGCCATTCTCAATTTACGATTTCTCCAATTTTCCGACTTTTTCGTAGGGTTTTCCCAAAATTTTCTTTCGTAAAAACCTTCTCCTAGCAATTAGGAAGAACTGAAAAAAAATTCGAACCAAATCGGTCCAGCCGTTCTCAATTTCCGATTTCTCCAATTTTCCGACTTTTCCGTAGGGTTTTCCAAAAATTTTTTTTCGTAAAAACCTTCTCCTAGCAATTACGAAGAACTGAAAATAATTTCGAACCAAATCGGTCCTCCCGTTCTCAATTTTCCGACTTTTCCGTAGAGTTTTCCCAAAATTTTCTTTCGTAAAAACCTTCTCCTAGCAATTACGAAGAACTGAAAAAAAATTCGAATCAAATCGGTCCAGCCGTTCTCAATTTCCGATTTCTCCAATTTTCCGACTTTTCCGTAATAAAAAAAAAAAAAAATTCATCTTCGTAAAAATCAGTCCCAAGGTTTTCAATAACTTCTTAATTTTAAACTTTAAGCCGATTTTGTGCTCTGAATCATTCGAATCAATATTTTCCCGACCCTTACTTAAATACACCACTTTTCAGCCGGTAATATAAAATTGTAGACATCGTATGTTGTTGTCGTTGTATTAACGATATAGACATCGCCCAATGTTTTGGGGAGTGGTATCGTTGTTGATGGCCTTTTACGGTAACAAACTACCGTTAAGATACTAGCACGACCATCTCGGGAACGATTAGTATGACCACATTAGAATTTCTATGCCATATGCCCCCCACCAGCTAGTTCTATGAGCAACTTGGAGTCGCCAGAGCCTCGCCGGCTTAAAATGTGTATGATACAGTCATATTGAACCGCATTCCCCTCGCGTAGGTAAGGTTGACATTTGGGTTGGTTGCGGAAGCTCTGATGCTATAAAGCTTTGTATTGTGCTTATCAACTCCTTGAATCCCTAGATATCATATTGTCGGTCATATCGGTAGTTCCTCCCACTAACAGATTTTGGTTTATCTTCTGTGGATGTAAATGTGGAATCTTAGCCTTGAAAGCGCAGGGCACGAGTACAAACCGTTCTCCCTCCTCCAGCCCGCATTTCCTACATCTGCTTTAACTGACCAAGACTTATTAAAAGGCATGTGTCCAGTCATAACATCAGCCATGGTTATACAGGCGTATCCTTTAAATGGAAATAACTTGGTTAGTCCAAAGTTGTACGACCTATACATGATTTTCGACACTTTACAGCCATTTGCTTGGGATCACGTCTTTTCCGCTTGGTCAATCATGTGCAACTCTCGCCTTCTTTTAATCTTGTCCAACTTAATTTGTACATCTATGGGGCAAAATTCGAGGGATGCGTCCTCTTAAGTTAGTTCATCCGCTTGTATGCTTCAGCCTATCCCGAATCTTTCCAGGAATTGCTCACATTCTAACACAATTTAATATGATGCGCTATGTGAGATAATTGCCTTTATTGCTGTTTGGCTGTCAAATGCTTCGTCCGCCATTTGGGCACCCTTGCGCCAACCATCCACCCCTATTACGGCGCTAAGAGCCCCTTAGAAGGTAAGACACGGAATAAGGAAGTGTATTCGTCGTGTTATTAATGGCGGTATACTTTTATATCCCTATGGTTAGCGCTCAAGCTGTGCTCTTTGCACCAGGTCTACAAGTGGAATATGCAGAATAGCATACAGTGCAGCCGTCAGGGTTGTTTGCAGGGATCCCGTAATGCTTAGTTTTGATAGCCTGCATACCTCCTCTTATGTTTTGTGCAAGATTTTTTTTCCGTGTGGCTGTCCACCAAACCAAGACTATTTCAATAACAACTTCCCGATATCTGTTGTCAAACAAGGACTCTCGGACTACGTCGGAATCGGAGTTCAAAAAATTCAACGAGCTCCGTGATGTAGCGGCAAGTGAATCCAATTAGAGAAGAATATTGGACAAGGGTTGGGGTCAGAGGGAGAGGCCTCCAGTACAGTGACGCATCAAACAAGTTATTACTTGGCATGAACCGCAGGGCGGTAGAGGTACGCCGAAGGCAGTTCAAGGGTTTTGCTGTGATAAACTTTCGGTACAGCAATAAGTACGAGGAGAAAAAAGTTCAAACGGTCGAATAAAAAAAAGTACCTTCAACTATCAAAATAACACTAGATTGATCAATTTATGCAACTTCTGACGTTTCCAACGAGAACGAACTATCTCGCATATATTTTCCGCTTTGTGGCCTGTCTGAGTTCACTAGAATTCAACCCAAATTTTGAGAGCTTTAACAGTTTCTGCTCTTTAAATGGCATAGGTCATCGCTTGCAAACAACTGCTTGAGTCAGGAAGTCAACACTTTTGATTAACTGGCAGCCGTTTTGTGTGTATTCTAGCTGCATAACCCTTTCCATTTTCTAGCCGTCTGTGTAAATTGTAATACCCCTACAACTGTCTAGGCTGATAAGATTAAAGGCTCAATATATTAGTATCGGTCGAATGACTGTTTTGTACATGCCATGGATGTAATGACAGATCCCAACTCCTGACTAAAGCCCTTTTGCAAGTTTTGTTTGCTGCGAAAGCTTTCCTCGATCTCACCTCAACGTTCCTTTTCCACTTTAATTTGGAGACGAATATGGAGTTCCGTTTTTGTTAGAGTCACCCCCATCCTATTATGGCCTTCCGACCGCGAATTCCCGCAAAGTGTCATATCGATAATCGTTGGAAATAATTTTTTGTGGTCAGAATCAGTGAGTCAACGAGGTATGCGACTACACTCGTTCCTTCAGCCCTAAATATTTATGAATTAAAAATGCTACCAATATCCAAAAGATTGGCAAAGTCATGCTTCGAGGAGTACCTATGGTGGCCATTTAACGTATTGAGTTAGCTACTAAAGCAACGTTTACGTCATTACTCCTTAGCATAGAATCGATTCATGTAACTATAGAGTATTGGGTTTTATATGAGTCACCTGTAGGTGGCCTTCGTCTGAACTCTGTTGAGGCTACCTCCCTTATCGATTAAGGCTACCATGATACATTCTTTGCGATGCAGTAATTTCTCGATGTCGCTGGTTACCTCGTTGGGGGCGCTTTTAACTAATTTATCTTTCCGGTATGCGTTCTGATCTATGTCCATTTTGAAGAAGTTTGCGTTGTCTGTTATATGACGGTCGATAAGTATCTTCAGTTTTTTGAGGATAGGGGAAGAGGCCTATTAGCCTGTCTTGCTTATGACTAGTTTAGTTTCCCTTCTTTAGGAACGGGCACCACCCATACATTTCCCGTGGCTGCGGGAACATAACCATTTGTTAGACGTCTTGAAAATAAACCAAATAGAACCAAATAATATGAGGTTATTATTTTCAAATAGTCTGAAATGAAACAAAGTAATAGAAATGAATATATTTTTAGTACTAAAAAAAATCTATCCATGACGTTATTAAGTGATTTCCAATAAACTTACCATTGGCACTTAGCTTTTTAAATGCTTATGACCATCAAATAAGTATCGACAGTCATTTCTCGATGGACTTACTGACTCCATTGGTTACATCAAGGAAATAAAAAACGTTTTCCTGTGAGGTGGGCATCGACCTCCACCACGGCTTTAATAAGGCGAAATTCAACAAGTAAGGAGAGTAAGTTTGGGAGAAACCGAACATTACATACCCAGCTGTACACTTGAAATGCTGTTGTTGTTTGTTTTGTGTGCTTAATAGTCTTAAAAGGCTGCGCAATAATACATATACATATGGTTATATTCTGAACTAATTTTTCTTCGAGTTATGGCTCCCGAAACATAGAAAATTGCTCAGACATAAAAGGGGCGGTGCCACGCCCATTTTTTTTTAAATTTATTCAAATTTTTATCAAGAGTCTCAATATAAGTCCCAATGTCAAATTTAAACATTCTAGGTGTATGATTTACTAAATAATCAGGTTTTTTTTTGTTTTCCAAAATTTTATTCATGTAAAAAGTGGGCGTGGTTATCATCCGATTTCGTTCATTTTCAATACCAATCTATTCTAGGTACAGATAAGCTCGTGTACCAAATTTGGTGAAGATATCTCAATATTTACTCAAGTTATCGTGTTATCAGGCAGACGGACGGACGGACGGATATGGCTCAATCAAATTTTTTTTCGATACTGATGATTTTGATATATGAAAGTCTGTGTCTATCTCGATTCATTTATTCCTGTACAACCAAACTTCATACAATCAAAGTTATAATAACCTGTGTACAAGTACAGCTGGGTCTAAAAAGCATACATTTTTTAGCCTGTCATTCAAGAGTGTGAGCTGGAGATATACGCCGCCCATAAACGCCGCCGCCGCCGCCGCCGCCGATTTTGGTCGTTTTTCGCACGTCGCCGCCGAATGTCAAGACTATCGGCGTGGCGGCGCGGCGTCCGGCGCGTTACTATATTTTCCACTCGTTTAAGACTGTTTAGGCCATTTATTGTTCATGTCGAAAATTGTTCGGATATGGTCGAAAGTGGTATCAACGGATGCACATCACTGCCAGTTATAAGAAACTAATTGCGAAATTTAACTCTTTATAACTATTCAAAAGTTATTTAAAATAACAGGCGCTTTCGATGTCAGCTTAACACAGACTTTCCATCACTCAATTGACCAAGTTATTAAAACAAAATACTAAAAGAAAAGTTATATAATAAATTTATATGCTCACTTTGCATTTTTGAAAAAATTAGTAATGAACAATTAATTCAAATAAAATGACCCAAGGCGAACATGTTTTTAAACTGTCCTCAAGAATAAGCGAGATCAGTGGCACAACACTCCTTTGAAATTATTTTTACCTCATACTTAAGTTGAGGATATATGTACTTATGAGAAGGGTTTGAAAAATCACTTGGGCTTACATTCAAACATCTGTTGTTTATTTGCGAAACTATACAATAGCGTCTAAAATGTTAATTTTGATTTTCACACTTCATCCTTCAACACCAAAGTCTCCCGGTTTGACATTTCCTAAAGTTGGCGGCCCTATCCAAAACTAGTCTCTTGGAGTGAATCACATTGATTATAGCCTATCAACCAAGTTTAAATATCACCTGCACGTACGGCTCCTTTTACAATTGTGAATACGTAGGCACATATACTATTTACCTTGTGAGGCTTTGTCCTTCGCAAGAACACTCAAAGTAGTGAAGCAAAATCCCAAGACAGCGGAACTAGTGACCATGTGTGACGTAACGGACAGTCGAACTTGTCTGAAAACTGAAGCTACGCGGTCATCCATAATGAGCTCCTATATCGTAAGGCCGGAAAACAGTAGTTAACAACTTTCAACTTAAAATCCGTCGACTTTCATTCTAAATACCCCGCCTACGCCGCCGCCGCCGGTATATAATAGAGCCTACGCCGCCGCCGCCGACAAAGTGATCGGCGTAAACCTCTAGTGTGAGCCTAGCGAGTGCTCACCAATGTTGTTATCTCACCTAAAATTATTTTCTGAGCGATTCCTGGAAGTACGAATAATTAATTGTCAACCATTGTTACCATTCGTAATTCTCACATTCATATATAACTTTGTCATTCTCGATTTCTTTGTCCGTACAACCCACCGTTATGTAAACAAAAATAACAATATTAGCCGTGTTTTTTAACACGCGTATATCCGTTTACGCTTAAACTTTATATTGACTGCTAAGAGACAAACTATAAATACACCTCTGAAATTGCTGCACATAAATTTTGTCCTACTAAATTTCAATACGCATTATACTCAGATGTAACTGAAATATGTGTCTTTGTTTCACCCTGTACACTAATTCTATGTATTATATGTGTGTCCACAATTCATCGCAACTGATTCAGCTATATGTTATACCCTATGGCCATCAGAGCGTTGCGTCTCCGCTTTTCGGTACACCCTGTTGCTGTAGCTAGTTGTTTTACCACAGCCGCTAGATGGGTCTCCTAAGCATTATCTAAGCGAAGATAGGCGTTTTTTAACACGCGCAAACGAAACGTATACGCGCGTGTTAAAAAACACGGCTAATATATACCTTATGCAACATGCACAGCTGGACACTGAAGGAGGAAATAATAACGGAAGAATAAACGAATGGGTGTATGATAAAGTTCATTGTCATGAGTTTTTCATTACACTCATAATGAAAACCGAGATGCGGCAAAAACCAAAATATTATTAAAATTCCTTTCTTTTACTACTGACGACGATGAAGATACTCATAAATCGTATGAATTGTGAAAGTACATTTGTACATATGAGGATCAAAGGGAAAGTATACATACATACCTATCATCATATAACTTTGAAAGTAAACATTTATAAGCTGAAACGACCCTGAAGCGAAATGGACTTGTTTTGAAATTAAGATACGATACCAACTCGTATTTTCATTACTCTCTATGCAGACAAATATTTTGGTCATTATTTTAAGAATACATACGAAGGAAAATACTAATACTTATGACGTTTTCTTTAGTGAAAAAAAAAAAAATAAATAATAATAATGTCACCCTCATATTACACTCTTATGGCGTTTTATTTTCTGGAAAAAATGTAGCTTAAACTTAGATAATAGTAGTCTTATTTTACTCAGCGTGTGTTTATACAAAATAGTATTATAATTATAGCACTAAGGAATCGATATAGATATAGACTTCCTTATCTATATATATAAAATTTAAATTATATATGTATGTAGGTATAGATCGAGTTGCGTCCTAAACAGATCGATCGAACACAACCAAAGTTGCACAACCCAGTAGAAACCTTCCAAAGATGGTCATAGGTTAAAAGTAATATCGATATATAAAAGGGGCGTGGCACCTCCCATGTAAAATGAATATTTGGTACTGCATAACTCTGAAGGTATTCATGCTAGAACATTTAAATTCAGTAAGGAGTTATATGAGGTCAATCCCTAACACCCTCAAGAAAATGTGGTGTGGGGGAGAAGGGGGCATGGCACCTCCCATATAAATGGAATTTATCATACTGCATATCTCTGGATGTAGTAATGGTAGGATAATGAAAATTGGTAAGGAGCTATATGAGGTTAACACCTCCAGTAAAATGTGGGATTGGGGAAAAGGGGGCGTGGAACCTTCCATACAAATGGGATTTTTCAGAACTATGGCTGCCGTACAAACTTATGTTATTATAACAGCTAAAGGTTGACTAAAGAGTGGTTTGGCTGTTATTCCTTTTGTAATCCTTGTTCCTTTTAGTAATCTTCCGCCGTAAACATTTTTTGTTAACTTCAGTCTATCCACATCTTCTATATATATATATATATATATATATAAAGTTAAAATTATGAATGTTTGTATGTAGGTATAAATCGGGTTGCGCCCTAAACGGATTGGCCGAACCCAACTAAACTTGAATCCCCCACTAGAAACCTTCCCAAAATGGTCATAGGCTAAACACAACTTCAATATAAAAAAGAGGGTGGTACCTACCATACAAATGGAATGTTCATACGGGCGTGGAATCTCCCATACAAATGGAATAATGAAAAGTGGTAAGGAGCTATATGATGTTAAGTCCTAAAAGCACCAGTAATATATGGAACAGAAAAAAAAAAACAAGACAAATGGGACCTTCAGTACAATGGTTGTCTTAAAAGCTTAGGTTATTTCAACACTTAAAGTTTGATTGCAGAGTTGGGTTTGGCTGTAATTCCTTTAGTATTCTTTTGTGTTATTTTTAGGGTTGGTATTTTTGGATACGCCTGGAGGAATCGAAAAAAAAAAACATTTCTGTTTAAATCACTATTGCAGTTGCTTTCTCAGATACCGCGGATACGCTTTGTGTGGTGGACGTACCACTCCGCATTTAAATGACCATTGTCTGCAAACATCTGATACACCGATGTGCAACATAAGCAAACGGTCAGGCCAAACTGCGGGTGCGCGGGAGTCGCTGCAAGTTTTATACCGAACTCTTAAGAATTTAAGGTGCAATGATCATGCCAAAGGTGGTGCTTTCCTGTTACTTGCTGGAAAAGCCGCAATTGAAGTAAATGCGGGCTTTTTCGTCTATAGACAGCTTTACGTACAAAAATTTACTCTCTTTAGAAATAGAAAGGGCATTTTGGCGGAAACACTTCAGCAACAGCTTTTGCTAAACAACTTCTCGAAATAAATTATTGCAAAATTGCTATTTCTTTACTAACAGATTTGATTTCTTTTCCGGCAAGTTCTTGATAATTATGGCATCACCTGAAGTTTTAATAGCAAATTTTTCTTCCAAATTTTGAATCTATCTCTACAGACTATAAATGCCTTTGAGAAAAGGCATTTTAGGCACCTTAAAATGAGGATATTAATATCACTAGAACCAAGACAACTTGTCACTCTATTAACACAGTCGTGGAAGAGTCCTAAGCTGTGCATATCCGATTGAGTTTATTAGCTCTCTTGAGCCATCAGAAATTTCTCCTCATCGATTGGTTCTTAAAAAAGGGCCCATAATATCATAATATCTATGCTTCATTATTTCGATTCTCCACGCTTATGTAGTGGGACAAGTTGTTTCATAACAAAACTTTTACGAATGCCATTGAAGCAATTCATTTTATCGGAAAATTTCGAAAACAAAAAAGTTTAAAACCAAGGATTCCATTGATACCGATAGAATTGTCTTTGCAATTTCAAATGCCCCAAATTTCCTATCCCTATCAATGAAGGGATTGATGACCGCAATACAAACCTTTATAGCTTCAGAGCTTCTGCAGCTCAATTGTCATCCTCACCTACGCGAGGGGAACCCTATTACAAATATGGATATATCATACAACAACAGTCATTAGCTGTAGCAGAAGTCAATCTTACCAACTCATGTTTTACCCATGGCCATTTATGCGTAGCCTGCATATTTTTATAGAAATCCACGAGCATAAGCTAGTAACACTATAAGTTACAAAAAAAAAAAACGAAGTTTGGTATGCTGGCTTAAAGGACTGGTTATAGGAGAAACAATTTTTTTCGTTATAGAAAATTTCGAAAAATGGAAAAAAGTGCGATAATTTATCACAAAAGGTTAAGGGTCGTAACAGTTATGACTTTTTGAAGAAATTTCAAAATTTAATGGTTATTTTTTTGCATTAATTATAAAAGTAAGTTTTAACTATTTTTTATAATGAAATGGTATATTAAGTTTGTCACACATCTTCTAACTTAAAGTGCTTAAAGGAGGAAAGCCAGACCCACCAATACGCAAACCATAATTATCAGATAACGATCTGAGTTGATTAAGCCATGTTCGTCTATCTGTTTGACCGCAAAAAAGCCCCTCAATTTTGAGATATCCTAAAGAAATTTGGTCAGCGGGTATATATAGGTAAACGGTATATTTAGGTGAATCGGACGTTAAAACCCCCATACAATCGTTCTGCCATTTTGTAGCCTGGCAGCAATACTCCGGATCGATTGTGGTCTCACTATCTCTTTCGAACATCAGAAACGAGACCATATACTCCGTTTGCCCGACTTTGGATGGCGCTATACTGCTATGGCCATACGGCCTGGGCTGAAGCTGCCCCGAGGCAAAATAAAAACTATTTTACTCTTTCTTTGTAAGCATAGGAAGTGAGCTTATCACAAAGGTGATTTACTTTGTATATCGCCAATGTTATATATTACTGTTATGCCAGGTTGATGCATTAGCTTCTGTCCTATCAAACTGCATCAAAAAGCCATTTTTGGAAAAAATGGGGCTTAGCAGGTGTGCACTCTAAGCCGGCGATACATCTCCCATGCAACCGATTTCTCAGAAATGATAGTCTTTTGTCATATCTTCCTCAATTTTACAGATAGCAGCTTCAAATTTTACCAAATGCTTTCATATGTGGTACGTATTATGTTCTGAAAAATCGTAAAGATCGGTCATATTAACAGTATATATCCTATACAAGCGAATATTCATGTAATAAGCTTTTTGTAATTTATGCCCCATTTTATCAGATAAAAGCTTCAAATCTCAGATAGAAGTTGAGCTTGACGCGCGTCTCCCTTGAAAAAGTGCTTCCCTCTACTGATCGTTCAGAGTATTTATATTTTTAACAACGGCGTTCGCCGGGCAATTCCCGGCATAGATTTTCGACGCCTTCTTGCGGATATCACTGAAGACAAGCTTGTGTTTTTCTTCTTCATACGGCTGTGTAATAAGTTGCCGTCTTTCCTCATAATACTTGCGGAGATGAGGTCTAAAGCCCCTGGGAGGTGGGCCCTTCAATCAGATATCTATTCAACAAAAACTATTTGCTCAGCATGTCATTTCTCTCCTCAGCGGGGAGAACTTTTTGCTCGCTGTGTAGGTGGTATTTTGGGGACATAAGATGACAGCCCGTAGCGATTCTGATAGCAGTGTTTTGGCAGACCAGTATTTTCTTTCAATGAATTACCTTTAAGCATGGTGGCCATATCGGGGAAGCGCAAGCTGCTGTCCAATTACTTTGTACATGGTAATCAGCGTCTCATTATCTTTATTCCAAGTGCTGCCGGCAAAAAACTTTAGGATTTTATTAGTGCTCTGGATTTAAGGTACAATTGTGGTTGCATGCTCGGTAATATGTAGATCCTGATCGAACGTCACACTCAGTATTTTTGGGTGTAAGATGTCCAATATGGCCGACATTTGCCGTGTTCATGTTGCAAATAAGTTCGCCGGTGATTTGGTCGGTGAAAATGTCAGGCTTCGCAGGGCGAGAAAACTGGAGGGGAGATAGTTCTTTATTTTATTACATATCTCATCGATGAGTGGGCCGGGATCTGTGGCCATTATCGGGCAGACATTGACGTAGGATACAATGGTGATGAGACACCACCCTGTGATACCCCTGTGCTGTGCCCTCGTCTCGTCCTTACTTCTTTGTTTTAAAGTTTGAGATATATTTGTTATTTAAATTGTATGAGAATTTAATTTAACTTAGAATTTAATATATGTTATTTTATAACCAATTAGCAGTAATATATAGTCTGCCGCCGCAATAGCAATAAAATAATTAGCTACTAATAATGAGGGTCTGAGGTATACTGTGCTGATCCGGAAATCAACAGATCCTGCAGACTGCCGGATTACTATAGCGTTTTCCAAGCGGAAATATTAGCCGTAACCATAGCAGTAGATACCCTGAAAGAGAATAGCTTAAGCTGCAACAGTGCTAACTTTTATATTGACAATCAAGCAGCAGTTAAGGCAATAATCTCGCATAGCACAGCACCTAAATGCGTATTAGATTATAAGCAGCCTCTGGAGAGAGTCAGGACAGGAAGAAGCATACATCTATATTGGGTCAGAGGGCATATGGGACTAGATGGGAATGAAAAAGTGGATGTACTAGCTATAAAGGGAGCATTCATTGAAGCTTGCTCCGTAGACGTCCCAATTAGACTGGGCGAGATTAAGCGAAGGCGAGAGGTGCACATGATCGATCAAGTTGGAAAGGCTTGGGTTCAAGCGCGGGGTTGTAAAGTGTCGAAGATTATGTGTAAGTCTTACAACCTTAGACTAACTAAGTTGCTTCTATCATTAAAAAGGAAGACTGTACACTGATGACGGGTATTCTGACTGGACACTGCCTTCTGGCGGCACATGCCTTTAAATTAGGCTTGGTCAGTGATAGCAGATATAGGAAGTGCGGGTTGGAGGAGGAAACGATCGAGCACGTTCTGTGCTCGTGCCCTGCGCTTGCCAGGCTAAGACTCCAGCTATAAATAGTGATACAGCTGTCAGATGTAGAAGCAACAAGCGGCTTAAGTCCTAAGAAACTTCTAGTTTTTGCCAAGAGGACGGAGTTATTTTATAACATGGGTCCTGGTTTTTGATAGCGGATTTCAGTTTGGTCGTTAAAACAAACTGAAAATTCTTCACCTTTTTAATAAACAAAATACTATGTAACATGAGCCCAAAAAATATGTCATATATATTTTTTTGTTAATGATATTTATTAATTGGTAGGCTGAATTTAATATTAAATGTTAATTTAATTTTTTTTTTGCATAAATTTAATATTCCCAAAATGCAGCTGGCACAATACAAAATAATCGATTTGTAAAGATTTGTTCATGTCAATAAAAAAATGTTGTATTTTCTGTTTAAATTGATATTAATAAAGTTTGTATCCCAACTCAGTCGACCCAATAATATAAGTCACTTCAAATCAGGGCACATCATGCGAAAAAGTACTGTCATATGAAATAATTGAAATCGATTTCGATCAAAAACTAATCATTTTCGTGTTTGTGCATATTGATACCCAGAAAGCAAATTTGTTTGTTACACGTTTCACAAGTAAAGTAAGAAGAAGAAATAGACTTATCCAAAAGTCATTCGAATATATTTTCAAATGAGTTAAAATCTTACGTCAAAACTATTTTCAATTTAAGAATAAAATAAATAGACAAAGGTCTCGAAATGGGAAACATGACATCAGCCATTCTAAGGAAGCCTTAATAGAAAATCTGGAAAAAAGTGCCTACAGGAACTAAAATCCGAATTAGGCGTGTCATTTTACGCTAGATACGTGAAAGGCCTCATATGATTGTCAACTACTTTTAACGAAGAGTTAATCCTTGAGTACCTCAACAAGCTCCACGGGAACATTAAATTCACAGTGTAAGCCGAAAAACGGGAAATCAACTCTTAACGCTACACGATAAGTATTGTTAAAGATAGAAAGACTTAACCTCGAAATATATAGAAAACGAACGACAATTACCACAATAATTCATAGCAGCTCGAAGCACCCTCAACAGTATAAAAATGCAGCAATTTGTAGATAGACTTGAAAGAACACCTCTTACACAATAGGAATCTAAGGGAGAGCTTGGAGTAATATGTAACATTGCTGCAAACAACGGATATAAAAACCACTAATAGATAAACTCAGAAGTAATTATAGACAAACAAAAGAAAAGGAAACTAAAAATACTTGAGCGATTTGAAGGACACACAGGACTACAAATAAGAACGAGGTTCAGAGAACGTATTAGAGATTACAAAAAAAAAAAAAAAACAGGTTCTAATCAATCTTGCGAATCACATGGACGAAAATCAATGCTCCCCAGCAAATATACTTCACATATAAGCAAAAGGTCAGTATATGAAAGTACTCGAAAACATGGAAATATACACAAACAAAAAGCATTTGGTGGTAGAATAATAATCTGGCACAATACTTGAAGCCTTAAAACTTATTTACAAAAACAAATAAAAACAAGTAAGGAAGGTTAAGTTCGGGTGTAACCGAACATTACATACTCAGTTGAGAGCTATGGTGACAACATAAGGGAAAATAACCATGTAGGAAAATGAACCGAGGGAAACCCTGGAATGTGTTTGTATGACATGTGTATCAAATGAAAGGCATTAAAGAGTATTTTATGAGGGAGTGGGCCATAGTTCTATAGGTGGACGCCATTTAGGGATATAGCCATAAAGGTGGATCAGGGTTGACTCTAGAATGCGTTTGTACGATATGGGTATCAAATTATAGGTATTAATGAGGGTTTTAAAAGGGAGTGGTGGTTGTTGTATAGGTGGTCGCCTTTTCGAGATATCGCCATAAAGGTGGACCAGGGGTGACTCTAGAATGCGTTTGTACGATATGGGTATCAAATGAAAGGTGTTTATGAGTATTTTAAAAGGGAGTAATCCTTAGTTCCATAGGTGGACGCCGTTTCGAGATATCGCCTCAAAGGTGGACCAGGGGTGACTCTAGAATGTGTTTGTACGATATGGGTATCAAATTATAGGTATTAATGAGGGTTTTAAAAGGGAGTGGTGGTTGTTGTATAGGTGGTCGCCTTTTCGAGATATCGCCATAAAGGTGGACCAGGGGTGACTCTAGAATGCGTTTGTACGATACGGGTATCAAATGAAAGGTGTTTATGAGTATTTTAAAAGGGAGTAATCCTTAGTTCCATAGGTGAGGCCGTTTCGAGATATCGCCATGACCCTAGTTTTTGTTTGTACAATATGGGTATCAAAAGAAAGGTGTTAATGAGTATTTTAAAAGGGAGCGGGCCTTAGTTCTATAGGTGTACGCCTTTTCGAGGTATCGCAATAAAGGTGGACCAGGGGTGACTCTAGATTTTGTTTGTACGATATGGGTATCAAATGAAAGGTGTTAATGAGTATTTTTAAAAGGGAGTGGCCTTCGTTCTATAGGTGTTCGCCTTTTCGAGATATCGCCATAAAGGTGGACCAGGGGTGACTCTAGAATAAGTTTGTACGATATGGGTATCAAATTAAAGGTATTATTGAGAGTTTTAAAAGTGAGTGGTTGTAGTTGTATATGTGAAGGCATTTTCCAGATATCGACCAAAATGTGGACCAGGGTGACCCAGAACTTCATCTGTTGGATACCGCTAATTTATTTATATATGTAGTACCTGCCAAGATTTTAAGGGTTTTTTATTTCGCCCTGCAGACCTTTTTTAATTTTCTTCTACTTAATATGGTAGGTGTCACAACCATTTTATAAAGTTTTTCTAAAGTTATATTTCGCGTCAATAAAACAATCCAATTACCTTACCATGTTTCATCCCTTTTTTCGTATTTGGTATAAAATTATGGCATTTTTTTCATTTTTCGTAATTTTAGATATCGAAAAAGTGGGCGTGGTCATAGTCGGATTTCGTTCATTTTTCATACCAAGATAAAGTGAGTTCAAGTAAGAACGTGAACTAAGTTCATTAAAGATATGCCGATTTTTGCTCAAGTTATCGTGTTAGCGGCCATGCGGAAGGACAGACGGACGACTGTGTATAAAAACTGGGCGTGGCCTCAACCGAGTTCGCCCATTTTCACAGAAAACAGTTAACGTTATAAAATCTATGCCCATACCAAATTTCAAAAGGATTGGTTAGTTTTTGTTCGAATTATGGCGTTAAAAGTATCATAGACAAATTAAATGAAAAAGGGCGGAGCCACGCCCTTTTTGAAATTTTCTTTTATTTTTGTATTTTGTTGCACCATATCATTACTGGAGTTGAATGTTGACATAATTTACTTATATACTGTAAAGATATTAAATTTTTTGTTAAAATTTTACTTTAAAAACATTTTTTTTTAAAAGTAGGCGTGGTCCTTTTCCGATTTTGCTAATTTTTATTAAGCGCACATATAGTAATAGCAGTAACGTTCCTGCCAAAGTTCATCATGATATCTTCAACGACTGCCAAATTACAGCTTGCAAAACTTCTAAATTACCTTCTTTTAAAAGTGGGCGGTGCCACGCCCATTGTCCAAAATTTTACTAATTTTCCATTCTGCGTCATAAGTTAACTCATCTACCAAGTTTCGTCGCTTTATCTGTCTTTTGTAATGAGTTATCGCACTTTTTCGGTTTTTCGAAATTTTCGATATCGAAAAAGTGGGCGTGGTTATAGTCCGATATCGTTCATTTTAAATAGCGATCTGAGATGAGTGCGCAGGAATCTACATACCAAATTTCATCAAGATACCTCAAAATTTACTCAAGTTATCGTGTTAACGGGCGGACGGACGGACGGACGGACGGACATGGCTCAATCAAATTTTTTTTCGATCCTGATTATTTTGATATATGGAAGTCTATATCTATCTTGATTCCTTTATATATGTACAACCAACCGTTATCCAATCAAACTTAATATACTCTGTGAGCTCTGCTCAACTGAGTATAATTAAGTACACAGGTACAACAGACAAACCCACACCAACAAATGGACATCAAACAATTAACACACCAAAGTAAAAAACAAACAAATAAAGCCAAATGATTAATATTACAAACTTCTACCTCAGCTAATCTTACAAGTTCATCAGTTAAAACCACCCCGTTCTTTAATAAACACACACGTACATACACAAACATTCATTTTGACATTAATATAAGACAAACAAAAACAACAGATCATACGAAAAATTACAATGAAGATGACGCAACGCTGAAACTGGTTTGTCTTTGACAAAGAATGTCGGACAATTTTTCCTATATACATTAGTAGTATTTCCTGTTTTTGCACTACCATTGAGTTGTGAATCATGGTCCATGTTTCAATTCTATTACACAATGGAGGGCCACATAATACATTAAGCTAAATTTACCAGTTTCATACGTTTTTCATAAATATATAGATTAGCGGGCCCTCTAGCGTCTACTAAAAACTCGATCTCATGTTTCCAAATCTCGTATGTGATTTCTCATTATTTCGATCCGTAAGTCACCTAGCGGAGCTTTTTTATCCGTTTGTTCCATTGAGAGGATGCTCTGAACTTAGTGTAAGGTTTTAAATCCTTAGCTCAATGATAATTTAGTTAAATATCGATCGCAAAATTCCCCCTGTTCAGTGTGGATTTTCTAATGATCTGTAAATATCTTGACCTATGTGCCTTCTAGCCAAACTTTCTGTCAAATTTATTATTTATTTAAAAACCGATGTAAGGATTCTTAATATCAAATGAGTTTAATAAATTTGTCGACCCGTGCGCCACCATGCGAAATTATGTCTCCTTTTGTTGAGTTTTCCTGGTTTTTTGAACTAACCGTAAGATTTCTAGTTTCTTGCCCACCGAAAACTTAGTTAGAAATTGGTCACAACACATCTCCTATAGTTAAGGGGTCGTAAACATTTTTATATATGAATAAAAAAGTCATCTTTTTATTATGACTACAATATTTTGTTAGGGCTCTGAGCTTTGTTTAAGGCCTTAGCTCTCTAGGTTATCGGAAAATTTTTTAAAACTCGACCTCAAAATTTCCAAATTTGGACGAATTTTTAGATGTCACTATCCTTCCGCCAACCTGTGAAAGCGTATCGCCCCCCTCGTTGCATTATCATTGGGAACTGAAGTATGTTTCAAGTTTAAGTACTATTGCTGCGCTGGAATTTAATCATAGATCTAATGCAAGATTTCACAATTTTGTACTGAAATTCGCGAACGAACATGCAATGCTACACGGCAAACTAAATTCCAAACTTCAGAATATTTTCTCGTGGCTTATTGGGATAATGCGTATTTTATTAATCTATGTCTAGGGATGCTATGAAACTTCGATTTCGATTTTAAAACGGAGCTGCAGCTGAATATTTTGTAAAGAGCCCGCAATATGTGAAAAGTAAATAAAACAAGTAAGGTTGTCTAAGTTCGGGTGTAACCGAACATTATATACTAAGCTTGAATTTCAATTGTACAGTTCATTTCAGATAAATAACTTTTTCTTATTTTGTTGCGAAGTATTTTTTTTAGGCTTTGGAAATGTTGTGTAATGCTTGAACAAAATGGGGCCCTTGTAAAAACCGCCCTTTAAAAAAATTTCTCCCAATTTCCTCTTACAATAAAACTTGGCATGTTAAATATTATTGATACCAACCTATTTTTCGCTAAGATTTAGCTTATTATTATAGTCTATAATGCTTTTAAAACTTTTTTATATACAAGTGGGCGTGGTCTTTAACTGATTGCATCCATTTTTACTAGAAATATTTGCTGCTACAAGGAAAGTACGTATTCACAATTGTATTACGATATGTCGAGCTTTCTTTCAGTTACGGCTCCCGAAACATAGAAAATTGCTTAGTCAAAAAAGAGGCAGTTCCACGCCCATATTCAAAATTTTAATATTTTCTAACTTCTTGTTATAATTCCATTTAAAAAGTCAAACACCATTGATACTAAGCGCTTTTTCGCAAGGGTATATAAATATGGGAATGTTCTTTAACCAATCTCGTCCAATTTTTCTGGAAATATTTCCTGCGAAAAGAAAAATATGTGTACCCAATCTTATTATGAACCGTTAATTTTCTTGGCTCCCGAAATAGAGAAAATAGCTTGGTCATAAAAGAAGCTTCTTGCTATAATTGCATTTGGGAAATGAAACATCATAGACTTATATTGCTTATATGCAAAGATATAGCTTATTTTTTTCATCCACGGCCCATTTAAAAATCTTTTATATAAAATAGGACGTGGTCCTTAATCGATTTCGTTAATTTTGTCTCGAAATATTTCTTATAGTAAAGGCAACCTCTCTGATTAATTAAGTTACGATAGGTTTAACGGTTTTTGATTTATAATAACATGTGTAAAATCGATTTTATCACAAGTGGGCAGTACCACGCCCATTTTTAAAAAGTTTTTAAAATGTTTATCAATTTCAGCATTTTAGGTGTATTATTTACTTAATAATCAAGTTTTTGTTATTCCCAAAATGTTATATATAAATAAGTAAGGAAGGCTAAGTTCGGGTGTAACCGAACATTACATACTCAGCTGAGAGCTTTGGAGATAAAATAAGCGAAAATCACAATTTAGCAAAATGAACCTAGGGTAACCCTGGAATGTGTTTGTATGACATGGGTATCAAATGGAAGGTATTAAAGAGCATTTTAAAAGGGAGTGGGCCATAGTTCTATAGGTAGACGCCTTTTCGGTATATCACCATAAAGGTGGGCCAGGGTTGACTCTAGAATGTGTTTGTACATTATGAGGATTCTAAAAGGGAGTGGCATTTAGTTTTATATGTGAAGGCGTTTTCGAGATATCGAACAAAATGCGGACCAGGGTGACCCAGAACATCATCTGTTAGGTACCGCTAATTTATTTATATAGATAATACCACGAACAGTGTTCCTGCCATGATTCCAAGGGCTTTTGATTTCGCCCTGCATAACTTTTTCATTATCTTCTACTTAATATGGTAGGTGTCACACCCATTTTACAAAGTTTTTTTCTAAATATATATTTTTTTCGTCAACAAACCAATCCAACTCTCCCTTTTTTCATATTTGATATAGAACTTTGGCATTGTTTGTTTATTTTTCGTAATTTTCGATATCGAAAAAGTGGGCGTGGTTATAGTCCAATTTCGGCCCTTTTTTACACCAAGATAAAGTGAGTTCAGAGAAGTACGTGAACTAAGGTTAGTAAAGATATATTGATTTTTGATCAAGTTATCATGTTAACGGCCAAGCGGGAGGACAGACGGATGACTGTGTATAAAAACTGGTCGTGGCTTCAACCGATTTCGCCCTTTTTTACAGAAGACAGTTATCGTCCTAGAATCTAAGCGCCTACCAAATTTTACAAGGATTGGTAAATATTTGTTCGACTTATGGCATTAAATGTATCCTAGACAAATTAAATTAAAAAGGGCGGAGCCACGCCCATTTTGAAATTTTCTTTTATTTTTGTATTTTGTTGCACCTTATCATTACTGGAGTTGAATGTTGGCACAATTTACTTATATACTGTAAAGATATCAAACTTTTTGTTAAAATTTGATTAAAAAAACATTTTTTTTAAGCGGGCGTGTTCGCCATCCGATTTTGATAATTTTATTTAGCCCAAAATAGTAATATGAGTAACGTTTCTGCCAAATTTCATCATGATATCTTCAACGACTGCCAAATTACAGCTTGCAAAACCTTTAATTACCTTCTTTTAAAAGTGGGTGGTGCCACTCCCATTGTCCAAAATTTTCCTAATTTTCTATTCTGCATCACAAGGTCAACCCACCTACCAAGTTTCATCGCTTTGTCCGTCTTTGGTAATGAATTATCGCACTTTTTCGGTTTTTCGAAATTTTCGATATCGAAAAAGTGGGCGTGGTTGCAGTCCGATTTCGTTCATTTTAAATAGCGATCTGAGCGCCCAGGAACTCACGTACCAAATTTCATCAAGATACCTCAAAATTTACTCAAGTTATCGTGTTTACGGACGGACGGACGGACCGACGAACGGACATGGCTAAATGAATTTCTTTTTTCTCCCAGATCATTTTGATATATAGAAGTCTATATCTATATCGATTAGTTTATGCCGTTACGGATTACCGTTATGCGAACAAAGTTAATATACTCTGTGAGCTCTGCTCAGCTGACTATAAAAAAGTGGGCGTGGTTATCATCAAATTTCGCTCGTTTTAAACAGCGATGGGAGATAAGTGCCAAGAAACCCATTTACCAAATTGCAAAAAGATATCTCAATATTTAACTACTCAAGTTATCGTATGCACAGACAGACGGACAGTTAGACGGACGGACAAGGCTTAATCAGTTCCTTTTTTCATCCAGAGCATTTTGTTTTATGGAAGTCTACATTTATCTCGTTTCGTTTATGCCGTTACGTTCAGCCGTTATGTTACTAAAGTTAATATACTCAGTGTGTAAAGCACGTTTAGTATATAACAAAGGCAAGTAAGGAAGTCTAAGTTCGGGTTAAACCGAACATTACATACCCACCTGTACACTTGAAATGCTGTTGTTGTTTGTTTTGTATGCTTAATAGTGTTACAAGGCTGCGCAATAAAAAATGTACATATGGTTCTATCCTGAACGAATTTTTCTTCAACTTATGGTTCACGAAACATAGAAAATTGCTTAGTCATAAAATGGGCGGTGCCACGCCCATTTTTTTTTAGTTTGAAGTTTTCCTATTTATTGTTTTAAATCCACTTGGGGAATGAAATACTATTGATATAAACCTCTTTTTGCAAAGATATAGCTTATTTTATTCGTCCACGACCCTTTAAAAATCTTTTATATAAAAGTGGGCGTGGTCTTAACCGATTTCGTTAATTTTTCTTCAAAGCATTCTTATAGCAAAGGCAACCTCTATGTCGAATTTTGTTATGATAGGTTCAATGATCCAATGGGTCCAGATAAGCTCGTGTTACAAATTTGGTCAAGATATCTCAATATTTACTAAAGTTATCGTGTTAGTGAACATACGTACGGACGGACATAGCTCAATCAAATTTTTTTTCGATGCTGATGATTTTGATATATGGAAGTCTATATCTATCTCGATTCCCTTATACCTGTACAGCCAACCGTTATCGAATCGAAGTTCATACACTCTGTGTGCAAAGTACGCTGACTATAAAAATACTATTGGTAGAAAACTATTTTTCGCTAAGATTTAACTTATTATTTTTGCCTACGACCTTTTGTAAATTCATTTATATAAAAGTGGGCGTGGTCTTTAACCAATCTTATCCATTTCTACTAGAAATATTTCCTGCTATAAGGAACATATGTGTACCCAATTTTTTTACGATATGTAATATTTTCTTCGAGTTATAGCTTCCGAAACATTGAAAATCGCTTAGACAAAAAAGGGGTGGTGCCACACCCATGTTCAAAATTTGTAGTGTTTTCCAATTTAAGGTTATAATTCAATTTAGAAAGTAAAATTCTATTGACACAAAGCTCTTTTTTGCTAAGATATAGCTTATTACTTTCGTCTACGACCCTTTTAAAAATCTTGTATATAAAAGTGGGTGTGTTCTTTAACCGATCTCGTCCATTTTTTCTATAAATATTTCTTGCTAAAAAAATTTGAGTACCCAATTTTATTGCGATCCATTAATTTTTCTTCGAGTTATGGCTTCCGAAACATAGAAAAATGATTTTTCATAAAAGGGCGATGCCACTCCCATTTTTTATATTTGAAATTTTTCCTATTTATTGTTATAAATCCACTTGGGAAATGAAATACCATTGATATAAAGCTCTTTTTGCAAAGATATAGCTTATTTTATTCGTCCACGACCCTTTCAAAATTATTTCTTATAAAAGTTGACGTGGTCCGTAACCGATTTTATTAATTTTTCTTCAAAGCAGTCCATATAGTAAAGGCAACCTCTCTGCCGAATTTTGTTATGATAGGTTCAACGATTTTTGATTTGTGATTAATAGTATTTGTAAAATTAATTTTATCACAAGTGGGCGAGGCCACGCCCATTTTAAACATTTTTTTTTTTTTAATTTTTATCAAGAGTCAATATCAGTCCACATGTCAACACTCTAGGTGTATTATTTACAAAATAATCAGGTTTTTTGTGTTTACCAAAATGTTATATATATAAAAAGTGGGCGGGGTTATCATCCGATTTCGCTCATTTTATATTTAAATACCAATCTATTCTGGGTTCAGATAAGCTCGTGTACCAAATTTGGTGAAGATATCTCCATATTTACTCAAGTTGTCGTGTTACCGGACACACGGACGGACGGACGGACATGGCTCAATCAAATTTTTTTTCGATACTGATGATTTTGATGTATGGAAGTATATATCTAATTCGATTCCTTTATACCTGTACAACCAACCGTTATCCAATCAAAGTTATAACACCCTGCGTACAAGTACAGCTGGGTATAATAAAAAACGGGAAAAGCTGAAGTTAAGCCACATACAAATAAACGCAGTGATAGATAGGAATCGTAGGCCTGCGGTGTTAGAAATTTGACGACGTCAGTTCAAATCTGAAAGATCTTTGGCGGATCGAAAAAGCTTTAATATCAGTCAGTATTTTCATTTTATAAAACAAATCGACTAGAAAATAATAAATTGCGGTAGCAGCATCACGTGATGCGCCCGTGTCGCTGTACATTGTCTCTGGTACTTCTACTTTAATTTTCGTGCCCGTTCCAAGCAAAGTAACTTTGAAAATCCGATTTCGCTTTCGAGAAAGTCACTGCAATAACATCCCTAGTCTTGAAAATTTCATACATTTTTGTATTACATAGCTATCTCATTCATATTTCTATTCATGCATTTAATGCATCACCACAACGCAGACAATTGTGTGCAATACGAATCCCACAACTAATAATATAAAGGGATTGGTACGAGTGTAGTTTGCAACAATGGGCGAACATACACCCAAAAAATGAATGAAGTAGATTGGTGCAATATAATTTTGGTAAAGTGTTTTAAATACACATGCATGTATGTACATGCACTGGAACATATTACATGTATATAAAACAACTTATTTCTCTTAGTGTATGCATGCGAGTGTACAGTTCTTTGCATCATAAAATGTTATACAAAACAGTGCAAATATTTGACAAAGCGCAAGTAATTTTAAATTTCTGTTGAAATATTCCTTGCAAATCAAACAATATATGAAAATGTGTGTGTGTATATAGATGTTTGTTTAAGCTTTTATGATCTACCATAGCGGATTTGTTGCTTACTGTTATTTTACGCATATAATACGAAATTTATTGCAGCATATTCTGAAAAAAAAAAAATTGAATTGTAATTTTATGAGTTTTTGTGCTTAAAATAAATTCATAAATTTGAGCTTCGGAAAATTGGGAGTAAAATCATTTTTCCATTAAATCAGATACATATGATATGTCATGATATGACATATCGATAAGTCATATCGTATGTCATCAAAATAGCAAAAAAAAATATAACTTGTCTCCCAACAGTGGTGAAACTTTTTTTCGTATAGCACTTATATAGTAAAAAGTTCTTTATATCAGTTTTGATTAGACGTATCACAAATTAGAAAAAGTTGTCTCAAAATCTAACTTCTCAGCAACAGTTAAGGCTTGAGTTATCAAACTTTAAAAAGTATTTATAAACAGTGCTCACCGCCTCTTTCAATTTGATGTCTCAATTCCTTCTAGTGAGGTGAGATATTTGCTAATCTACCTTAAGGTTTTAAATTGCAAAAGAACCTTTCTATCCCTCATTTTCGTCTTTAGTATAATACGCAGAGCTGCCGATTATTCCTAATTACTAACAATAATCAAGCTACCTACCTATGCTATGGTATGGTCAAGAACTAACCATACTGCCAATATTTCTCCTGCGAGAGCTCTAAGAAAGTTCAAATTGCTAACAAATTCTTCAGCTACCGACAAAACGTTAAACATCTTCTTTATAAACTTTAATGTAAATTATGTTCTTTATATTGACATTTTGTAAGAAATCTAATACTTTCCAGGCTTCTTTTTTACTGCACCTTTTCAACCCAATAATGAGAAAACGTATGTTTGTAATGAGAATACGTAAAGTAAATGAGAAAAGGTAAACTGATAATGAGAAATTGTAAATTTGTAATGAGAAAATATAAATTTATATAGAGCATGTGTAAATTTTTAATAAGAAAACGTAAGTTTGTAATGAGAACTCTACACCTTTTCAAACAAATAATGAGAAAACGTAAATTGGTAATGAGAAACGTAAATTATATCGAGAAAATGTAATTTTATATAGAGAAAATATAATTTTGTAAAGAGAGTACGTAAATTGTAATGAGAAAGCGTAAATTAGTAATAATAAAACGTAAACTGGTAATGAGAAATTGTAAATTAGTAATGAGAAAACACAAATTCAAAATGAGAATATGTAAATTAATAATGAGAACTCTAATAATTTTTAAAATCGTATCTTTTTCGTTTATTGACCCACTGTCATGTCTTGTAGTGCGACTGCATCTGCATGAAATATTGTATGCTGTGCAGCTCTTGCACAATCCCCTCCCGTCAACTTCGTTTTGGCGTCATAATTGGCGTTTTATAAATACTGGAGACGTTGTTCGCCTACTCCTGCTAAAGTTACAACAGGTACGCGCATAGTCGTCTTAACTTCTGCTTTAAGTTTGGACCATACTATTTCAACATAGGTGAGTATGGACCCAATCGAAGCACTTGTGACATATTGTTGGAGTGCTGGACTACCGCTGACCCGATGCTTGAGTGGCAAGGCGCGTTATCACACACAATTACCAGGTCTTCTAAGGTGTTGCCCAAACGATGCCACTTTTGAATGGGGGTGGAAATCCAATTCCCGCAGCCGCTGGCTGTAAACGAACCTCACTTTCGATCCATTGATAGTATGTTTGATACCGCAATGACACTTATCAGGTGTACATTCGGACCACGCGCTGCGGGCAATGTTTGAATAGCACGTTTCCCTACTTTGGATCGTCCACGGGTAGATCGACAAAACAGATTGAAGTTGGTTTCGTCAATCCCTACTATTTGCTTACCTTGCTGTATGAAGGCATTTAGTTTTCTAACATATTCGGCTCTTTTCTCATTATTAGTACCGCTGTTGATCGTAGTAGGTTGTGTGTGCACTTTTTTAACACTATAGCACATACCCTCGAAATGATTTCCTACAGTTGTGGTGCGTACGTCCACGCTAAAATCGCGGAATTGTTTTTGCAAGGTAAGCCCACAATCTTCCTCCAGCCATTCAATTATGCATGATAGGTACTCATTCAACATTTTTTTTTGGTCGCTGTTGTGTTCTCGGTTCCATTGCAATACTTCCACTGTTAATCCACCTATGTGCAGTCTTGTAACTGATGCCAAGATTATTGGCAAGCTTGGCCCATTCCTCCGTTCTTGCCGCAGATATTTGCATCAATAGGATAAGAATATATACCTGGAATAATATTTCTGCATATCGGGCACGCTTCACTCCACGACTCTATTGGTGCAATACACGTTGTATGAAATAACTGGTTACAATTTAAGACACGGGAAATACTTTTGTATTTCCTATTGGTTAAGCAAATCGTGCAGTCATCTTGAAACTTCATTGTACCGACTATGTAATTTTATACGTTTTTTATTTTATTTTAGACAGAATAGAAAAAGGGCAGTATGATGTTCTGATATCTGAAAGTCTGCTTACTATTTACATATATAAAGTTTAAATAACTAAAGTTATAAAATCCATCTCATTACAAGCTTACGTTTTCTCATTACAAATTTATATATTCTCAAAATAAATTTACATTTTCCCATTATAACTTTACGGTTTCTCGTTATCAGTTTACCTTTTCTCATTTTAATTTACTTATTCTCATTACAAATTTACGTTTTCTCATTATTGGTTTGGAAAGGTGTAGAGTTCTCATTACAAACTTATGTTTTCTCATTACAAATGTACAAATTCTCAATATAAATTTATAATCATTTTAATTAACGTCTCTTTTTCTCATTTTAATTAACGTATTCTCATAACAAACTTATGTTTTCTAATTATTGGGTTGAAAGGGTGTAGAGTTCGCCCTGAGGTTGAAAATCAACCCCTACAGACGGCACAATACATCTCTTTTCATTTGCGTTCCTTTCCTTACCTATCCCTTCCCTTCCTTTTCTTTATATTTTATTTAAATTAAATTAAATTTTGTTTTTACTTTTATTTTGTTTTATTTCATTTCATTTCATTTTATTTTATATTATTTTATTTCATTTTATTTTATTTTTGTTTATTAATTTTATTTTATTTTTCAATTTAGTTTAATTTTAATTCATTTTATTTTGTTTTAGTTTATTTTATTTTTTTTTATTAACTAACAAAGTAGTACACAAAACTGTTGTAACGAACAGAACGAATAAATAATATAACTAGATCATTTTCTTTTGTTTATGCACTTCGAATACCAAAAAAGAAAATTGCAAATTTAATCGTATTTTCTGATTCTCGCGATATACTTCTAACAAAACCACTGTGTACAAACTTTTCATTTATTTGCCCTCGAGATCAAATACGAGTTCGTTTTTCTTGCTGGTTTTCCCAACACAACAACACGAAACATTGTTTTAAAACGTGTTTGGCATTGGTAGTGGTGTCGTCCTTAATTTAATATTTAAGCACTATAATTAATCTTTTTGAAACCATTTTAACAACTTACACTACTCCTTGGGAAGATCTTTCGATACATATATGATTGTTATCACCTTAAAATTATATTTAGGCCGTAAAAGCGGTACGAAAATTTCAACTTGCCCATTTATATGTCGATTTTTTCTAGGCAGCGGTGCACTGCGACCTTTATTTAAATCTATTGTGCTTGGCCTTCCATAATTTTGTATGTCGATACTTTTAATGTATTTAGGTGTATGTTCAAGCTTTTTACTCCACATCACGAAGGGATTAAAAGTCATACCACCAAGTTGAGATAGTCTCAGCCATGTTTGAGTGCTGCATTCGCATCCTGCTTTTCATCCTCTTGCTCACTTGCGATAGATTTGTATATCCGATAGATTTAAATTTTAGTGATATCGTATACTAAAATGTCTAGTATGGTACTTAGTGAGATATCGTCCGACACACTGGGAGTATAAACAGTTTATTCTGTCATTACAATGGGCATCCAATTCAGTGTTTTCTAAACTGTTTTGTTACCAAGCTACTAATGGTTTCTCTAGTGTGTGCCTTTGTGAGTCAGCAAAAAGTGTCTGGACAAAAGAATGCTGCTTAAGCACCCTTCCTGGCTAGGTAGCTTGCCGGGTCATCACCCGATGTCCTTTATGTCCGTGAACCCAACCTTACAAAACCTTCTTAGTAATTGCGTATGACTGTTCAATAACAATATGTCTGTCTTTATTGCAAAAAATTTGCAAAAATTATTCGCACAACCCAGAAAATTTGGACTAAAGCTTTTCCTAACGAAATGTGTAAGTCTTACACGCGAACAACTGAAACGTGCTAGTTGTCCATGCGAACTAGAATCGTGTTATTCACTTGACCAACCTTTCTGCAACACCTTTTTAAGTTTCCTTCTCTTTTCATTGCTTGTTCTTACTACGAATTAAGTTCGTGTAACTCGTGTTTATTTACAGTGTCATATCATGACGTAAGGACTTAAATCCTGCCAAGTCATAATCCAGACACAAGCCAAGATAGCACAAAAGTAAATACTCTTTAGGAAAACGCAGTGACCTTTGCTAGTGTAATCTAAGGGAGGCATTAATTATTAGATTTTTTTTTTGAAGGATAACTTTTCCTTGAAAACGGGCCGACCACACATACCGATTACCTATGGAACGGAAACATATGATTCTATAGATATGGGATTCAAGGGGTTGTGTAGCGCAATATATAGCTTCTCCAACCCAATTGTCAACCTCGCCTTCGAGCGGCGAATCCCGTTTCACTAACAGACGAGGCTCTGGCGACCCCAAGCTCCTCATGGAACTTTGGGGTGGGGAGGGAGGGATGGCCTGAAGGTTTAATGTGGCCATATAAATCGTCCCCGAGATGGTCGGGCCAGCACCTTAATGGTGCTGTGTTACCGGAGCGTATCGGATATGTATCCGACAAAGGACCATCACATCGATAACACTCCCCAAAACCTTCGGGGAGTAACCTAATCGCTACAACAACAACAACAACATTCTATAGATATGCAAGAAGAGAACGTCGGATATTAACTTTTACAAGTCTTGATATCGTCTAGCGGAAGAACTATGTTTAGAAATACCTAATTAACTACTTTGAAAATATTGTGGCAGTCTGTCCTTAGTCAGTATCATCTCGAACGTTCAAGAGAACAAATGACGTCAAGAAATAAAATTTATCAGTGATCTTTGTAGTATGTGACTACATGAATCAAGATTTGGATAGGGGGGATTCACACTGTTACGGATAATAGTGTTTGTCTAAATCCGCCCTGTTCACAAAGCACCAGAAGACAAACTTAGAATTATAGTTCTGGTTCAGAACTAGACCTAGAGTATCAAATAAATACTAGTTTGATAGTAAATAGATTTTCTCTAGTACAGAAATCTACAGTTTGGGGTTTTAAATATCATATTTGATTTATATTTGAAAAATATGCCATCTACAAAAAAAAAAAAAAACAAGTAAGGAAGGCTAAGTTCAGGTGTAACCGAACATTATATACTCAGCTGAGAGCTATGGAGACAAAATAAGGGAAAATCACCATGTAGGGAAATGAACCTAGGGTAACCCTGGAATGTGTTGGTATGACATGTGTATCAAATGGAAGGTATTAAAGAGTATTTTAAGAGGGAGTAGGCCATAGTTCTATGGGTGGACGCTATTTAGGGATATTGCCATAAAGGTGGACCAGGGGTGACTCTAGAATTTATTTGTACGATATGGGTAATGGTAAAGGGGTTAATGAGTATTTTAAAAGGGAGTGGGCCCTAGTTCTATAGGTGGACGCCTTTTCCAGATATCGACATAAAGGTGGACCAGGGGTGACTCTAGAATGTGTTTGTACGATATGGGTATCAAATGAAAGGTGTTAATGTATTTTAAAAGGGAGTGGTGGAAGTTGTATATGTGAAGGCGTTTTCGAGATATTGACCAAAATGTGGACCAGGGTGACCCAGAACATCATCTGTCGGGTACCGCTAATTTATTTATATATGTAATACCACGAACAGTATTCCTGCCAAGATTCCAAGAGATTTTGATTTCGCCCCGCAGAACTTTTCATTTTCTTCTACTTAATATGGTAGGTATCACACCCATTTTGCAAAGTTTTTTTCTGAAGTTATATTTAGCGTCAATAAACCAATCCAATTATCCCTTTTTTCGCATTTGGTATAGAATTATGGCATTTTTTTCATTTTTTGTAACTTTCGATATCGAAAAAGTCGGATTTCGGCCATTTTTTACACCAATACGAAGTGAGTTTAGATAAGTACGTGAACTAAGTTTAGTAGAGATATATCGATTTTTGCCCAAGTTATCGTGTTAAGGGCCGAGCGGAAGGACAGACGGTCGACTGTGTATAAAAACTGGGCGTGGCTTCAACCGATTTCGCCCATTTTAATAGAAAACAGTTACCGTCCTATACTCTAAGCCCCTACTAAATTTCACAAGGATTCGTAAAATTTTATTCGACTTATGGCATTAAAAGTATACTAGACAAATTAAATGGAAATGAGCGGAGCTACGCCCATTTTGAAATTTTCTTTTATTTTTGTATTTTATTGCACCATATCATTACCGGAGTAGAATGTTGACATAACTTACTTATATACTGTAAAGATATTAAGTTTTTTGGTAAAATTTGACTTAAAAAAAAAATTTTGTTTTAAGTAGGCGTGGTCGTTCTCCGATTTTGCTAATTTTTATTAAGCATATATATAGTAATGGGAGTAACGTTCCTGCCAAATTGCATCATGATATCTTCAACGACTGCCCAATTACAGCTGGCAAAACTTTTAAATTACCTTCTTTTAAAAGTGGACGGTGCCACGCCCATTGCACAAAATTTTACTAATTTTCTATTCTGCGTCATAAGTTCAACTCACCTACCAAGGTTCATTGCTTTATCCGTCTTTGGTAATGAATTATCGCACTTTTTCGGTTTTTCGAAATTTTCGATATCGAAAAAGTGGGCGCGGTTATAGTTCGATATCGTTCATTTCAAATAGTGATCTGAGAAGAGTGCCCAGCAGCCTACATACCAAATTTCATTAAGATTTACTCAAGTTATCGTGTTAACGGACAGACGGACGGACGGACGGAAATGACGCAATCAAATTTTTTTTCGATACTGATGATTTTGATATATGGATGTCTATATTTATCTCGATTCCTTTATACCTCTTCAACCAACCGAAATCCAATCAAAGTTAATATACTCTGTTAGCTCTGCTCAACTGAGTACAAAAACTGACGCTAGCTTCAAGGAGCTTCGACTATGAGTATGCCTTCCCTTACGTTAAATATAGCAAATATTTTGCGATAGATCCAACGTAGTAAATTTATACAATGGGCAATTTTCATAAAATAGTAAAGTCTATTTTTGATATTAGTCACATGAAAATTATATTATTATTAACTTACATTTCAGTAAGTTCATACTAAATATGCCTGATACTGATATTTCGAATTTTTACTTCGATCAGAAGTATCTTAAAACGGGAGTAGATATTTCCATTGCAGCTATTTACGAAGTGGTTCGGAACTATCCAATACGAAGATAAAATCGTATAAGAAGCTGCATGTAGCATTTCCGTCATGTTCGGAACTAACGAAATAGTACCAACAAGAAAGCAAGATCTAAGATGTAAATTAGTACACTATTTCGAAACTATTGAAAAAGTGCCAATAAAAGAATTAGTTCTACAATGAAAATTTGTATCCTCTTTGGAACTATTGACGTGGTAATGCAGCGGAGACAGTTTCCACCGCCTGGAACATCGCTATTTTAAATTCACCAGTTGAAAGGATGCAAAAGATATAGAGAGCGAGCAGGTAGTGGTTCCGTATGTATTAGAAGCGCACCAGTTTTGAACTAGAGACTTTCCCTACAGGGTAGTTCTGGTTACAAAAAACATTTATATACTGAAATGCAGAACAAAAAAAAAAAAAAATGTTTTCTATGTTTGCGAACTCACTTAAATATTTATCTGGCAAATTGTCAACAATAAGTTGATTATATACTAAGTTAATCCTGTTAATTATCACATAAAATACGCCTTAATCTCATCGGTATTTTCTGAAACTCAGAGCCAAAATAGCGTTCAGTCACATGTGGCGTACAAATGTTATTTGTTACTTTACTTATATTGCTTTCCGTTTTTTCGCTAAGTATCGGCAAAACTGACTAATTCACCTACTCCTGATAACCCAAACTCCTTCATTCACCTACACATTTTTGGCAAATGCACAAATAATTGTATGGGACATTCTACAGTTAATGATGTATTAAAATTTCATTGCTAAGACAATTTCTTCAACAATTATAAAAATTATTATGTGCCATTTCTCAACAAATATGAAGGCTTGAGTCAACTTAGAGCTAGGTTAAGTTGTACTGAATGTGTCTATAGTGTTCACATTACATCTAAGGTCTAGTTCTGAAACACAACTTTTCCAACTGTATTTAAGAAAATAGCAAATGTACTTTACCGAATTTTGAAAATGCGCGTGACCTACAACTATCCGAGAAGTCTGTTTGTTTGAAAGTTTAGAGCCTGGGAGAATAAGACGAACGTTGCAACTGAGAGTAAACAAGTTGTTTGATTTGAAAACGCTGAAAGTGTAGTACGCGAGTAATTTAATTAAGAAGTACTACTACCATAGTAGTGTTGTAAATAAAGAACATTTTGCTATACTAAATGTTTGAGTTATTAATTCGAAAGTTCGGCGATTCGAGTGATAAGTGTAGGTGTAGAATAATAAAGAATTTTTTAAGGATCGTTGCAATACATAAATAATTTTCAGTATATAAAGCTTCGTTGTTGTTGTTGTTGTAGCGATAAAGCTGCTCCCCGAAGGCTTTGGGGAGTGTTATCGATATGATGGTCCTTTGGCGGATACAGATCCGGTACGCTCCTGTACCACAACACCATTAAAGTGCTAGGCCGACCATCTCAGGAACGATTTATATGGCCACATTAATCCTTCAGGCCATCCCCTCCCTCCCCACTCACAAGTTCCATGAGGAGCCTTGGGTCGCCAGAGCCTCATCTGTTAGTGAAGCAGGATTCGCCGTGGATAGGAGAGGTTGACAATTGGGTTTGGAAAAGCTATATATTGCACTGGCAACCTGAAGGGTTGAGCTACACAGTCCTTTGAATCTGGTATTTTAGTCGCCTCTTACGACAGACATACCTACCGCGGGTATATTCTGGCCCCCTAACCCGCTGGGGTCAATGTTTCTAGTCACTTGTTGATTTCTTCCGACTAAGCAGCTGTTTACTTTGGATGTGTCTTGGAAACATTTTTTTTTCAACTTCAGCACAACTTGATATCCCATGTGGAATAACAACTTATAAGGTGAGGCTTAATCGTATATCTATTGCTGGAAAAATCTTTACATAACCTTAGCCAAATTATTCCCAATTCGTCAGATACAAATACAATGAACTATGCATACGTTTTATATATTAAAGCCTGCCTAGACCTACCTGCAATACAAGCAAAATTCCGCATCTTCTGTAAAGGGCTAATATAGATTTTACAATGTGTATCCCAAATAAAAAACCCCAGATAGCAACTTTCTTCCAAGGGGCAATTGCTATCCCTTTTAATATTTTTATATTCAGCGTGCTTTGCACATAGAGTATATTAATGTGGTAACATAACGGTTGGTCGTAACGGCATAAACTAGTCGAGGTAAATATAGACTTCTATTTATCGAAATGCTGAGAGTAAAAAAGGAACTGATTTAGCCATTTCCGTCCGTCTGTCAAACCGTCTATCTATGCACACGATAACTTGAGTGTTTATTGAGAAATTTCGCTGGAATCTTTTATGTGGCTTACTCATCTCCTATTGCTATTTATAATGAGCGAAATCGGATGAAAACCACGCCCACTTTTTTAACATAACAAAAACTTGATTATTAGGTAATAATACAACTAAAATGCTGAAATTTTATTTGTTATATTGAGACTCCTGATACAAATATGAGAAACTTTCTAAAACGGGCGTGGCACCACCCACTTGCGATAAAATCAATTCCATTATTAATCATACAACAAAAACTGTTAAACCTATCATAACGAAATTCAGCAGAGAGGCTGCATTTACTAAAAGGTATGTCTCGAAGAAAAGTTAACGAAATTATTTTATATAAACGATTTTTAAAAGGATTTGTGGGACAAAAATAAGCTTAACCTTTGCAAAGAGTGAATTTGTATTATGGTATACAAAGGAAAACATTTTAGTTTTTGAAAATGGGCGTGGCACCGCTCCTTTATGTCTAAGCAATTTTCTATGTTTCGGGAGCCATAACTCGAAGAAAAGTTGACGGATCGTAATACGGTTGGTTGCACATATTTCCCTTATGTTTCTTGAAAAAACGGACAAGATTAGTTAAGGGCCACGCCCACATTTATATAAAAGACTTTTAAAAAGGTTGTAGGCGAATGTAAAAAGCTATATCTTTGCGAAAAAGAGCTAAATATCAATGATATTTCACTTTCTAAATGGAATTCTTACAAAAGGTAAGAAAATATTAAAAAATTTTGAAAATGGTCGTTGCACTGCCCCTTTATTGACTAGGCAATTTTCTATGTTTCGAAAGCCATGACTCGAAGTGTGGTGGACGCCTTTTCGAGATATCGCCATTAGGGTGGGCAGGGGTGACTCTAGAATGTGTTTGTTCGATATGGGTATCAAATGAAAGGTGGTAAAGAGTATTTTAAAAGGGAGTAATCCTTAGTTCTATAGGTGGACTCCTTTTCGAGATATCGCCATAGAGGTGGACCAAGGGTGACTCTAGAATGTTTGTACGATATGAGTATCAAACGAAAGGTTTTACTGAGCATTTTAAGAGGGAGTGGGCATTAGCTCTATAGGTGGACGCCTTTTCGAGATATCGCCATTAGGGTGGGCCAGGGGTGACTCTAGAATGTGTTAGTACGATATGGATATCAAATTAAAGGTATTAATGAGGGTTTTAAAAGCGAGTGGCCCTTAGGTGTATATGTGAAGACGTTTTCGCGATATCGACCAAAATGTGGACCAGGTGATCCAGAAAATCATCTGTCGGGTACTGCTAATTTATTTATATATGCAATACCACTAACATTATTCCTGCCAAGATTCCAAGGGCTGTTGATTTCGCCTTGTAGAACTTTTTCATTTTCTTCTACTTAATATGGTAGGTGTCACACCCATTTTACAAAGTTTTTTCCAAAGTTATATTTTGCGTCAATAATCCAATCCAATTACCATGTTTCATCCCTTTTTTCGAATTATGGCATTTTTTTAATTTTTCGTAATTTTCGATATCGATAAAGTGCGCGTGGTTATGGTCGGATTTCGGCCATTTTTTATACCAAGATAAAGTGAGTTCAGATAAGTACGTGGACTAAGTTTAGTAATGATATATCGGTTGTTGCTCAAGTTATTGTGCTAACGGCCGAGCGGAAGGCCAGACGGTGGACTGTGTATCAAAACTGGGCGTGGCTTCCACCAATTTCGCCTATTTCCACAGAAAACAGTTACCGTCATAGAGTCTATGCCCCTTCCAAATTTAAGAAGGATTGGTAAATTTTTGTTCGACTTTTGGCATTAAAAGTATTCTAGACAAACTAAATGAAAATGGGCGGAGCCACGTCCATTTTGAAATTTTCTTTTATTATTGTATTTTGGTGCATCATATCATTACTGGAGTTGAATTTTGACTTAATTTACTTATATACAGTAAAGATATTAAATTTTTTGTTAAAATTTCTATTTAAAAATTTTTTTTTTTAAAAAGTGGGCGTGTTCTTCATCCAATTTTGCTAATTTTTATTTAGCACATATATAGTAATAGTAGTAACGTTCCTGCCAAACTTCATAATGATATCTTCAACGACTGCCAAATTACAGCTTGCAAAACTTTTAAATTACCTTCTTGTAAAAGTGGGCGGTGCCACACCCGTTGTCCAAAATCTTACTAATTTTCTATTCTGCGTCATAACGTCAACCCATCTACCAAGCTTCATCGCTTTATCCGCCTTTGGCAATGAATTATCGCATTTTTTCGGTTTTTCGAAATTTTCGATATCGAAAAAATGGGCGTGGTTATAGTCCTATATCGTTCATTTTAAATAGCGATCTGAGATGAGTGCCCAGGAATCTAATTACCAAATTTCATCAAGATACCTCAAAATTTACTCAAGTTATCGTGTTAACGGGCAGACGGACGGACGGACGGACGGACATGGCTAAATCAAATTTTTTTTCGATACTGATGATTTTGATATATGGAAGTCTATATCTATCTCGATTCCTTTATACCTGTACAAGCAACCGTTATCCAATCAAAGTTAATATACTCTGTGAGCTCTGCTCAACTGAGTATAATTAATAAACCTTATATAATTTTAGACTATATCCAGCCTGGAAAAGAAAACAGTGCCCATATTAATAACATTAGCTGGGAACATCCGAAGATGGTACAACCAAACTTTCAATGGGTTCCTAATTTTTTTTGTCTGTGCCAATCTAAGAAAATGTAAACAGCACATAGATATGCAGAAGTATGTACCACCCTACCTAGAGCATTCCGTACAAATATTTAAAAAACTGCAAGTAACCTTACTAAGCTCCCCTTCGAAAGTTATAGTTCAACCTAAATAGGCGTACCCTCATATCCGCCATTTCAATTAATGTATTGAATATCTCCATTCAACTTGCTACTAAAATTGGTTGTCGGGAAAATAACTCTTGGTCAGGGTCGCTTTTATTTATTTACCCTAGATGACGTAGCTACCATCGATATTGTTATATTGTTTTTCTTCCTGGTATTCGGATTAAACTTATGTGTCAAACGTTTTTTAGACACACAGATATTTCTGATAAAATTGATGATTATAATGATATATACACAAAAAACTTATATTCTCCCTTATTTTCGTTCGGCCTTTACGTTTCATACTTTATTAGAAGACTTGGCAGACGTTGTACTGCCCTAAATTTGGCCTATCTGCATATATTTTAATAAGCTTTTTCCCCTGACTCTGCCCTCCCCCTCTTCACTTTTTCCTAATCCTTTTATTCACTCCTCCCTCCGTATTTTTCGCTCCATTATCTCCATCTTCGTCTCATTCTATATCTTTCTCAATATCCTTCTCTCTTTTCTCTTCTATCAATTCCTCCTCATTCTTCTGCATCCCTTATTGCCTGTCCCAGAGGGTGGTATTTATTTTATTCCAGTCCCAGTCCCAGTCCCTCTCCTAGTCTCAGTCCCAGTCCTAGTCCTAATCCCAGTCCCAGTCCGTCTCTGGATAATATATTACTCTGTACTAAAGTACTCATCAACAGCTTTCATTTGATATCCATATTGTTTAAACACTTTCTAGGTGTATCCGGGTCCACGTTTTATGCTATATCTCGAGACCCTAGCCTCCCAGTTGTATGGAAATTATCCTGTACTATAGCATTCATCAACAGCTTTCATTTGTTTTCCATATTCTATAAACACATTCTAGGGGTACTCGGGTCCACGTTTCGGCCTATATCTCGAGACCCTGTACGTCGATCGGAACCAAACCGATAGTAACCACCTCGTGAGGTTTACGCAACTTGTGTGAAAGTTTGAACAAAATCGACCGACGCATCTCTTCAAACACCGGCGACCAACTTTCACACATTTTAGCCTTTCTTTTTATATATATAGATTTTTATTTTTCACACTTCACTATAATATTAAAACGAAATACAGATTTTCTTTGCTTTTGAAATTCGGCTTAAAAATTGCATATGGAACAACTAAAGACTCTCCTGGATTAAAAAAAATGTCATAGTACCTCTAAATCGCGGGCCCCCTAAGAAACCCCCACCCTCTCGGCGGGCCCGGTTATGTGCTATGCTTGATAACATTCGCTATAATATTTTTTATTGATAAGCAGGTTGTTTAATTAAACCAGGCATGCTTAACCAACGAAACGATATCATTTCGTTACGATAATCAACGTTAATAAACGAAACGAAATGACTTCGTTTCGTTTATTAACGTTAAGATCGTCAAATTAACGAAATGATTTCGTTTCGTTTTCTGCCATATCAAAACGAAATCAAATCGTTTATGTTGATTATTAATTTCAAACTATGCTGGCAAAGCTGATTGATGGCGGAGTCATTAAAGGTGAAAGCATTAGCCAAGCTGATTGCAACTTTTCTCATGAATTTTGACAGTACAAACATTTCTCAGAGTATTTTTGACATTACCACCAACGAATTACACAAACAAATTACATAGAGTTTGTGTGTGTATGTGCGCTCGTTGTTGCCACCTTACGGCTTCACCATGGCTATAGCATTGCCAGCACAATTCAAACATAAAGTATCACGTTTTTGTTAACGTTTTTAACGTTAACGAAAGCTTTTCGTTTCGGTTAAAAACGAGATACAATTTATCTTGATAATTTCTTTATCGATAATATTTCGAAGTGTTTCAACGGAAACGGTGGAAATTTTTTGATAAACGATTAGCTTAACGTTAAGGTGCATCCCTGAATTAAACACCGATCAATTACATGGATCCGCACCAGCTGAAAATATGAGTGCCACTGCGTATACGTAACATTTTATTATTACGTATAAATAAATAAAAAAAATTGTAATAAAATAATATTGCGACTATAACTGAGATATACTCTATACTATATATCAAGTTAGATCAAACTACACACGGGGTGCAAAACAAATTCAAAATAGGTTCAGTAGTTTAGGAGTCCATTGGCCCCAAATTTGTGACACGTGTTTTTTATATATTAAGATGTCAAACAGATAGGCGAAAGCAAGTGTCAAATGATATGTTGCCATTGTTTAACATAGTGCAAATACACTAGCGATTCTTCTCAGAGGCGAAACGAATGTTCGTTTCGTATTAGAGAAAGAGGCCCTTAATTTAAAATCTTCCCGACATACACATTTTTCAGAGAAAAAACTTACAACTGCTTATAGTTGCATTATACTTCGAACAATGTCATCAAATTTTTAAAACCCCACGAAATAACTTTTAAAATAAAAAAAGGAAATCCGACTTAATTTGAATCCCAATTTACGTAGAATCAACCACATATGTGCATACTACATATGTATATAAACTTTTTTATATTATGATATATGTATATACAGAAGTTTGCCGCTACTTGCTACTCTTACCAACTTTCCTTTTTTCTTCAATGTACCGCGGAGCAATTTCCGTTGCCAATATCCTGTTTTCATACTCGCCATGGCGAGCGATTTTTGTTTCGATTTCACTTGAAATACTTTTTTTATAAATGAATATACATACACCACAGATTTGTATGTGTATGCGTAAATGTATTGTAGGAGTCTGAGCCGTACAACTATTTACGCAATTCACCACATGTTGTGCTCAATTATTGTATTTTTCGCTTTTTGTACCTTTCTGTTTGAAATTGTATTTTTATACTCAGTTGAGCAGAGCTCACAGAGTATACTAAGTTTGATTGGATAACGGTTGGTTTTACATATATAAAGGAATCGAGATAGATATAGACTTCCATATATCAAAATAATCAGGATCGAAAAAAAATTTGATTGAGCCATGTCCGTCTGTCCGTCCGTCCGTCCGTTGACACGATAACTTGAGTAAATTTTGAGTTATCTTGATAAAATTTGATATGTAGGTTCCTGAGCACTCATCTCAAATCGCTATTTAAAATGAACGATATCGGACTATAACCACGCCCACTTTTTCGATATCGAAAATTTCGAAAAAACGAAAAAGTGCGATAATTCATTGCAAAAGACAGCTAAAGCGATGAAACTTGGTAAATGAGTTGAGCTTATGACGCAGAATAGAAAATTAGTAAAATTTTGGACAATGGGCGTGGCACCGGCCACTTTTAAAAGAAGGTAATTTAAAATTTTGCAAGCGGTAATTTGGCAGTCGTTGAAGATGTCATGATGAAATTTGGCAGGAACGTTACTCCTATTACTATATGTACGCTTAATAAAAATTTGCCAAATCGCCCACTTTTAAAAAAAATTTTTTTGTTAAAGTAAAATTTTAACAAAAAATTTAATATCTTTATAGTATATAAGTAAATTATGTCAACATTCAACTCCAGTATTGATATGGTTCAACAAAATACAAAAATAAAAGAAAATTTCAAAATGGGCGTGGCTCCGCCCTTTTTCATTTAATTTGTCTAGGATACTTTTAACGCCATAAGTCGAAAAAAATTAACCAATGCTTTTGAAATTTGGTAGGGGCATAGATTTTATGACGTTAACTGTTTTATGTGAAAATGGGCGAAATAGGTTGATGCCACGCCCAGTTTTTATACACAGTCGTCCGTCTGTCCTTCCGCATGGCCGCTAACACGATAACTTCAGCAAAAAGCGACATATCTTCAATGAACTTAGTTCACGTGCTTACTTGAACACACTTTATCTTGGTATGAAAAATGAAAAAATCCGACTATGACCACGCCCACTTTTTCGATATCGAAAATTACGAAAAATGAAAAAGTGCCATAATTCTATACCAAATACGAAAAAAGCGATGAAACATGGTATGGTAATTGGATTGTTTTATTGACGCGAAATATAACTTTAGAAAAACTTTATAAAATGGTTGTGATACCTACCATATTAAGTAGAAGAAAATGAAAAAGTTCTGCAGGGCGAAATAAAAAACCCTTAAAATCTTGACAGGTATTACATATATAAATAAATTAGCGGTATCCAACAGATGATGTTCTGGGTCACCCTGGTCCACATTTTGGTCGATATCTGGAAAACGCTTTCACACCACTCCCTTTTAAAACTCTCATTAATACCTTTAATTTGATACCCATATCGTACAAAGTCATTCTAGAGTCACCCCTGGTCCACCTTTATGGCGATATCTCAAAAAGGCGTCCACCTATAGAACTAAGCCCCACGCTCTTTTAAAATACTCATTATCACCTTTCATTTGATACCCATATCGTACAAACATATTCTAAAGTCACCCCTGGTCCACCTTTATGGCGATATCTCGAAAATGCGACCACCTATACAACAACCACCACTCCCTTTTAAAACCCTCATTAATACCTTTAATTTGATACCCATATCGTACAAACACATTCTAGAGTCACCCCTGGTCCACCTTTATGGCGATATTTCGAAACGTCGTCCACCTATAGAACTAAGGCCCACTCCCTTTTAAAATACTCATTAACACCTTTCGTTTGATGCCTATATTGTACAAACAAATTCTAGGGTCACCCCTGGTCCACCTTTGTGGCGATATCTCGAAAAGGCGTCCACCTATGGAACTAAGGATTACTCCCTTTTAAAATACTCATTAACACCTTTCATTTGATACCCATATCGTACAAACGCACTCTAGAGTCACCCCTGGTCCACCTTTATGGCGATATCTCGAAACGGCGTCCACCTATGGAACTAAGGATTACTCCCTTTTAAAATACTCATTAACCACCTTTCATTTGATACCCATATCGTACAAGCGCATTCTAGAGTCACCCTTGGTCCACCTTTATGGCGATATCTCGAAAAGGCGTCCACCTATGAAACTAAGGATTACTCCCTTTTAAAATACTCATCAGCACCTTTCCTTTGATACTCATATTGTACAAACAAATTGTAGGGTCGCCTCTTGCCCACCTTTATGGCGATATCTCGAAACGGCGTCCACCTATGGAACTAAGGATTACTCCCTTTTAAAATACTCATTAACACCTTTCATTTGATACCCATATCGTACAAACGCATTCTAGAGTCACCCCTGGTCCACCTTTATCTCGAAAAGGCGACCACCTATACAACAACCACCACTCCCTTTTAAAACCCTCATTAATACCTTTAATTTGATATCCATATTGTACAAACACATTCTAGAGTCACCCCTTTTCCACCTTTATGGCGATATTTCGAAACGGCATCCACCTATAGAACTAAGGCCCACTCCCTTTTAAAATACTCATTATCACCATTCGTTTGATGCCCATATTGTACAAACAAATTCTAGGGTCACCCCTGGTCCACCTTTGTGGCGATATCTCGAAACGGTGTCCACCTATGGAACTAAGGATTACTCCCTTTTAAAATACTCATTAACACCTTTCATTTGATACCCATATCGTACAAACACATTCTAGAGTCACCCCTGGTCCACCTTTATGGCGATATCTCGAAAAGGCGACCACCTATACAACAACCACCACTCCCTTTTAAAACCCTCATTAATACCTTTAATTTGATACCCATATTGTACAAACACATTCTAGAGTCACCCCTGGTACACCTTTATGGCGATATTTCGAAACGGCATCCACCTATAGAACTAAGGCCCACTCCCTTTTAAAATACCCATTAACACCATTCGTTTGATGCCCATATTGTACAAACAAATTCTAGGGTCACCCCTGGTCCACCTTTGTGGCGATATCTCGAAACGGCGTCCACCTATGGAACTAAGGATTACTCCCTTTTAAAATACTCATTAACACCTTTCATTTGATACCCATATGGTCCACCTTTATGGCGATATCTCGAAAAGGCGACCACCTATAAAACAACCACCACTCCCTTTTAAAATACTCATTAACACCTTTCATTTGATACCCATATCGTACAAACACATTCTAGAGTCACCTCTGGTCCACCTTTATGTTGATATTTCGAAACGGCATCCACCTATAAAACTAAGGCCCACTCCCTTTTAAAATACTCATTAACACCATTCGTTTGATGCCCATATTGTACAAACAAATTCTAGGGTCACCCCTGGTCCACCTTTGTGGCGATATCTCGAAACGGTGTCCACCTATGGAACTAAGGATTACTCCCTTTTAAAATACTCATTAACACCTTTCATTTGATACCCATATCGTACAAACACATTCTAGAGTCACCCCTGGTCCACCTTTATGGCGATATCTCGAAAAGGCGACCACCTATACAACAACCACCACTCCCTTTTAAAACCCTCATTAATACCTTTAATTTGATACCCATATTGTACAAACACATTCTAGAGTCACCCCTGGTACACCTTTATGGCGATATTTCGAAACGGCGTCCACCTATGGAACTAAGAATTACTCCCTTTTAAAATACTCATTAACACCTTTCATTTGATACCCATATCGTACAAACGCATTCTAGAGTCACCCCTGGTTCACCTTTATGGCGATATCTCGAAAAGGCGACCACCTATACAACAACCACCACTCCCTTTTAAAACCCTCTTTAGTACCTTTAATTTATAACCATATCGTACAAAGACATTCTAGAGTCACCCCTGGTCCACCTTTATGGCGATATCTCGAAAAGGCGACCACCTATACAACAACCACCACTCCCTGTTAAAACCCTCATTAATACCTTTAATTTGATACCCATATCGTACAAAGACATTCTAGAGTCACCCCTGGTCCACCTTTATGGCGATATTTCGAAACGGCATCCACCTATAGAACTAAGGCCCACTCCCTTTTAAAATACTCAATAACACCATTCGTTTGATGCCTATATTGTACAAACAAATTCTAGGGTCACCCCTGGTCCACCTTTGTGGCAATATCTCGAAACGGTGTCCACCTATGGAACTAAGGATTACTCCCTTTTAAAATACTCATTAACACCTTTCATTTGATACCCATATCGTACAAACGCATTCTAGAGTCACCCCTGGTCCACCTTTATGGCGATATCTCGAAAAGGCGACCACCTATACAACAACCACCACTCCCTTTTAAAATACTCATTAACACCTTTCATTTGATACCCATATCGTACAAACACATTCTAGAGTCACCTCTGGTCCACCTTTATGGCGATATTTCGAAACGGCATCCACCTATAAAACTAAGGCCCACTCCCTTTTAAAATACTCATTAACACCATTCGTTTGATGCCCATATTGTACAAACAAATTCTAGGGTCACCCCTGGTCCACCTTTGTGGCGATATCTCGAAACGGTGTCCACCTATGGAACTAAGGATTACTCCCTTTTAAAATACTCATTAACACCTTTCATTTGATACCCATATCGTACAAACGCATTCTAGAGTCACCCCTGGTCCACCTTTATGGCGATATCTCGAAAAGGCGGCCACCTATACAACAACCACCACTCCCTTTTAAAATACTCATTAACACCTTTCATTTGATACCCATATCGTACAAACACATTCTAGAGTCACCTCTGGTCCACCTTTATGGCGATATTTCGAAACGGCATCCACCTATAAAACTAAGGCCCACTCCCTTTTAAAATACTCATTAACACCATTCGTTTGATGTCCATACTGTACAAACAAATTCTAGGGTAACCCCTGGTCCACCTTTATGGCTATATCCCTAAATGGCGTCCACCTATAGAACTATGGCCCACTCCCTCATAAAATACTTTTTAATGCCTTTCATTTGATACACATTCCAGGGTTTCCCTCGGTTCATTTTCCTACATGGTTATTTTCCCTTATGTTGTCACCAAAGCTCTCAGCTGAGTATGTAATGTTCGGTTACACCCGAACTTAACCTTCCGTACTTGTTGTCTTTATTTTCGTATGTATTTTATGGCCTCATCTTTTAGTTGGTCTTTTAAGTGTAGAATCTCTTAAATTTATTATGATGGTCTCCTATTTTACAATGGTGAATGTGTGCATATCCCAAAAAAACATATAAAGCATATTTCGCTGTCGAGATGAACGCAATTCTTATGGGAACTTAAGGTGACTATCCCCAGATGCAATACCAATTTTCTTCAAGAAATATTTTAAAGTTTAAATTTTTTTATTTTCACAAAGAATAATAGCCACATTTTTTACAACAGAGTTGGGGTAAATGTTAAGACCAAGTTTCTGTCTTACTTGCCAATTCCTGAAATTTGGAAATATGCTTTTTTAAACTCTGAAATCTGCGAATGCATCTCAGAAATGCGCAATGGTATATGATATTCCACCGCAGTAATTTTCTAAAAAATTACAACTATCTAGGAAGAAATCTCTGGGATCTCCCTTCTTTGACGATGTTTGTGATCTGGGTAATTTGGAACCTAAAAAATTCCTGGCATTTGCTGAATCAACCTGTTGGTTTGAGTAGGGGAGAGATCCACGTGGTATGACAATGGGACCTTTTTGGACGTAAGCGCACTGGTGCTCGCACCGGTGGCCACTCCAACCTAACCTAGCTTTCCCCTCAAATTAAATAAAAGATGTATAAAAAATAAGAAAGGCTTACTCATTGAATTAATTAATTTTTTCTAATTTAGTATGCTTCACGGCAGTGGTATTCTAATAGAGCTCTTCGATTTCGATTAATGGAATATTCCAATTATTCGGATGCTCTAATTTTCCAATTTCAGAATTCGATTAGTCAAAATCTAGTAATCGTAAATCGTCGTTGCAGAACGATTAATCTAATGTTTAAAAAAAAACATAGATAAACCTAAACATAAAAACTATTTTTTTTTTATTTCTGCTCCGGCTCTGAATGAAGAGAATATAGAGTGGAGCCATTGCATAACAATCTTCACATACACACATAAAATCAGCTGCTTAGAGCGAAGAGGAAATAGAAACAGTTACACATCATTTAATCATCACCTAAGAACAGAAGTTATAACTCACACATTAACACTCATATAACAAACGTGAGAAATGAGAAGTAAATAATCAGCTGTTGGAGAAGGTGGTTCGTGCAAAGTCTAGATCTCAGGAGAAATCTGCGAACGAGGCAATTGAGAGTATAAAAGCAACGCAAGCCTAGTAATAAATAATCAATTTGATTTTAACACGCTTTCAGTGATTTTCGCGAGAAATTAAATTGTGAAGTTCTACTACTCTTGTGTTAGAAATAAAGAAAATTTTGCTGTATTGAATATTTGAGTTATTTATTCGATAGTTCAGAGATTCGAAAGATAACAAAAGCTAAAAGATTATCAAGAATTCCTAAAATCCATTACAATAATAAATTCGGGCAAAATGCCTTTTGGGGCAGAGCGCTTGGGTAGGTGAACCGTTGTTTTCCGTGGTAATTTTGGGATTGTTTTGGTCACCCCCGGAAGATTTTAGGTAATATTTTTGGGTTATTTTTGAAGAATTATATAGCTATTTTGGGATCATTTGGGGAGTATTTCGTAATTCTTCCGTGGTAATTTCCATATGATCTTGGGACATATTTCGTGAATTAAGATTGTCCCGAGGTCAATTAGGAATAACTTCGGGGTAAAATCGTGATGCATTCGTAGACTATTTTGAGGCCTCCCCGTGTCATTTCGGGATCACTTTGTGGTCATTCCGTGATGACCTTGGGGACTATTTCACTGTATTTCAGGTCATTTTGAGATCATTGCATCGTAATTTGGGTATTACTTCAGGGCCTGTCTTTGCTTCTTCCGAATGATCGTTGGTTTTTTTTGGGTTCCTCCCGGGATAATTTAACGATAAGTGTGGTGACTATTTCGGACCAATAAATTATTAAAAAATATCCCCAAAAATAAAAAATTAATTCAAAGTGCCACATACCTCCGAAGAAAATTCAGGCCGATCTTCTCTTCCAATTTGCGTTGTCGTCCTTTTAATTTTTTCTACAGATTGGCGGGACGGCCTACATGTCTTACAGCGACTCCGACTGGCATCTGATAGGCAAATGAGCTTTCACTGAGAAGCATTTCACAAATCACTGTCGAGGGACGACCACGCTTAGAAAAAAACTTTTTTCTAATTGAAAAACATGTTTCCGAATTTTTGGTGTTTCATTGCCCGTAAATTAAACACCGGATATTCGGTGTGGTAGGTGGACCCCGCTACTACAACTATACGGTGCCCGCCATAGCTGTTCACTTCATACAAAATCAAACTTCGATTTTGATATCGAATATTAAATAAATCAAATGTTGGGGTTGTGAAATTCATTTCATAATCTTACAAAAATTTAAAGTCGAATAATCGAACTTTCGACTAATAAAATTATACGAATATTTAAAGACCTCTTATTTCTAGTCGACGTTGTCAACCTTACAATTTAATAAAATATTCAATCAAGTATTGTTGATTGAAAGATTTCAAGAAAAAACTCTATCCCATGTAAAATAAAATAATTAAAAAAGAAAAAATTTAAATTATACGGTTTTATTGAAAACAATATTTACATGAAGCAATAATAATACTAAAAGCTAGGAAATAATAAGGTAGGTCCTAGGCATTAGTCATCACACTCCTCACCAATCTAGGGAGTTGATCAGACAATTAAATAAAAGCGTTGGGTGCGTGAAATTTCTAAAATGTGAGGCGTTGCATAACCCTATTAAGGTTAAGTTGTTCTGATATTTGACTATCAATAGAAATTTGACGCGTCCAAAACTTTTATTTAATTGTCTGATCAACGCCCTAGATTGGTGAGGAGTGTGATGACTAGTACTTAGGACCTACCTAATTATTTTCTAGATTTTCGTATTATTATTATTTCATGTAAATATTGTTTTCAATAAAACCGTTTAACTTAACTTTTTTTTTTAATTATTTTATTTTCAAGTTTTTAGTCTTTATTTAAGTGCCTATTATTTTTCATTCTATTTAGTTCATTTATTAAAATTACTCTTTCCTGACAATTTGTTACAATCTAAGTCCTCAGTACATAATCCTTTCAAAGACTTTACTCGACTCTGCCCCACGTATGCTTATCCCTCCTCCAACTCCAAAATATTTTGATGTTACATCTACCGGACTGTTATAATATTTGTTCCAAATATGAGCCAAATCGGACATCATAGGTTGCTTTCTATTCATGTATGTATTATATGTTCCCAATATGGACCAAATCGGACCACAAATACGATTTTTTTGAATATCTCTATCCTTGCGCCACCTAGCGGTGCTTTTTTTCTTATTATTGCATTGTCATCGGGTTATGAACTATATTCCAAGTTTCAAGCTTGTAGCTTATCGGGAAGTTACCTAAATTTCAATTACAAAATTCGTGCCAGCCAGCCAACGAACCAGCCAGCCTGTCAAGTCAAGCAAAATAAAACCGTTTAAGAAAAGTTGGTGACAAAAATCAGAAACAATTAGGCCAGTTTTTCAGTAATTGTTTAAACTAAGAAAAAGCCAAGTTGCAGTTTTTCAGTGATATTTAAATTTAGTTTAAATAACCAACTCAGTAGGATTAAGCGAAGTTTAATGATCAGATGTATAGCTATTGAAAACGTAGTGGTGAGTTGGAGCAGTTGCATGATTGCTGCTAGAAGGTGGTGGAAGTATTCTTAAGCATGAACCGAGAGACATCCTTGGAAAAGAACAGTAACAAAACAAGTAAGGAAGGCTATGTTCGGGTGTAACCGAACATTATATACTCAGCCGAGAGCTTAGATGCGTTGGTTTCATAGGGTTTCGTAGATGGTTTATAAGTGGTTTTTAATTCCATATCATATACGTTTGGAAAATATCGACCAAATTGTAAACCCAGGGTGACGTTTTTTGGAACGATATTCCTTTATTCTTTGCAAATAAGGGAAAATCAGCTTGTGGAAAATGAGCCTAGGGTAACTCTGGAATGTGCTTGTATAACATGGGTATCAAATGAAAGTTATTAAAGAGTATTTTAAAAGGGAGTGGGCCTGAGTTCTAAGTTTAGTAAAGATATATCGATTTTTGCTCAAGTTATCTTGTTAACGGTCGAGCGGACGGACAGATGGTCGACTGTGTATAAAAACTGGGCGTGGCTTCAACCGATTTCGCCCATTTTCACAGAAAACAGCTATCGTCATAGAAGCTACGCCCTTACCAAATTTCACAAGAAATGGTGAATTGTTGTTCGACTTATGCCATTAAAAGTATTCTAGACAAATTAAATGAAAAAGGTCGGAGCCACGCCCATTTTGAAATTTTCTTTCATGTTTGTAATTTGTTGCACCTTATCATTACTGGAGTTGAATGCTGACATAATTTACTTATATACTCTAAAGATATTAAATTTTTGTTAAAATTTGACTTAAAAATTTTTTTTTTAAAAAGTGGGCGTATTCGTAATCCGATTTTGTTAATTTTTATTTAGCACACATATAATAACAGGAGTAACGTCCCTGCCGAATTTCATCATGATATCTTCAACGACTGACAAATTACAGCTTGCAAAACTTTGAAATTACTTTGTTTTAAAACACTCATTGTACAGAATTTTACTAATTCTCTATTATGTGCCAGAAGGTCAACCCACCTACCAAGTTTCATCGCTTTAGCCGACTTTTGTAATGACTTATGACACTTTTATCGTTTTTCGAAAATTTCGATATCGAAAAGGTGGGCGTGGTTATGATCCGATTTCGTTCATTTTAAATGGCGATCTGAGATGGGTGCCGGGGAACTTACATACCAAATTTCATCAAGATACCTCAAAATATACTCAAGTTATCGTGGACAGACGGACGGTCGGACATGGCTAAATGAATTTCTTTTTTCGCCCAGATCATTTTGATATATAGATGTCTATATCTATCTCGATTTGTTTATGGCGCTGCTGATTATCGTTATGTGAACAAAATTAATATACTCTGTGTGCTCTGCTCAGCTGAGTATAATAATTTTTAAAACAATTTCACATTTTTAACTCTAAATTCTCTGTTTTCTATAATTTTTCCACAATTGTCACAAAAGATAAACTAACCACATCTGTTGTTTTTTTATCTAAATAAAGAAAAAATACAGTATTGCACTACAAAACAATGAAAAACTAAACCGGTCTTAGACATCTCAATCCGTTTGAGAGAAATCAGAAGCAGACAGGAGTTGCATATGATCCATCAAGCAGAAAAGTTGTGGACGTAGTCCGGGCTGCAAAATTTCTAAGATCATGTGCAAAGCCTAGGGTATTTGACTCACAAAGTGGCTCTTATCTCTGAAAAGGGTGACTTAAGGCTCACGATGGGCACTGGCGTTAGAAACGGTTGAGCACGTGCTGTATCCGTGTCATGCGTGCCAGGTTAAGGCTCCAACTACTAGTAGCGGCAGAGTTGCCAGATCTCGAGGCAGCAATTAAGCTAGGTCCTAGAAAACTTCTAGTATTTTCTAAGAGTGCAGAGATATTCTATAATATAAGACCTGGCACCTGATTAGGGTTCTTTCGTTTGGTCGTCAAACAAATTCTAGTAGCACAATGACACATTCAGTCTATGTGAGGTCTTTATTTACCTGCTAGTTCAACCTAATTTATTCGGCCTTAAACTTACACTGAATAATAGCACCGAAGTTTAAATTCATATAACATTTGTACGAAATTTTCATTAAAATAGTTATACTCGTATTGAATAACCATAACTTACTAATTGCATTGAACTTTTCCTCAATCTAAAAAAAACTTAGAAAAACTTTCTTCTAATTGAAAAAACTTGTTTATTAAAATGTTTATGTTGCTTTGCCCGCGGCGGGAACCCAGGATTTTCGGTGTGGATGGCGGAACACCATCACAGCACGACGGATTAGGATTAAGATAATTAAATTACTCTATTTCAGGTCATTCCAGTTTATCCCTAAAATATATATTTTCTAAAACTTTTCGGCATATGCCTTAGGTTAACCTTTTCTTGTTGACCTCATTCATTGCATTCTTGCCCTACCCCATTGCTGATATTTTCCGGCTCTTATTATTCCCTCAGAGCAATTTGCCATTTGTATAGATATTTACATTGCCTAAATATTTTTTCTTTTTTTTTTTTTGTATGCTGGAAATGAGTGTCAACTGCAGTTTAGTTTATTTATATGTCTGTAGCGGATCTTTTATTTTTAACGTTGGCTAAGTTATTGTTGGCTTGTACCATTTTGCCTCTATGTAGATGCCACTGTGGAAATGTGTGAATTTGTCTTATTTTAAACTAGCAGACCAGGCAGACGTCGTTCTGCCCTAAACTTGGCCTATCTGCATACATTTTAATAAGGGTTTTCCGTCTAACTCTGCCCTACCCCTCTACACTTTTTCCTAATCTTTTTATTCGCTCCTCCCTCCGTCTTTTTCACTTCATCTCTATCTTCGTCACATTCTATCTCTTTCTCTCTTTTCTCTTCTCTCAAGTTTTTCTCCTTCTTCTTCATCTCTTATTGCCAGTCCCATAGGTTGTTATGTATTTTGTTCCACTCCCACTCCGAGTCGCAGTGTCAGTCCCAGTCCTAGTCCTAATCCCAGTCCCAGTCCGTCTCTGGTATACCTCCCGGAAAAAAGCATCGTAAATATTAATATAGGCAAATTTATATACTAAATTTCAGGCAAATCGAATAGGACGTATGTAAACAGGTATGTGGGTATTATTAATACTTGCCTTTATTTCGGATTCGCATCCATATTTATCAGTTTTGCCAGGTTTAATGCGACTAAATCGAATATCACAATGAACTTTAGAGCTCTCAGCAACAGCTTTTATTTGATATCCATAATACACACATATTCTAGGGGTATCCGGATCCATGTTTTGGCCTATATCTCGAGACCCTCAGCGGTGTAAAACTTACTCTGTATTATAGCGCATATCAACAGCATCAATTTGATACCCATAATATAAAAACACATTCTAGGTGTATCCGGGTCCATGTTTTGGCCTCTATCTCGAGACCGTAGTCACCCAGCGGTGTAAAACTTACTCTGTACTAAAGCATACATCAACAACTTCAATTTGATACCCATAACGTGAAAACACATTCTAGGTGTATCCGGGTCCACGTTTTATGCTATAGCTCGAGACTCTAGCCTCCCAGTTGTATGAAAATTGTCCTGTACTATAGAACTCATCAACAGTTTTCATTTGATATCCATATTATATAAAGACATTCTAGGGGTACCCAGGTCCACGTTTTGATCTCAAGACCCTATGCTCGTAGCGAAAAAAAGGTAGACGTTGGCCGATTCTCAGACCTACCCAATATGCTCATTGAGAATCGGTTCAGCCGTTTCGGAGGAGTTAAGCCTCTAACACCGTGACAGAAGAATTTTATATACCTATTGAATTTTTTCTAAAAAAAAATCATAACTCAAGAATGGCTAAACCGACTAATCATCATCTCTCCTTCCTGTATCTTTCCTAAAAATTTCATGGCAATCTTTCTATCCGTTCTCGAGTTATGGAGTGACAATCAAAATGTACACTTCTTTTATATATATAGATGTGTGCCAAACAAAATGCACATTGCCGATTTTTAGTCCACAACTTTGCAAGGTTTTGTTCCTATAATAACCACAGCAAAAAGAGCTGCAAGTCATAATAATTGGCATCAACTGCCATTTGTTGTGTTTATTATATAATCTGCCATTAAATGTCCTAATACAGACAATTTTCACCTAAAGTAGCAATCTCTTGTGTAATCAAAATGAAAATAAAACGCAGGCATTAATATACACTGAAAGAATTCATTCGATATTTTTGTATATTTTTAACACGCTTATATTAGCTTCACTTGTATGTTTGTAACTCTTTAGGCTAGGCGCGCAAAGAGACCCATCTAGCGGCATAGCACTGTAAAAATAATAAATACTTTGCGGGTCGAACCCGTTCAGACTTTTTTCTTATTAGAAAAAGAAACTTTTTCTAAAGAGTTTGATGATGTCTTTGCTAAGTTTTGAACCCAGAATTTCCAGTATGGTAAGCGTAGCACGTTACACTTTCCGACGCAAGATTACTGGTCCTACCAAAGCAAGGACCTCGAAGGTGTGGAAATGCGACGAAAAACAAAGCAGGAAGTACTGGATGCAACGTATTGAGTTGCAGATGGTAAGTATCCGCGAACCGATAGAGTCCCACCAGCGGGTTGGTGGATCAGAATATACCCGCGGTAGGTATGCCTGTCGTAAGAGGCGACTAAAATATCAGATTCAAGGGGCTGTGTAGCGCAACCCTTCAGGTTGCCAGCTCAATATATAGCTTCTCCAAACCCAATTGTCAACCTCACCTATCCGCGGCGAATCCTATTACACTAACAGACGAGGCTCTGGCGACCCCAATCTCCTCATGGAACTTGGGGGTGGGGAGGGAGGGAATGGCCTGAAGGTTTAATGTGGCCACATAAATTGTTCCCGATATGGTCGGGCTAGCACCTTAATGATGCTATGGTACCGGAGCGTACCGGATCTGTAGCCGGCAATCGACCATCACATCGAATAACAACAACAACAACAACCCGATAGAGTGCCAAATATAGCCCTTAAATCCGCGATAAGGTCCAGAACATCAGTATTCACGAACCTCTTCAACGCCTGTATCCAAGAAGGCATATTCCCCCGCTCATGGAAACATCAAAGACTGGCTCTTTTGCTGAAACCTGGTAAAATGCCCGACCAGCCATCCTTATACTGGCCTTGTATGTTGGATTCGATAGGAAATATTATAGAGCGCACTATCAGTGACCATCTGCAGCAGACCCTGGAAAGCCTACGTGGCTTGTCAATCAGTCAGTTTGGATATCAAAAATTAGGATCCACGATCGATTCAATACAAACAGTTGTCAATATAGCCCGTGAAGCCATAACCGGAGGTCAAAATAAAAGGAAGCTGGGTGCACCGACTACTTTGGATGTTAGAAATGCTTTTAACACCGCGAACTGGATGCAGAATTATCTTCTCCAAAGCTATGCTAAAAAAATCGCATGAAAAGGAGTCGCGTTGTGTGAAACCTCATTTTATTTCGAACGCCTCGGAGAGGTCCTTCCCAATCCTTACGGAGCTGGTGGTATTGCTCAACGTCATTTAGCACAGTCTTATTAACAGGGAACTTCAATTAAGACATAGCAGCATACAAGTAGCTTCTTTTCGCGCGGTAAAATGCTGCTTCGTAGTCGATGAAAAGACGTTGAGTGTCAATTTTCTTATCGTGAGTCTTCTCCACGATTTAGCGCATCGTGAAAATCTGGAAGATTTACCAGATCTGAAGCCGTACTGAGAAGGTTCAATCAGTTTGTTGAATGTGGGCTTTAGTTTTTTGCACAGTAAGGTAGACAGAGTCTTATATGCGATATTAAGCAGGCCGATTCCGCGGTTATTGGGGCGGTTTGCAGGGTTGCCTTCCTTGTGGATTGGCCAAAGTAAACTTAGTTTCCAATCTGGAGATATGCGCTCATCCGACCATATATTGCATAGCAGTCTTTACCACTCTTTACCAACTCCTCGCCAACATTAGCATAGTCCAGCAAATTAAAACGCAGAGGCTATGCTGGCTAGGTCATGTTATGCGAATGAAAGATGATGATCCGGCTAAGTTTTTTTTATCAGGGACTGGGACTGGCGAATAAGTGATGGAGAAGAACAAGAAGAGCCATAGAGAAAAGAGGAAAGGAGAAAGAGACTGAGATGAAGATGAGGTAAGACTGTGTTACGTACGGGCTCTCGGATAACGCTAGAGCTCTATTGGAGTCTCCTCTCTCTGCTCTTACACTCCTACTGCATCCGCTGGGCATGCTCGAAAAACACTGGGTACACTTGCGTTAATGCACGAGCCAGCTCGCCGGACTATGGGGTGGTTCTTGTGCCTTCGCCGCATGCCAACCGCACCATACAAAAAACTCGTACCCTTCATTAACTAGGAGGCGATACTGTGGTTCTCCTCTCTCTCTTCCTCGCATCCGATGCCGAGGAAAAATCGCCACTGATGTTGTGTGGCTAGCATTCATCTGCCCTCCCTACCATGTCCGACATTGGCCGTTGTTGCCATCTTTTTATAAATCCCTCATTCTACCCCCTCCTAAAGTCTGAGTCCGTCTGTCGATGGAAATAGAGAGTTACATTATTTTGGTACTTTATATTATGAAGATAATAGGGTGACCCCAACAACTGATAAAGCGGCCAACGTGGTGTGATGGTAGCGTGCTCCGCCTATCACACCGTATGCCCTGGGTTCACACCCCGGGCAAAGCAACATCAAAATTTTAGAAATAAGGTTTTTCAATTAGAAGAAATTTTTTCTAAGCGGGGTCGCTCTTCGGCAATGTTTGGCAAGCGCTCTGAGTGTTTTTCTGCTATGAAAAGCTCTCAGTGAAAACTCATCTGGCTTGCAGATGCCGTTCGGAGTCGGCATACAACATGTAGGTCCCGTCCGGCCAATTTGTAGGGAAAACCAAGAGGAGCCCGATGCAAATTGGAAGAGAAGCTCGGCCTTAGATCTTTTCGGAGGTTATAGCGCCTTACATTTATTTATTTATTAGGATTGATAAAGACAGGCAGGGATGTATGGTGCGAAAAGGTAGTGAAGGTAAAGATGGAGAGGGAGAAGAGAAAGAGATGCTGAAAAGGAGAAAGGCAGGTGGAGAAGTGAATAAAATGATAAGGAAAAGGGGGCAGAGGGTAGGCAGAGTAAGAGGTAGACAGATGGACCGAAGTAAGGCCAGAAAAACTTCACCCAGGTCTGCTTGTTTTATTGAATTTACAGATTTTATTTTTTTGTTTTCGTTAAGTCGTCAAACAACTTTTTCTTTTTCTTTCCTTCTATGTAAGTGTTGATAAACTAGTAGACATGTGGGCACGTAAACTGAGCGAATATTGTAAAAGATTCAGCTGCCCTATTAGATATTAAACGGAATTCATATCCGTATTAATGGTTAAGTAGTTGTGTGATATTATATCAGCGAAACCGTTCCATATGCATAACTTAAGCCTAAGGAAACAAATCTAATTAGGAATACAACTGATTATGGCTATTTGATGAGTGTTCAAATGTCCGTTAAGAAAACAATGTATATGTTTGCAAAGTTCGTAGAACCTGCCCGCTTGGAATGTTCGTTGTATTTAGCTTTTTAAAATAGCTTTTTCACAAAAACTTTAATTTATGAGGGCTGCATAAGACTTTTTATTTTGCGTAAATAAGGGGATTAAGCTTTAGGGTTTTAAATTTCCCTTGGCGATATAATTGTTCTAGTACTTGGTGGCCGAGCTTTGCTCAGCAATCTTCGAGTATGCCGCATAACATACTTTGTTCTACATGTCATCATTAATCAAACTCTACTTTTTTATTACATTCCAAAAACTTGTAAATTTCAAGAATGACAACTATTAGTTAGTTTAATTAAATGTTAACTTACTTCCCTAAGCGCCGTCTGTTGGTAAGTAGTTAAATGGTTCGATGTCGTTTTCAAATTGAACATATGCCTTAGTGTTCAACGGTAGCAAATTACCATGGTGAGATATCTTTTTGCTATGGTGAGAAATCTTTCTAATAGCAATCTGTGAGATTTTGCAGTTATTCATTTCATATTTGCCAAAAATATGCATTTAAATATGTTTTGCTAGGATTTGGCACGGTGCCTTGATATTGCATTCCAATTTTATTATCGTGTGTGGAATTAAGCAAATTAAGTCGAATCATGTGTAAGATTTTTTTACGAAGATTTTCAACTTTAATATTCTCCTTTAAAGCTTTAATAGAATATGAGTAAGTAGAGCACTATTTCGTCAAACTACCCCAACCCAAATTGACAGCCCTACTCAAAAATGTCCCTATTGTAAAGCGGAGTGAAATACCTTTCGTTTGATACCCATATGGGCATGTTTAATGCAATTTTTTTAAATTTCGAATAGGTGGCAACCTTGTGAAACATTCTGAGTAGCAAAACCTACGTAGAAAGTTTTAGAAGATGATACATTATCTCTGTGCCAAATTTCATTTAAATTGGTTGAGCCGTTCCCGAGATCGGTCGGCTATACAAACATAAAAATATACAAACATACAAATATACAAGAATTGCTCTTTTAAAGTTATAAGAATCTCATTAATTCTTATCTTTGTATTTTATTTAATTTCAGAATATTTCTCTCGTCTTCTAGAGGTAAGTGACAAGATACTAAATGAACTATGTTTGAACTTTGCCCCAGCAAACACAGTTTCTAACGTTAGAGAAACATTGTAATTTTACATTAGAATTCTAATGTAGTTCTCTAATGCAATTCGAATCAAAAACTAGGTTAGAGAACTAAGTTAGAGAACTAGGTTAGAATTCGACTGTGAAACGATTCGAATAACACTAGAATTGCGATGTTATGATTATTGTCACAGTTATCGATTATTTGCACGATATGATCACTCATTCTTAGTGTTGTACAAACAAAATAAAAATAGTGGAAATATTAAAAGTTGCCAAATAAGTTTTTTTGTTTATAGTAATAAATACTAGTTAGTGAAAATGAATCAAAAAAGGTTAAAAAAGGAAAGCGAGCAGATTATTGAAGGGCTACTTGAATGGCATGAAGAAAACGCTTTCTCATCCGTAACTGAAACCAACGCTGAGCTCAATCTTTAAGTATGTTTTTAATTTATTATAATGGAAAAAGCCTTTGAAATATATTCATTCTTAATACATAAGATTATAACCAAATAAACGTATTTGATATAATGAAACAATGAAAATTTCGCTGATTTTAAATAATTGAATTTAGTTGCGCATCACTTGAAAATTATCTTTAGAAACTCATTAGAATTTGATTTTAATTCGATTAGAATTCTAACCCTTTTCTCGATATCGAGAACGAAGGTTCCTTTTTGTCGAAAATGCTATAATCCGCGACAGTTTCGCAAATCGTCCTCTAACCTTCTATCTTAGAGAAATACATTAGAATTCGATTCGTCTTCTAATCGTTTTCTAACCTAAATGTTTGTTGGGGCGTAAGATAAAAATGTTTACTTAAATTGATCAAAAGCGTTGCCTTTCGCATAACGTCCTTAGACCAACCCGCAAGTATTAATAATTATTAAGGGACGCTTTCATCATTCCCAGTTAAGTTATATTTTTCCTGGAGGAAAGCAATCTATCAGATAGCTTCATTTTACATTTTCGTTTTCAACAAACAACCAAATGAATCGATAATTGTGAATAGTTTGTAAAAAAAATCGGAAAAATTATGGTGAATACACGAAAACTAGCCAAACAGCTGACTCATGTTTGGACTTTCCCCTGCATCTTACTGAGACGCGAGGCATCAGTTAGCATGGAGAAAACGAAAAACTTCGATAACTTTCGATAGATAAGTAACTAATGAAGATGGAGAAAGCGGTAATAGAAACTTCTTGTATCTCTTCCTTTGACTACCTTGCAAGCATGGTACATATTTTGGAGCTATCAAAAGTTTCCTGCAGGGTTTGAAATTTCCTAAAACTTAAACGTTCTTACATATTGAAGATCATGCACAAATAGAGTTACCGTTAATGTATGGAATAAACATTTGTATATGCCAAGCAAATTGATTTGCAGCTACAATGTTGATTGGTTGGATTATATATGCATTAGAAGATGTAACTAATGAGGGCCAAGTACTAATGCATTCATTGATTTGTGTACTTTGAGAAATGGAAATTTATACAATATACACAAATTTACAAGTAAACATAGTGACCAGAAAGCCCATTCATGTATATATGCATAAATTCCTATACTTCAGTGTAAATATTGCAATATCTACCTACTCAAATAAGCAAGCATACATAAATGTATGTTATTGCCAATAACTGTATGTAGGAAAACGTAATACAACGTCCACATGGGAACTCTCATACTTAGTTCAGATTTTAATCCGTCTTCTGCTCAGAACAATGTACCGAACTACACCAAATGCATACAAAAGCTTGAGGGCTAATACTCGTAATCTCATTCAGTGTATGTACTTACTGATACCTGTTTAGAACAAGACTAAACTCCAAGATTTCCATTGTTTTTATTACAATCATTACTGGTTATGGTTGTGCGAGGCTTCGTCACCTAGTGTACACATCCATGCATGTATAAATTACTTTCTATCACAATTTTTTATTGGAAAGAACTTCAAAAAGTTCTTTTGTACACAGTATTATGTGTTTCACCTCCCAGCAGAAGAACAAAAAAAGAAGGCAGGTGAACCAAGCTTTCGTGAAGTTCTATGTGTAAACACAAATCTATTGTGAGAAAAGCTTCGTCGTTTCCAAGGTCTTCTTCCAGTTTCGCCGTGCTCCTTTTAATCTTCCCTACAAATTTATAGAACGGCAAGGTAGATGAGTTTTCACTGAGAAGCTTTTCGTGGTAAAAATATACTCGGAGTGTTTGCCAAATCACTTAAGAGGGGCGACCCCGTTTAGAAAAGTTTTTGTTCGAATTGAAGAAACCTTTTTTCTAAATTTGGATGTTCTTTTGCCTAGGACTTGAAATCAAGACCCTCTGTGTGATAGCCGGATCACCCTATCACCAAACCCCCGCGGCCGCCATTGTTATCGGTATAAAATTTATAAAAGTTCAAGCGCCAGTCGATAACTCGAAAACACATATATAAGGAACTGAAATATGAAAAATTTGAAATATGAAATACATTGCTGCCATTTAAGCTGCAGTGTAGTGACTACATGTACGCTTATATTCTGTATTTCCCCATACAGCAAACGAATATCATAAGTGTATGTAGAACACCACTTACAAATAATAGGTTTACGCTTACTCTTTACATGTTAAACTTCCTCCACACTGTGGCCAAAGAAATATACCCATCAAAAAGCTTTATTCTTAATGTAAAACGCGAAAGGGCCATGTTTACTTGTTCGTGGGTGCAAAAAATGGTCTTATTTTCCATACGTTGAAAACTTAAAATGTTGACGATGAAAAGCGAAAAAAAATTTTAAATTAACGCATTTAAAATTGTGTATGTATTGCATTGCTCGACACTAATACCACCAAATTGTTTCCGCCATGGCATACGTTTAAGCAATTGAAAAATTCGCTTTTTCTTGATTTTTTTCTTACTAGTAGAACCCGTGCGCATCTTGCGCAACAAATAAAAAACCGTACATCAAATATCAACAGAAATCAGCTGTTCAATCAATCAATCATAAATCAATTAAAACTTACATGCGCTTGCGCTGCCATCTGGCGAATATTAGCAACTGTCGGCAATGCAGTGTTATTTCTAATCAAATATTCACAGTAGTGCCATAGTACAAATAATTTTCTTTGTGTGCTCACAATCGTTTATTTTTAAATACTCTTTTTAATAAATATAGCTAAACAAAAGCACGAATCTCCATCTTCGCAATCACAACTTTATAGATTTGGATTCCAAATAAGATCGAAAATGGAACCTGCACATAAAAGCAGCAATTAGAAATAATATATAAGATTTGTTTGCACATACTTCAACAGCTATAAGGCGGTGTATAAACGATACACGACAAACCAATTCGTTAGACGAATAAGCAGGGAAGTTGATTTACGACTCTGACAATCACACTTCTTGCTGGTATAGCACTGAACCTGCGTTCGTTCGTAATGCCAGCAATGCTCTGCCTTTACAATCAAATTCTTCAATATTTCAGAAATTAGCGGGTTTACCTCTTTTCAAAATTTAAGACTTTGATTTATAATGAATAAAGATGGTTTATTATATGAAAATATATTATTATTAAACGGGCCGTGCGGACAGTCTTTAAGTGTTGCTACGTTATTCAGCAAATTCATATTTGCTTATACGTGTTAAGGCTAACAAGTGTATATATGATAATTTTGGGTAATGGATGTGCTTATGCCGCAGATGTGTCTCATTATTAGTAAGTAGTATGCATAAGCTAAACCATGACATAAGATTTTCTAATTATACTTGCATACATATTCATATATGCACAAAATAGTGTTGTGTAAAATAAGTGCATAGTAAAACATCACTGGGCACTCTGCCCTCTAATCTCCGTAGGAATCCTTATCTTAAACGAACTCGTTTCTGACTTTATGCTTAAATTGGTAGCTGTTTTCCCTGTTGAAAGATGATCCCAAATAAAGCACAATGCGCAAATTTGATACCCTTTCCCTTGGCACCAATTTTTTTTATTAAAATACAATACAGTGTACGTTTTTTATTAAAACCATTTGGTTGGTTTAGTACAACTACCGATACCTCTAAGAAGCATTTTGATACCAGCCATATATTAGCGGCATAAAACTGGAAAATATGTAATGAGAGCTGCTTGGCTGAATGAGTGTATGTATACCTCATGATGAATTGGGCGAAAAATGACATCAAGGCTGAATGAAAAAAACTTGACGCGTAATACCGAGGATTGCTTCAAAGAAGTTTTGATTGCGCGAAAAAAAAAATCTGTTTGGATTGATTACAATTTCTCTGCTGAGCTTACACTTTTATCTATCAGGATACCGAGCAGCGGTGGCGTCATCCCTGTATTAGAAAGAGTCGGCCTGTAGGAGTACTGAAACTCTGGAACACTCAAGCTTACTAAAAATTACAGTTTCCTTCATGGAAGCACAGACCGCCCTGCCACTATAACATTTGCATACAGAAACTTTATTATACAATTCCGCAACGGGGTTGATTGCGTAGAGTCGCATCGGTGCTTCGCTGCTGACGGCTGCATTTTCATATACAACGACGTTTCTAAGGCAATCGTTTGAGTTGGGGGCGGGTATTTTCATGGAAGCTCTTTCATGATCCACTTAGAAGCAACAGCTATCATTGTAGCCGCATTATGGATATAAAGATACACTATCAACAAAGAAGATTTTATTTATGTTATAGCCAATCGGCTATGAAACTCCCTGGCTGTTACTCTTTCAATTTTGAAATAACGCGAAACAGTAAAATTGAGGGAAAGAGTATTGCTGACGAGCTTGCTCGGAAGGGCACGACTGAGCAGACTTTTTCTAAACAAAAACAAAAAATGCTTTGGTAAACCCTTTTTGAAATGGAAGTTTTATCAAAAGAGTACGTCTGCCCTCGATAGATAGCTAAAACCCCTGGATGCTGTACATCTGAGCAAACACTAAGTAGGGATATATTTTTCACACTTCTGGGCACTACGTAATTGATAGGCGTGCATTGAAGTCGTTAAGATCAGGAAGAGGTAAAAGCGGTAGGTTATCTTACATGCAACCACCTGGCGTTAACTGGTGCCAAACAGAGCTAACTGGAAGCATCTTTCTCCAGGTCGTGAAGAATATGAAAATTTAGTAATTAGGTAAAAGTTTTTAAAAGCGGTTTCGCCCCCGGCAGTGGTTTGGACAATACTCCTAGAGTATTCTACCATAAAAAGCTTTTTGGAAAGCTCATCTGCTATGCAGATGCTGGCCAGTGTCGGCATAAGACTTGTAGGTCCCATCCCGCCATATTGTAGGAAAAATTAAAAAGGAGCACGAGGTAAATTGGAAAAAAAGCACGACCTAAATCTCCTCGGAGGTAAATAGCGCTAAGTGCTTATCTTTTATTTTTTTAAACTATTGAAAAAGTCGAATGTGCACCTATATAAATATATTCGCCCTATCGCCATAATTATTTGAAGCAGGTATTCAATATTTAGTATAAAGATTACATATATGGGCAAATCCCAAAAACTTTAACTTTTTTGGATATTCGGGTTTTACACACGGGCAAAAAACTTAAGGCCAGAAAGAAGTACAAGGATATAAAGTTTGACCTTTGGCTATCCAGTATGATGATTCTAAAAATCAAGAAAGTTGATAGTAAGTTTTTTCAGAACTTCGAAACGTAAAAAGCGTCGATTTTTACACTTTTTCAGGCGATACTCTTGATTTTGTTTTTTTTTTTTGAATTTTTTCGATAAAATTTTGAGGGATCGCTGAAACGCTATGGAATTCAAACTGAATGTTGTTTTTGAGACGGAGATTCTAAACGTATAAGCAAAATTAATGTGCCCTCCAATATTCAAAGCTATTATCAATCAAAGTAGCGATACTTTTTTTTGTCATTTTCAATATTGACAGTTTTTTGCTTATAGCTTTTTGAGGCAACTGAGTATTGAAATTTGGATTATACACGATAATAGTCTATCAGGGATTAAAAATACCTGGGGCTTCAAATTCGATGTGGCCCTTTCAGTTTTGAAGGCAGAGGCAGAAAAGTGCAAGCACTTGGTTGCGTAAATTTTTTTCAGGAGCATGTTTTTTGTGGGCACAGTTACAATTTTACTTTTATCACTTCATACCCGTTTGCTAATTTTTTCTCTACACCACAGTGGTATACCATCAATTGCCTCATCTTGGAATATTCACGCAAGGAAAGTTACTGATGTTTGTACATGGGGCAAATATACGAAATTTCCGACAAAAATTGGCAATCGTCAAAAAGTGTAGAAAAATTTTTTATTTTATTTAAAGCAGTTTTTATTTAAAAGTTGATGAAAAGAAACAAATTTTGTACACTTTTTGACGATTGCCAATTTTTGGCGAAAATTTCGTACATTTGCCCCATGTACAAACATCAATAACTTTCCTTGCGTGAATATTCCAAGATGAGGCAATTGATGGTATAGTACTGTGGTGTAGAGAAAAAATTAACAAACGGGTATGAAATATTTGACGGTTACACGGTTTCATATTTTTGCCGATATCTCTAAAACTTGGTTTCGGGTATCAACAAAATTTTACCTAAATATACCCCACATAGGTGTGTACATCCTGATAAAATTTCAACACAGTCGGTTAAGAAATGTTTAAATAAGTAAAAAAAAATTAAGGTTTTCCGGGTTTATATTTTTATGAATATCTCCAAAACCGGATCTCGGGTATTAAAACTTTTTTACCTAAACATATTTCGTACACATATCTATTCATTTTTAAAGTTTCAAAAGAATCGGTGGAAAGGTGTTAAAATAAATGTGTTGCAAACTTTGAAGTAAAAAATATTTGGCGGTTATTCGGTTTTATATTTGTACCGATATCTACAGAACCGGGTCTCGTGTATCAAAAATATATCTTTTTGAGGCATTATGTAAGACGAGTAATGGCGATGCAATATAACTCCAATTTACCCCTCAATGTTCCTAACAAAAAGATATTTGCGTGATACCATGTTTAAAAAAAAATTTTTTTTCTCCAAAAAAACCAAAGTTTGGCGGATTTCCCCATATGTATAATATGTATAAGGACATTGAGGAGGGCGAGATAAAGGGAAAGGTAAAGAGAGAAAGCGGAAGTGGGAATTTGAGTGCGTATGAGTTGTAGGGGAAGTTGGAGCGGAAATGGGATTGTGACTGATAGTGTGAGTGGGAGTGGGAATATAAGTGGTAGAGTGATTAGGGTTACAGAGGGTTTGGGAGTTAGAGTTGGAGAGGGAGTGGGGTGGGGGTGTAAGAGTGGGAGTGCGAGTGGAATTTAAACATTTTAGCTGCAATTATATTGCACAACTTTATTATATGTATGTCTGCAAATCAAACATGCTTAATATTGTAAAATATTTGTAAGTTTACGTTTTATTGCTATTAGTGTAATGCTGTAATAACACGATTATATGCCACAAGTATAATTTTTGGCTCTTAGTAACATTGCACAACAACTGTTTTGACTTTGTTTGAATTGGTTTCGTTAATATTTCTGCGCCCCAACAGACAGCATTGTATTGTTCCAAATGAAGTCATCTTTATCATAACCCTTTAATGCTATATAAGCAAAGCTACCGCTCCATTTACGCTTCACGGTGGCTTTACCTTATTCAAATGATGCCTTTCATACGCTTTATTACCTCTAAGATATGTACATTTTCTTACGCATATAAATTTGTTATGCTTATTATTCAAAAGTTACTACGTTGCCATCACATACCTAGTCGAGCTATTTTTAAGTCCTCAAAATTAATCACCTACCTAATTTGCATCTATAAAAATTTGCGTTTATATATGTATATAAGACGACCGTTAAAATGTGCATCCCTAAATTCATATTTGCCTATAGGTTTTTATGTTTCCCAAAAGAATATAATGGCAACACCCGCTGACTATGTAGGCCAACTTTCAAAGCACTTTTCCAGCTTTTTTTATTAGCACATTTTTGTTGTTGGTTTTTCGTTGAAGTTGCTGGCGCAGTGCGTCATTTAATATGTAAAAGCGAAAATTATGTTGCGCTTTTTCCTGTTTGTGCTTTTTGAGCTTTGTGTCTTTTTTCCACATTCCGTTTCTTTGTTGGCGCACCTTTTTATGTTCTGTCGTGTTAGCACGTTATGTAAAAAACACATTTTGTATTATATCCTCAAATAGTAGAATATCATGTAGGTAAAATTAAAGTGTACGGAAAATAAAATTATTAAAAAAAAAATGTTGAGTTAAACTGTTATATTGAAAACAATACTTACATTAAGTAATAATAATACTAAAAGCTAGAAAATAATTAGGTAGGTCCTTGGTATTAGTCGTCAAACTCCTCATCAATCTAGGGCGTCGATCAGACAATTAAATAAAAGCGTTGGGCCGGTGAAATTTCTAAAAATGTGAGGCGGAGCATAACCTGATTAATGTTCATTTGATCATACTTATGAAAATCAATAGAAATTTGACGCGTCCAACGCTTTTATTTAATTGTCTGATCAACGCCCTAGATTGATGAGGAGTTTGACGACTAGTAACAAGGACCAACGTAATTATTTTCTAGCTTTTAGTATTATTATTACTTAATGTAAGTATTGTTTTCAATAAAACCGTTTAACTTAAAATTTTTTATTTTAGTTATTCTTTTTTCAAGTTTTTAGTCCTTATTGAATTGCCTATTATTTCTCGTTCTATTTAGTTAACTTAGTGACTAATTATTACAAGGATTTGTAACAATCTAAGTCCTCAAAACATAATCCTTCCAAAGACTTTACTGGACTCGGCGTCACGTATGCTTGTCCCTCCTCGAACTCCAAAATATTTTGATGTGACTTCTACCGGACTGTATGCAATATTTGTTCCATATATGAGCCAAATCCGACCAAAAATACGATTGTTTTAATATCTCGATACCTGCGCCACCTATCAGCGATTTCATAGGTCGCTTTCTATGTATTATGTGTATTATGTGTATGTATTATGTGTTCCAAATATGAGCCAAGTCGGGCCACAAATACGATATTTTGAAATATTTCGATCCATGCGCCACCTATCGGAGTTTTTTTCTTATTATTGCGTTGTGATCGGGGTTTGAACTATATTCCAAGTTTCAAGCTTGTAGCTTATCGGGGAGTTAATTAAATTTTAATTACAAAATTCGTTCACAACGGCCGACCGACACAGAGCCAAGCTAAATAAAACCGTTTAAAAAGAGATAAATATGTCCATACACCATTTAAATTTGATAGTTTCATGTATGGGATAAAAACTGCGAATCGATTGAGAGTCGGGAAAGATTCTCGGCAAAGATCAACCAAGTAAGACCTTTGCCTTTGTGTAGGATCAACAGCTTAAGTTAGGCTAGGTTACTTACTTTTTGGCTGGCCACAGAAAAGCAGCACAAATACAACAGGAACATTACAGCAGCAAGCAATCGACGGGCTAACAGAAAAGATACTGACAGAAGAAAAAGGTGCTTGAACAACAAAAAGCTTTTCGCCATATACATCACTACGCTGCCGAAAATTTAAAAATCTTTGGTCATTTCTGCATGCATTAGTTATAGCCGCATTCCGTCTTCGGAGAGTAAAACAAGTGTCGACTGCATAGCAATGTCGCGAATAAGACATGAGCTGGCCAAATATTTCAAATCAATAAGTCTTACATCGCAACAAGCACAACCGAGAGGAAAATCCATAGAAACGGTGTTGCATGAAGCGGTATAAACAGCGGATAAATCCCTTAAGCATCAACAATTTACTTTAGTCGCTTTCGCTGATGTGGAACGTGCTTTCAACAACGTTAAAGCTGACAGGATATAATAAGGCCTTGGTAAGGCCAGGGTGGGGAGCCAGTAAGGAAGTGGATCTCGTATCTTCTTATTAACCGCGAGATATCAGCAGAGCTGGGGGAGCGAGAATCAGTGAGCAGAGATGTAGAGGCACACTCAAAACAAGGTGGGGTGTTCTCTCCTCTACTAAGGCTCATAACTTTAAACGATATTCTAACGATTGTCGACACAAATCGTGTGAAGATTTTGGAGTACGCTGATGATGTGGTAGTGCTGATGTCTGTTCCATAACCTACAGTGATGTGAAAAATCATGGAAGTAACGTTGAAAAAACTAATTAGGTGGACACAGAGATGTGGCCCTAGACAAAATCCTGAAAAGACGGATCTGCTGCTCTTCACGAGTAAGAAGAACCCACCCACCCTTGCATTTCCAAGGCTAAACAGATAGAGACTAGCCCTATCAAGTTGTACCAAATATTTGGGACTAATAATCGGTTTTTAACTGAACAAGAAAGCGTACATCGAGAAACGGGTACGGAAGGCCTGCAAGACGATGTTAAGTAAAGCCAAAGAAAGTGTTATGGCTGTATGGGGCAGTGGTGCCACCAATGCTACTTCTGGCTGTAAAATGCAGTGAGAGGCTATTAATAAGAACTACAATATCACTGGTCTACTGAAAGTTCAACACACTGCATGCGTTAGCGCCATCGGAGTCTGCCACTCCTGCTCCATGGCTGCCTTAGACCCAGTCTGGAACCTGCCGCCGAAAAACACGCTCATATTATATATGTACGTCGGCACAAACCGCACTGTGATTCAAGGAACTCGTTGCTGGAAGGATACTCAGAAATGGCATAACGGTTTTCTTCGTTTACTTTAGCAGGAAACTTTTAATTTTGAAATACTTTAGAGTCCCCGCAAACTGCATTTCAGGTAGGAATGATTGTATGAGGGGCACAGTTCCATCTAACAACGGGATACTTATCTACACCGAAGGCTACAAAATGGAATCTGGTATGGGGGTAGGCATCTATTAGCATTACCTAGAGATTTCTACGTCTCATCAAACTGCCATCATACTGTTGTGTAATTCAGACGGGAGTGCTCGAGATTTGGCAGGCCTGCAAATCACTCGAGCTACGAAACATAATTGGCAAAGTATCTATCTTTTCTGATAGCCAAGCAGCAATAAAGGCGCTAGCAGCACCATATGATTACATTACCTCAAAGCTAGTAGGTGCACGCAAGCGTTAACTGACACTATGGAAATATCCATTATTTGGGTTCCGGAATATAGGGGAATCGAAAGAAATGAAATGGCGCCTGGGTGATCAGTAGGAGCAGGTGAGGGGATAATCAGGGTCGAATTAGGCATACCCCTGGGTGGCTACCCAATTTTGGAATTTTTTTTGGAAGTTGTAAAGACGTAACTGCAAAAGAGATTGTTGAACATTTCCGTGTTAATACCCGACTCTAGCTAGTACACGTTTAAGATCCTTCGGAAGCCTTTCTTTGGAAAATCTGGGTAAATTTTCGGAAAAAGGGATTCCAAATATTCTAGACTTTTATAAAAAATATGGGATGGTTGTAGTATATATCTGATGTACGAGTTCAATAGATCCATGGCATCCAAATGGCTTTGCATTAGCTACTGGCGACCTGCGTCGCAGTCATTACACCTAACAACTTTAAGTTACTAGATATCAGAGAAAAATTACAAGTTTTTCCAGTATGAAAGACCTGCAGTGCCCGGTGGGTTTATTCGTGCAACCAGTTACCTCCTCATTAGCCTTTAATAAACCACTTTCCAGAAATATCAGTCGACTTGACTATGCAGTCATGTACATCGGCCAATAAAGTAATAAAAGGTCTCCTTTTCCTCAGCAGATTTGTTTGGCTCGAGAAGGACGTCCGTGGCTCTCTTATCCAAGAATGGTCATAAGGGCAGATAGTCACTTTAGTTGATCCACAGCAAGTTTGTTGCCGTAAAAGTGTATTCCTCAGTTTTTCTCATGAAATAACCCTTTAATATTTCTGTGACCGGGACGCAACAAAATGAGTTATTCAGACACCCTACGGACGCTAGCGAAGCTCGACAGCATTGCCTTTAAGGCGTTCATCTCTGAGAATACACTGCCCTCTATTAGTCTAGCTGTCATCATTATAGCATTAACCTTCGCCTGGATGACATGACAATGTCGGTATGCAGATAATTCTACTATAGGCTAACGCAGCTCCTTTTCCCGTTTTTGATCCGTCACTCTGTGGAATATAATATTCCCACCCTTGAGATGGTGTCTCTCTTGGAATCGTACGTTAGTAACGCATTCATATTTTGTACATACTATGGATGACAATCCTCAGTTCTTCTCAGCGGCCCTTTTTGTAGATAAAACCGACACAGCTTTCATATATTTCTCCTTAACATTGTTTTTCATCTCAAAATTTTAGTCCAGAGAAATATTTGGCTTCAGAAGAGAGGCTTATCTATATGCAGTTCAGGTTCAACTCGAAGGAGGAGAAATTTTTTTAGGAGAATGGTCATAGTAAACCGTTCGCCAGATGGCAGAGTTAGTACCTTAATGATGCTTGTTGCCGGAACGATCCGGTACGATCTATATCCGGCAAAGAACGATCAAATTTGATAAAAAAAAAAAAAAAATTTGATAGCTTTCCGAAATACATTCGGGTAGTATCTTGACCGATACAAATACAACAGCTGCAAGCAGTACCGCGTACTTTTTATTTTTTTGATACGCTCTAACATACATTGTTGTATATCTTTGTGCGGATATCACATTGATATTACAGGCTACTTATGAGATATAATTGCATTCTGGTGTATATCACACAAACACATACAAAGCATTTCGTACGTAATAAACATTTTAGAAGATGAGGAACCAGTTTAAGCTAAACTATCTTCCTTTAATTTTTCTGCTCTAGATATAATATAGTGACAGTTTAGTTGTTCCTTTATAAAGGAAGTATTAACCTCCGTATAGTGAAGCTGATTTAGTCTGTTGTTAAGGTTTTTGTACACGGGGTGACAAAACACATAAATAGTTTACTTCAAACCTGGGTAAATGCTGCCAAATTCTATACAAGTGTATGATATCTGGGCATAAGTCACTGTTTAAGTGCCTTAAACTATGAACATTTTTTGTTCGTTTGTTTCATTAGCCATTGAGTGTGCATGTAATTCTCAACTGCTCAGTGAAATATTATAAAGGCATAGTTTAAATTTTTTATCCCAAAGCGGGGTTTTGCAAAGCAAAACAAGGTGGCTCAACCCGCAGCCAATACCTTGGAGCCCCCAGTGCTCGCTCCCAATGAATACATACAAGGTGTAACAGGCGCATAGCGACATCTCTCTATATAAAATAATATACAGCCCACTTATATAACAAATAATTTAATAATAAAACAAGTAAGGATGGTTAAGTTCGGGTGCAACCGAACATTACATACTCAGTTGAGAGCTATGGTGACAACATAAGGGAAAATAACCATGTAGGAAAATGAACCGAGGAAACCTTGGAATATGTTTGTATGACATGTGTATCAAATGAAAGGCATTAAAGAGTATTTTATGAGGAAGTGGCCATAGTTCTATAGGTGGACCCCATTTAGGGATATCGCCATAAAGGTGTATCAGGGTTGACTCTAGAATTTGTTTGTACGATATGGGTATCAAATGAAAGTTGTTAGTGAGTCTTTTTAAAAGGTAGTTGGCCTTAGTTCCATAGGTGGATGCCGTTTCGAGATATAGCCATAAAGGTGGACCAGGGGTGACCCTAGAATTTGTTTGTACCATATGGGTATCAAAGGAAAGGGGTTAACGAGTATTTTAAAAGGGAGTGGGCCTTAGTTCTATAGGTGGACGCCTTTTCGAGATAACTCCATAAAGGTGGACCAGGGGTGACTCTAGAATGCGTTTGTACAATATGGGTATCAAACGAAAGGGGTTAATGAGTATTTTAAAAGGGAGTGGGCCTTAGTTCTATAGGTGGACGCCTTTTCAAGATATCGCCATAAAGGTGGACCAAGGGTGACTCTAGAATGCGTTTTTACAATATGGGTATCAAACGAAAGGTGTTAATGAGTATTTTAAAAGGGTGTGGGCCTTAGTTCTATAGGTGCACGCCTTTTCGAGATATCGCTATAAAGGTGGACCAGGGGTGACTCTAGACTTTGTTTGTACGATATGGGTATCAAATGAAAGGTGTTAGTGAGTCTTTTTAAAAGGTAGTGGGCCTTAGTTCTATAGGTGGTCGCCTTTTCCAGATATAGCCATAAAGGTGAACCAGGGGTGACTCTAGAATATGTTTGTACGATATGGGTATCAAATTAAAGGCATTAATGAGGGTTTTAAAAGGGAGTGGCCCTTAGTTGTATATATGAAAGCGTTTTCGAGATATCGAACAAAATGTGGACCAGGGTGATCCAGAATATCATCTGTCGGGTACCGCTAATTTATTTATATATGTAATACCACGAACAGTATTCCTGCCAAGATTTTAAGGGGTTTTTATTTCGCCCTGCAGAACTTTTTCATTTTCTTCTACTTAATATGGTAGGTGTCACACCCATTTTACAAAGTTTTTTTCTAAAGTTATATTTTGCGTCAATAAACCAATCCAATTACCATGTTTCATCCATTTTTTCATATTTGGTATAGAATTATGGCATTTTTTTCATTTTTCGTAATTTTCGATATCGAAAAGGTGGGCGTGGTCATAGTCCGATTTCGGCTATTTTTATACCAAGATAAAGTGAGTTGAGATAAGTATGTGAACTGAGTTTAGTAAAGATATGTCGATTTTTGCTCAGGTTATCATGTTAAAGGCCAAGCGGAAGGACAGGCGGTCGACTGTGTATAAAAACTGGGAGTGGCTTCAACCGATTTTCCACATTTTCACAGAAAACAGTTACCGTCACAGAATCTATGCCCCTACCAGATTTCACAAGGATTGGTAAATTTTTGTTCGACTTATGGCATTAAAAGTATTCTAGACGAATTAAATGAAAAAGGGCGGAGCCACGCCCATTTTGAAAATTTTCTTTTATTTTTGTATTTTGTTACACCATATCATTACTGGAGTTGAATTTTGACATAATTTACTAATATACTGTAAAGATATTACATTTTTTGTTAAAATTTGACTTAAAAAATTTTTTTTTAAAGTGGGCGTGGTCGTTCTCTGATTTTGTTAATTTTTATTAAGCATACATATAGTAATAAGAGTAACGTTCCAGCCAAATTTCATTATTATATCTTTAACGGTTGCCAAATTACAGCTTGCAAAACTTTTAAATTACCTTCTTTTAAAAGTGAGCGGTGCCGCGCCCCTTGTCCAAAATTTTACTCAGGTTCTATTCTGCGTCATAAGATAAACTCACCTACCAAGTTTCATCGCTTTATTCGTCTTGGGTAATGAATTATCGCACTTTTTCGGTTTTTCGAAATATTCGATATCGAAAAAGTGGGCGTGATTATGGTCCGATATCCTTCATTTTAAATAGCGATCTGAGATGAGTTCTCAGGAACCCACATACCAAATTTCATCAAGATACCTCAAAATTTACTTAAGTTATCGTGTTAATGGACGGACGGACGGACGGACATGGCTCAATCAAATGATTTTTCGATCCTGATGATTTCGATATATGGAAGTCTATATCTATCTCGATTCCTTTATACCTGTACATCCAACCGTTATCCAATCAAAGTTAATATACTCTGTGAGCTCTGCTTAACTGAGTATAAAAACTATTCGCCCGTCGAATCACCAGAGCTTAAACAGTCACCATGTTGACCAATACTACCACCAAAGAATTGACATTGGTAGGAAACGATATGGTGTGGACAATAAGGCTGGTACAGGCTAATCAACGCGTGGAAGCTCTTGAATCTTTCGAGGAACTTTTCTCTCGAATACTTCCAGAGACCCCTCATCAGATTCCGTCAACCTACATGCTTCTGCACCATATAGCAGGATAGGTGTAGGAAGTGACTTGTAGACGTTTTAGGCAACGTATTTTCTTTCGGTTGTAACACGGATTTCTTCATTGTATAAGCAGTTGTTTTTTCGTGGATTCCGGTTACGAATTTTTTTCTCAGCTGCAGTACGAATTGAGATTAGCTCTCACTGCTTCATCATTCTGTCGGGATTATTTGTGATTTCAGAGGGTAGGTGTTAAGCGAATTTACGAAATCATTTGTAGTCTGCTGTGATTCCAGCCTCTCGAAGCCTAGTTTTAATTGTGTTTTTTATACTCAGCTGAGCAGAGCTCACAGAGGAAATTAACTTTGTTCGCATAACGGTAATCCGTAACGGCATAAACTAATCGAGATAGATATAGACTTATTATATATATCAAAATGATCTGGGCGAAAAAAGACATTCATTTAGCCATGTCCGTCCGTAAACACTTGAGTAAATTTTGAGGTATCTTGTTGAAATTTGGTATGTAAGTTTCTGGGCGCTCATCTCAGATCACTATTTAAAATGAAAGAAATCGGACTACAACCACGCCCACTTTTTCGATATCGAAAATTTCGAAAAACCGAAAATGTGCGATAATTCATTACCAAAGACGGATAAAGCGATGAAACTTGGTAGGTGCATTGACATTGTGACGCAAAACAGAAAATTATTAAAATCTTGGATAATGGGCGTGGCACCGCCCATTTTTAAAAGAAGGTAATTTAAAAGTTTTGCAAGCTGTAACTTGGCAGCCGTTGAAATTTGGTAGGCACATTACTCCTATTACTGTATGTGTGCTAAATAAAAATTAGCGAAATCGGATGACGAACACGCCCACTTAAAAAAAAAATTTATTTAAGTCAAATTTTAACAAAAAATTTAATATCTTTACAGTATATATGTAAATTATGTCAACATTCAATTCTAGAAATAATATGGTGCAACAAAATACAAAAATAAAAGAAAATTTCAAAATGGGCGTAACTCCGCCCTTTTTCATTTAATTCGTCTAGAATACTTTTAATGCCATAAGTGGAACAACAATTTACCAATCCTTGTGAAATTTGGTAGGGCCATAGATTCTATGACGACAATTGTTTTCTGTGAAAATGGGCGAAATCGGTGGAAGTCACGCCCAGTTTTTATACATAGTCGACCGTCTGTCCTTCCGCTCGGCCGTTAACACGATAACTTGAACAAAAATCGATATATCTTTACTAAGCTTAGTCCCGTACTTATCTGAACTCGCTTTATATTGGTATAAAAAATGGCCGAAATATGACTATGACCATGCCCACTTTTTCGATATCGAAAATAACGAAAAATGAAAAAAATGCCATAATTTTATACCAAATATGAAAAAAGAGATGAAACATGGTAATTGGATTGGTTTATTGGCGCAAAATGTAACTTTGGAAAAAACTTTGTAAAATGGGCGTGACACCTACGTTATTAAGTAGATGGAAATGAAAAAGTTCTGCAGTGCGAAATCAAAAGCCCTTGGAATCTTGGCAGGAATACTGTTCGAGGTATTACATATATAAATAAATTAGCGGTACCCGACAGATGATGTTCTGTGTCACCCTGGTCCACATTTTGGCCGATATCTCGAAAACGCCTTCACATATACAACTAAGGGCCACTCCCTTTTAAAATACTCATTAACACCTTTCATTTGATACCCATATCGTATAAACACATTCTAGAGTCACCCCTGGTCCACCTCTATGGCGATATCTCGAAAAGGCGTCCACCTATAGAACTAAGGCCCACTCCCTTTTAAAATACTCATTAATACCTTTCATTTGATACCCATATCGTACAAACACACATTCTAGAGTCACCCCTGATCCACCTTTATGACGATATCCCGAAATGGTGACCACCTATAGAACTATGGCCCACTCCCTTTTAAAATACTCTTTTATACCTTCCATTTGAAACCCATGTAATACAAACACATTCCAGGGTTTCCCTAGGTTCATTTTTCTAAATATTGATTTTCTCTTATTTTGTCTCCAAAGCTCTCAGCTGAGTATGTAATGTTCGGTTACACCCGAACTTAGCCTTCCTTACTTGTTTTTCTCTTGCTTTTAGCTGTGATGAGACAAGCACAAGTTTTGCTTGCGACATTATAGTGATCTTAATCGATAGCTTTTAGTATTGTTATTACTTCATGTAAGTATTGTTTTCAATAAAACCGTTTAACTTAAAAATTATTTTTTAATTATTTTATTTTTATGTCCACTTCCTGGGCACTTACAGGTTTCTTAAATAACGCAGTGTCGCTCAACGGATACTTCACTGAAGAAAAAAACAAATTTGATGTTTTTAAATTCTTTTCCCACGAAGCAATGCTCTTTATTGTACTTTCTTTATTTTTGTTTACAAAAAACGCGTCACTCATACATTAGATTTTTTTGTCCTAAACCTGATATAAGACCAACATCAAAAGTACTTATGAATGTACGCATATAATTCACCTATCACAAATCTACTTTTTTTATTGTATGTTAAATACTTAACAAGCACAATGCTCAGCTCGAATTGTAAGCGATAAGCACGAAAAAATGTGAAAATTTTGCTGTAGGTCATATTATGAAAATGAAAGCTAAAACGAGTCTATGATCAGCATTCAAAATGTTTGTACCGTTATGCATACACACGCATTATAAGCTTAAAAATATATCCTGGGTATGTATGTTAGAATATTATCACATAAAAAAAGGTATACCAAGATGTAGTACTGCACAAATTTTTTCGATTTGTCCAAGGGTGGCGCATAACATTATGAACAAAGACATCAATCAACGAAGCTTCCTGATAAGCTGCTAGTCCTCTATATCCGAGATAAATGATAAATTCCAGCAGCACCTCGTCCGAGTCCTCCATGGGGAGACCAAATTCATGCCAGTGGCCTCTTTTGAATCATCATCGCGGGTATGAGTTTTAGAAACAGTTTGTTGAACACTTTATTAACATTTGCGACACAATCCGTGAGGAAGTCCAAACATACCTGGTCAGGGCATTTGATAATGCTGTATCCTTGGAGGGTTTCAGTAAAAACACTGTATAAATTGCAGGGTTGTCGAGCGTGAAGACGCATCGCGAGGTTTGACAGCTTGGTTCTAACCTTCACCCCAAACTTCTCGCTGAAATTGTCTTTGATTTGTGTTTCCCGCTTCTATCCGTTTTGGTTTCTTCTCTACCGCCTAAGAGGTATTGTCGTTTTAAGATCGGTTCCTCTTTTGAGAAACGTCACTGGCGTTGGTCTTTGGGTTGTTATTTAAAGCTCGAAGCTCTCGGTTGCAGGCATCGAACTACGCAATCACCCCGTTTCTCACTGGTTCATTCAATGCATAACTTTTCGGAAAAGTAAGGGATCAAGTTAGTTGCGAGTTGATTGTCTACTGGCGATAGAAGAGATATCGGGTGATATGAGTCTCTTTGTAACCTAGTTTCCCTGGCTTTGGCTAGTGGTACTATCCTTGTCATTTTTCAATTTTCAGGTATGACAAAAGTCCCCTTGTGAAACTGATTTGGACCATTTCTCATATAAATTTAACCTTTTCTGAAACTCATTTTCCATCAATTTGTCCTTCTGCCAATTGCCAAATTTGAAAAAGCCGTGCTTGGCTATATTCTTACGTCACTTTAAGGATCCTTTATTACTAGCAATATTACAGAGAGCTACAGGCCCACTTTATTCCTAGCACCTCTGCTTGAAAGACAAAAGCTGTGTGTGATAGATTATTGGAAGGCGCGACTTTATTTGTTCATAGAAGATGGTGGTGGGTTGGGGGCGCTCAAATCTACATAATTCGGCCTTTGTTCTTTTTTAATATCAGCCAGCATTTGAAGATCATTGGTACCATGTTGTTTGTTTTTAACTAGGCGTTACACTTCTTCAACGCGCAGCTGCATCTTTCACCATAATACTAGTTATTGTTTTGTGCTCTGTTTTTGTACTAACGTATACAGTGAATATAATTTCGCGTCTCACCTTTTCTTTGAAGTCTTCGGAAGGCATCGTCTTCAACGGTCTAAGCGATTTTAGCCATTTTGTAACAATTCATCTCTGAATTGCGATTACCTTCACCAACTGGGGACACCATAGGAGGAGATCAAGTTTTTTTCCACATGCCGCTAAAAACTCAGTGGAGGTATCCCCCTTCCTCTGCTTCGAATTTGCATTATCGATAGAAAGTTTTTCTTGGCCGGAGCATCTTCTTCATTTCGCATAACATGACCTAGTCATCGAAATAGTTGAGCATAGGTTAGCTGCATTATCTTCATACCTGCGAAAAGTTTATACATAGGTCATTATTATGATGTCGGAAACTTGCACAAGCCGACTCATTTTCCGAAGAACTTTTCTCTCCAACACTCCATAAGCCATATAATCTTCTCTCGCCACCGTCGCTGATTCCTGGCCACACATCAGGACAATCATGACGAGCGATTTGGATAGAGTGCTTTTTGGAAGATATTGTAGCTAATTTTAAGTATTACCGATTATTTTGCGCCTTCTGTTATCTTTCGTATCAGTGAACTTTCGAAAAAAAAACACTTGAATGTTCTGTATATAAAAATGCTCTTTCGAACAGCACTACTATGGTCGTAGATCTCCATAGTTTATTGCATTCGCATATTTCACTTATTGCTGTCAAAAAAAAAAAAAAAAACAGATTTACTATTCCTTGGCTTGCGCTGTTTCCATACTCTCAGTTTCCCTTCTACCCCATTTATATGAAGGTCCAACCATTTTGCAAACATCATTCTCGATTACTTGCTTATTTACTGCTCTCATGTTTATATGTTATACATATGTCTGAGTAATATGCATTCTTTAATGCTGTGTACAACTCCGCATTTCATATTCACTGTTGCTTTCCATGTACATGTGTAAATATGTTTGAGTAGTATGCGCTGTGCATCTCTGCGTCTTTTTTTAACCTTGGGCGTTGGGGCATCGCACTTTCCTCAAGTGGCCCAATGAAACCAGACTAATTCTGTTCATGTACCCACACCCCGGCACTGCTTCTCATGTGGCATCACTACATAGAAACGCCATTTTACTCACCGCAGTCCAACATTGACATCTCTGCACATTAGGGGAACTAAATTCTTAATGGAAGGCTACCTCTAAAAACACTGTTTACAGAGAGTATTTCGCCTTGAAAACGAGGCCAATGAAACATTACGTGTTCTGCATTTTCCAAGTCGGGACCGCGCGGAAAGAAAAGATCCTCCTCCACCCTATAATATAGTTAATGCTCATATACTAAGAAATCACTCTCTTTTGAAAAAATTGTCAGTAATATATTCATACATACTGTGGCGAACATTAGCATCACTATGCTGTTAGTAAATAATCACAAAAACAATTAAAGCAAGCAGCCAAATTTATGTACATGCACACACATAACCAGCAGCTCAAAGTGAAGAGATATCTCACACACATACATGTATCAGCCGAAATTGTTACTCACACATACACACGCATATGGCTCAATTACCAAGCAGGAGATAGAACAGTTCTAGAAGGTGAACCGTATAGACCTTGGGAAACATATGCGGATGAGATAACAGACAGTATAAAAGCAGCGCAAGCTGAGGAATGACTAATCAGTTTGATTTTAACACGCTTTTAGTGAAGCACGCCAGTAATTAAATTGGGAAGTGTAATTGTACTACTCCGAAAGTAGTCTAAATAAAGACCATTTTTGCAATATTGAAATTGGAGTTATGTCTTCGTCAGTTCAGCGATTCGAACGTTATCAGAAGGCGCAAAATAATCAAAATTCGTTAATTCGTTACAATATATTTATCAACAAATTTTATATTTCGAATGGCAATATTAGCCCCATATTTGACCACAAATTATGAAGCAAGAACTATCCTTAAAATTCACAACTACGTATATTATTTGCGTTTGAACCTGAATTCCGATATTCTTACTTAAAATATGTGGAGCATGACCTCTTTTACCTCGCTTTCGGTTGTTTTTCTGACACAGTTTTCTAATTTATCCGATTTACGTATTATACTGCATACATATGCGTATCTAATTCAGTCAATCTTCTTTGAGCGCATTTCAGCTTTTCAGGCTTAAGTTCACGTTATCATATTTGTAATATATAAGCACATATTTGTACATATGTACATTCGTTTATGCCGTATGTATATTTAACGATCAGATACGTGAAGTAAATTTTTCTGTGTCAGATATGTTGCTTACACTTTATACACCGTCATATGTAAATAAGAAGATGATGTCCTTGTGTGACATGATAACAACAAATCAGTAGGAGTAAGCTAAATTTCATCATTGTAAACAATATATGTTTGTAAGTTTGTGTGTATTTTTAGGAGAGGGCTTGTCATGGGAGTTGCTTTGTAACTTGGGTTGTTGTTGTATTGTGTTTTTTATCGGCGACAATAATTTCATTTTGTGGTTTTACAAGGTAATAAGTTTAAAATAAGTGCTTCCGGTCATTAATGTACTTAAATTACTTCACTTTGATTTTCGCGTTCAAGAATTCTTAAGGACAGATATTGACTGCAGTGCACTAAATTTTCAGCCCCATACATCATAAATAAGCTATGGCACCTGTACAATGTGGCATTCAATAACTACAAACGAGCTTTAAGAACAACTAAGACTAATTTTTGGGAATGTTGTGCGACCACTCACAAATTATCATCAAAGTCCTTTAACGGGATGCCAATGAAACCACAAGCTTTAAGTACAGCTGAGGCTGAGTTTTGGGACTGTTGTGCGAACACTCACAAATTATCATCAAAGTCCTTTAATGGGATTCCAATGAAACCACAAGCTTTAAGTACAGCTGAGGCGGAGTTTTGGGACTGTTGTGCGACCACTTACAAATTATCATCAAAGTTCTTTAACGGGATTCCAATGAAACCATAAGCTTTAAGTACAGCTGAGGCTGAGTTTTGGGACTGTTGTGCGACCACTCACAAATTATCATCAAAGTCCTTTAACGAAATTCCAATGAAACCACAAGCTTTAAGTACAGCTGAGGCTGAGTTTTGGGACTGTTGTGCGACCACTCACAAATTACCATCAAAGTTCTTTAACGGGATTCCAATGAAACCACAAGCTTTAAGTACAGCTGAGGCTGAGTTTTGGGACTGTTGTGCGATCACTCACAAATTATCATCAAAGTCCTTTAACGGGATTCCAATGAAATAACAAGCTTTAAGTACAGCTGAGACTGAGTTTTGTAACTGCTGTGCGACCACTCACAAATTATTACCATATCCCTTTAACGGGATTCCAATGAAACCACAAGCTTTAAGTACAGCTGAGGCTGAGTTTTGGGACTGCTGTGCGACCACTCACAAATTACCATCGTAGTCCTTTAACGGGATTCCAATGAAACCACAAGCTTTAAGTACAGCCGAGGCTGAGTTTTGGGACTGCTGTACGACCAATCACAAATTATCATCATAGTCCTTTAACGGGATTCCAATGAAACAACAAGCTTTAAGTACAGCTGAGGCTGAGTTTTGGGACTGCCGTGCGACCACTCACAAATTATCATCATAGTCCTTTAACGGGATTCCAATGAAACCAAAAGCTTTAAGTACAGCTGAGGCTGAGTTTTGGGACTGTTGTACGACCACTCACAAATTATCATCAAAGTCTTTTAACGGGATTCCAATGAAACCAAAAGCTTTAAGTACAGCTGAGGCTGAGTTTTTGGACTGTTGTGCGACCACTCACAAATTATCATCAAAGTCCTTTAACGGGATTCCAATGAAACCAAAAGCTTTAAGTACAACTGAGGCTGAGTTTTGTAACTGCTGTGCGACCACTCACAAATTATTACCATAGCCCTTTAACGGGATTCCAATGAAACCACAAGCTTTAAGTACAGCTGATTCTGAGTTTTGGGACTGCTGTGCGACCACTCACAAATTACCATCGTAGTCCTTTAACGGGATTCCAATGAAACCACAAGCTTTAAGTACAGCCGAGGCTGAGTTTTGGGACTGCTGTACGACCACTCACAAATTATCATCATAGTCCTTTAACGGGATTCCAATGAAACCACAAGCTTTAAGTACAGCTGAGGCTGAGTTTTGGGACTGCCGTGCGACCACTCACAAATTATCATAAAAGTCGTTTAATGGGATGCCAATGAAAAAACAAGCTTTAAGTACAGTTGAGGCTGAGTTTTGAGACTGCTGTGCGACCACTTACAAATTATCATCAAAGTCCTTTAACGGAATGCCAATGAAACAACAAGCTTTAAGTACAGCTGAGGCTGAGTTTTGGGACTGTTGTGCGACCGCTCACAAATTATCATCAAAGTCCTTTAACGGGATTCCAATGAAACCAAAAGCTTTAAGTACAACTGAGGCTGAGTTTTGGGACTGTTGTGCGACCACTCAAAAATTATCATAATAGTCCTTTAACGGGATTCCAATGAAACCATAAGCTTTAAGTACAGCTGAGGCTGAGTTTTGAGACTGTTGTACGACCACTCACAAATTATCATCAAAGTCTTTTAACGGGATTCCAATGAAACCAAAAGCTTTAAGTACAGCTGAGGCTGAGTTTTGGGACTGCTGTGCGACCACTCACAAATTATCATCATAGTCCTTTAACGGGATTCCAATGAAATCACAAGCTTTAAGTACAGCCGAGGCTGAGTTTTGGGACTGCTGTACGACCACTCACAAATTATCATCATAGTCCTTTAACGGGATTCCAATGAAACCATAAGCTTTAAGTAGAGCTGAGGCTGAGTTTTGGGACTGGTGTACGACCACTCACAAATTATCATCAAAGTCTTTTAACGGGATTCCAATGAAACCAAAAGCTTTAAGTAGAGCTGAGGCTAAGTTTTGGGACTGTTGTGCGACCACTCACAAATTATCATCAAAGTCCTTTAACGGGATTCCAATGAAACCACAAGCTTTAAGTACAGCTGAGGCTGAGTTTTGGGACTGCCGTGCGACCACTCACAAATTATCATAAAAGTCGTTTAATGGGATGCCAATGAAACAACAAGCTTTAAGTACAGTTGAGGCTGAGTTTTGGGACTGCTGTGCGACCACTTACAAATTATCATCAAAATCCTCTAACGGAATGCCAATGAAACAACAAGCTTTAAGTACAGCTGAGGCTGAGTTTTGGGACTGTTGTGCGACCACTCACAAATTATCATCAAAGTCCTTTAACGGGATTCCAATGAAACCACAAGCTTTAAGTACAGCTGAGGCTGAGTTTTGGGACTGTTGTGCGACCACTCATAAATTATCATCAAAGTCCTTTAACGGGATTCCAATGAAACCACAAGCTTTAAGTACAGCTGAGGCTGAGTTTTGGGACTGTTGTGCGACCACTTACAAATTATCATCAAAGCCCTTTAACGGGATTCCAATGAAACCACAAGCTTTAAGTACAGCTGAGGCTGAGTTTTGGGACTGTTGTGCGACCACTAAAAAATTATTATCAAAGTCCTTTAACGGGATTCCAATGAAACCACAAGCTTTAAGTACAGCTGAGGCTGAGTTTTGGGACTGTTGTGCGAACAATCACAAATTACCATCAAAGTCCTTTAATGGGATTCCAATGAAACCACAAGCTTTAAGTACAGCTGAGGCTGAGTTTTTGGACTATTGTGCGACCACTCACAAATTATCATCAAAGTCCTTTAATGGGATTCCAATGAAATAACAAGCTTTAAGTACAGTTGAGGCTGAGTTTTGGGACTGCTGTGCGACCACTTACAAATTATCATCAATGTCCTTTAACGGAATGCCAATGAAACCACAAGCTTTAAGTACAGCTGAGGCTGAGTTTTGGGACTGTTGTGCGACCACTCACAAATTATCATCAAAGTCCTTTAACGGGATTCCAATGAAACCACAAGCTTTAAGTACAGCTGAGGCTGAGTTTTGGGACTGCTGTGCGACCACTCACAAATTATCATCATAGTCCTTTAACGGGATTCCAATGAAACCACAAGCTTTAAGTACAGCCGAGGCTGAGTTTTGGGACTGCTGTACAACCACTAACAAATTATCATCATAGTCCTTTAGCGGGATTCCAATGAAACAACAAGCCTTAAGTACAGCTGAGGCTGAGTTTTGGAACTGCCGTGCGACCACTCACAAATTACCATCATAGTCCTTTAACGGGATTCCAATGAAACCATAAGCTTTAAGTACAGCTGAGGCTGAGTTTTGGGACTGTTGTACGACCACTCACAAATTATCATCAAAGTACTTTAACGGGATTCCAATGAAACCACAAGCTTTAAGTACAGCTGAGGCTGGGATTTGGGACTGCTGTGCGACCACTCACAAAATATCATCAAATTCCTTTCAAGGGATTCCAATGAAATAACAAGCTTTAAGTGCAGCTGAGACTGAGTTTTGTAACTGCTGTGCGACCACTCACAAATTATCATCATAGTCCTTTAATGGGATTCCAATGAAACCACAAGCTTTATGTACAGCTGAGGCTGAATTTTGGGACTGCTGTGCGACCACTCACAAATTATCATCATAGTCCTTTAACGGGATTCCAATGAAACCACAAGCTTTAAGTACAGCCGAGGCTGAGTTTTGGGACTGCTGTACGACCACTCACAAATTATCATCATAGTCCTTTAACGGGATTCCAATGAAACAACAAGCTTTAAGTACAGCTGAGGCTGAGTTTTGGAACTGCCGTGCGACCACTCACAAATTATCATCATAGTCCTTTTACGGGATTCCAATGAAACCATAAGCTTTAAGTACAGCTGAGGCTGAGTTTTGGGAATGTTGTACGACCACACACAAATTATCATCAAAGTCTTTTAACGGGATTCTAATGAAACCAAAAGCTTTAAGTACAGCTGAGGCTGAGTTTTGGGACTGTTGTGCGACCACTCACAAATTATCATCAAAGTCCTTTAACGGGATTCCAATGAAACCACAAGCTTTAAGTACAGCTGAGGCTGAGTTTTGGGACTGCCGTGCGACCATTCACAAATTATCATCAAAGTCGTTTAATGGGATGCCAATGAAGCAACAAGCTTTAAGAACAGCTGAGGCTGAGTTCTGGGACTGCCGTGCGACCACTCACAAATTATCATCATAGTCCTTTAACGGGATTCCAATGAAACCATAAGCTTTAAGTACAGCTGAGGCTGAGTTTTGGGACTGTTGTACGACCACTCACAAATTATCATCAAAGTCTTTTAACGGGATTCCAATGAAACCAAAAGCTTTAAGTAGAGCTGAGGCTGAGTTTTGGGACTGCCGTGCGACCACTCACAAATTATCATCATAGTCCTTAAACGGTATTCCAATGAAACCATAAGCTTTAAGTACAGCTGAGGCTAAGTTCTGGGACTGTTGTGCGACCACTCACAAATTATCATCAAAGTCCTTTAACGGGATTCCAATGAAACCACAAGCTTTAAGTACAGATGAGGCTGAGTTTTGGGACTGCTGTGCGACCACTCACAAATTATCATCAAAGTCTTTTAACGGGATTCCAATGAAACCAAAAGCTTTAAGTACAGCTGAGGCTGAGTTTTGGGACTGTTGTGCGACCACTCACAAATTATCATCAAAGTCCTTTAACGGGATTCCAATGAAACCACAAGCTTTAAGTACAGCTGAGGCTGAGTTTTGGGACTGCCGTGCGACCACTCACAAATTATCATAAAAGTCGTTTAATGGGATGCCAATGAAAAAACAAGCTTTAAGTACAGTTGAGGCTGAGTTTTGAGACTGCTGTGTGACCACTTACAAATTATCATCAAAGTCCTTTAACGGAATGCCAATGAAACAACAAGCTTTAAGTACAGCTGAGGCTGATTTTGGGACTGTTGTGCGACCACTCACAAATTATCATCAAAGTCCTTTAACGGGATTCCAATGAAACCACAAGCTTTAAGTACAGCTGAGGCTGAGTTTTGGGACTGTTGTGCGACCACTCACAAATTATCATCAAAGTCCTTTAACGGGATTCCAATGAAACCACAAGCTTTAAGAACAGCTGAGGCTGAGTTTTGGGACTGCCATGCGACCACTCACAAATTATCATCATAGTCCTTTAACGGGATTCCAATGAAACCATAAGCTTTAAGTAGAGCTGAGGCTGAGTTTTGGGACTGGTGTACGACCACTCACAAATTATCATCAAAGTCTTTTAACGGGATTCCACTGAAACCAAAAGCTTTAAGTAGAGCTGAGGCTAAGTTTTGGGACTGTTGTGCGACCACTCACAAATTATCATCAAAGTCCTTTAACGGGATTCCAATGAAACCACAAGCTTTAAGTACAGCTGAGGCTGAGTTTTGGGACTGCCGTGCGACCACTCACAAATTATCATAAAAGTCGTTTAATGGGATGCCAATGAAACAACAAGCTTTAAGTACAGTTGAGGCTGAGTTTTGGGACTGCTGTGCGACCACTTACAAATTATCATCAAAATCCTCTAACGGAATTCCAATGAAACAACAAGCTTTAAGTACAGCTGAGGCTGAGTTTTGGAACTGTTGTGCGACCACTCACAAATTATCATCATAGTCCTTTAACGGGATTCCAATGAAACCACAAGCTTTAAGTACAGCCGAGGCTGAGTTTTGGGACTGCTGTACAACCACTAACAAATTATCATCATAGTCCTTTAGCGGGATTCCAATGAAACAACAAGCCTTAAGTACAGCTGAGGCTGAGTTTTGGGACTGCCGTGCGACCACTCACAAATTACCATCATAGTCCTTTAACGGGATTCCAATGAAACCATAAGCTTTAAGTACAGCTGAGGCTGAGTTTTGGGACTGTTGTACGACCACTCACAAATTATCATCAAAGTACTTTAACGGGATTCCAATGAAACCACAAGCTTTAAGTACAGCTGAGGCTGAGATTTGGGACTGCTGTGCGACCACTCACAAAATATCATCAAATTCCTTTCACGGGATTCCAATGAAATAACAAGCTTTAAGTACAGCTGAGACTGAGTTTTGTAACTGCTGTGCGACCACTCACAAATTATCATCATAGTCCTTTAATGGGATTCCAATGAAACCACAAGCTTTAAGTACAGCCGAGGCTGAGTTTTGGGACTGCTGTACGACCACTCACAAATTATCATCATAGTCCTTTAACGGGATTCCAATGAAACAACAAGCTTTAAGTACAGCTGAGGCTGAGTTTTGGGACTGCTGTACGACCACTCACAAATTATCATCATAGTCCTTTAACGGGATTCCAATGAAACAACAAGCTTTAAGTACAGCTGAGGCTGAGTTTTGGAACTGCCATGCGACCACTCACAAATTATCATCATAGTCCTTTTACGGGATTCCAATGAAACCATAAGCTTTAAGTACAGCTGAGGCTGAGTTTTGGGACTGTTGTACGACCACTCACAAATTATCATCATAGTCCTTTAACGGGATTCCAATGAAACAACAAGCTTTAAGTACAGCTGAGGCTGAGTTTTGGGACTGCTGTACGACCACTCACAAATTATCATCATAGTCCTTTAACGGGATTCCAATGAAACAACAAGCTTTAAGTACAGCTGAGGCTGAGTTTTGGAACTGCCGTGCGACCACTCACAAATTATCATCATAGTCCTTTAACGGGATTCCAATGAAACCATAAGCTTTAAGTACAGCTGAGGCTGAGTTTTGGGACTGTTGTACGACCACTCACAAATTATCATCAAAGTACTTTAACGGGATTCCAATGAAACCACAAGCTTTAAGTACAGCTGAGGCTGAGATTTGGGACTGCTGTGCGACCACTCACAAAATATCATCAAATTCCTTTCACGGGATTCCAATGAAATAACAAGCTTTAAGTACAGCTGAGGCTGAATTTTGGGACTGCTGTGCGACCACTCACAAATTATCATCATAGTCCTTTAACGGGATTCCAATGAAACCACAAGCTTTAAGTACAGCCGAGGCTGAGTTTTGGGACTGCTGTACGACCACTCACAAATTATCATCATAGTCCTTTAACGGGATTCCAATGAAACAACAAGCTTTAAGTACAGCTGAGGCTGAGTTTTGGAACTGCCGTGCGACCACTCACAAATTATCATCATAGTCCTTTTACGGGATTCCAATGAAACCATAAGCTTTAAGTACAGCTGAGGCTGAGTTTTGGGACTGTTGTACGACCACTCACAAATTATCATCAAAGTCTTTTAACGGGATTCCAATGAAACCAAAAGCTTTAAGTACAGCTGAGGCTGAGTTTTGGGACTGTTGTGCGACCACTCACAAATTATCATCAAAGTCCTTTAACGGGATTCCAATGAAACCGCAAGCTTTAAGTACAGCTGAGGCTGAGTTTTGGGACTGCCGTGCGACCATTCACAAATTATCATCAAAGTCGTTTAATGGGATGCCAATGAAGCAACAAGCTTTAAGTACAGCTGAGGCTGAGTTCTGGGACTGCCGTGCGACCACTCACAAATTATCATCATAGTCCTTTAACGGAATTCCAATGAAACCCTAAGCTTTAAGTACAGCTGAGGCTGAGTTTTGGGACTGTTGTACGACCACTCACAAATTATCATCAAAGTCTTTTAACGGGATTCCAATGAAACCAAAAGCTTTAAGTACAGCTGAGGCTGAGTTTTGGGACTGCTGTACAACCACTAACAAATTATCATCATAGTCCTTTAGCGGGATTCCAATGAAACAACAAGCCTTAAGTACAGCTGAGGCTGAGTTTTGGGACTGCCGTGCGACCACTCACAAATTACCATCATAGTCCTTTTACGGGATTCCAATGAAACCATAAGCTTTAAGTACAGCTGAGGCTGAGTTTTGGGACTGTTGTACGACCACTCACAAATTATCATCATAGTCCTTTAACGGGATTCCAATGAAACAACAAGCTTTAAGTACAGCTGAGGCTGAGTTTTGGGACTGCTGTACGACCACTCACAAATTATCATCATAGTCCTTTAACGGGATTCCAATGAAACAACAAGCTTTAAGTACAGCTGAGGCTGAGTTTTGGAACTGCCGTGCGACCACTCACAAATTATCATCATAGTCCTTTAACGGGATTCCAATGAAACCATAAGCTTTAAGTACAGCTGAGGCTGAGTTTTGGGACTGTTGTACGACCACTCACAAATTATCATCAAAGTACTTTAACGGGATTCCAATGAAACCACAAGCTTTAAGTACAGCTGAGGCTGAGATTTGGGACTGCTGTGCGACCACTCACAAAATATCATCAAATTCCTTTCACGGGATTCCAATGAAATAACAAGCTTTAAGTACAGCTGAGGCTGAATTTTGGGACTGCTGTGCGACCACTCACAAATTATCATCATAGTCCTTTAACGGGATTCCAATGAAACCACAAGCTTTAAGTACAGCCGAGGCTGAGTTTTGGGACTGCTGTACGACCACTCACAAATTATCATCATAGTCCTTTAACGGGATTCCAATGAAACAACAAGCTTTAAGTACAGCTGAGGCTGAGTTTTGGAACTGCCGTGCGACCACTCACAAATTATCATCATAGTCCTTTTACGGGATTCCAATGAAACCATAAGCTTTAAGTACAGCTGAGGCTGAGTTTTGGGACTGTTGTACGACCACTCACAAATTATCATCAAAGTCTTTTAACGGGATTCCAATGAAACCAAAAGCTTTAAGTACAGCTGAGGCTGAGTTTTGGGACTGTTGTGCGACCACTCACAAATTATCATCAAAGTCCTTTAACGGGATTCCAATGAAACCACAAGCTTTAAGTACAGCTGAGGCTGAGTTTTGGGACTGCCGTGCGACCATTCACAAATTATCATCAAAGTCGTTTAATGGGATGCCAATGAAGCAACAAGCTTTAAGTACAGCTGAGGCTGAGTTCTGGGACTGCCGTGCGACCACTCACAAATTATCATCATAGTCCTTTAACGGAATTCCAATGAAACCCTAAGCTTTAAGTACAGCTGAGGCTGAGTTTTGGGACTGTTGTACGACCACTCACAAATTATCATCAAAGTCTTTTAACGGGATTCCAATGAAACCAAAAGCTTTAAGTACAGCTGAGGCTGAGTTTTGGGACTGTTGTGCGACCACTCACAAATTATCATCATAGTCCTTTAACGGGATTCCAATGAAACAACAAGCTTTAAGTAGAGCTGAGGCTGAGTTTTGGGACTGCCGTGCGACCACTCACAAATTATCATCATAGTCCTTAAACGGTATTCCAATGAAACCATAAGCTTTAAGTACAGCTGAGGCTAAGTTCTGGGACTGTTGTGCGACCACTCACAAATTATCATCAAAGTCCTTTAACGGGATTCCAATGAAACCACAAGCTTTAAGTACAGATGAGGCTGAGTTTTGGGACTGCTGTGCGACCACTCACAAATTATCATCAAATTCCTTTCACGGATTCCAATGAAATAACAAGCTTTAAGTATAGCTGAGACTGAGTTTTGGGACTGTTGTGCGACCACTCACAAATTATTACCATAGCCCTTTAACGGGATTCCAATGAAACCACAAGCTTTAAGTACAGCTGAGGCTGAGTTTTGGGACTGTTGTGCGACTACTCACAAATTACCATCGTAGTCCTTTAACGGGATTCCAATGAAACCACAAGCTTTAAGTACAGCCGAGGCTGAGTTTTGGGACTGCTGTACGACCGCTCACAAATTATCATCATAGTCCTTTAACGGGATTCCAATGAAACAACAAGCTTTAAGTACAGCTGAGGATGAGTTTTTGGACTGCCGTGCGACCACTCACAAATTATCATCATAGTCCTTTAACGGGATTCCAATGAAACCACAAGCTTTAAGTACAGCTGAGGCTGAGTTTTGGGACTGTTGTGCGACCACTTACAAATTATCATCAAAGCCCTTTAACGGGATTCCAATGAAACCAAAAGCTTTAAGTACAGCTGAGGCTGAGTTTTGGGACTGTTGTGCGACCACTCAAAAATTATCATAATAGTCCTTTAACGGGATTCCAATGAAATCATAAGCTTTAAGTTCAGCTGAGGCTGAGTTTTGGGACTGTTGTACGACCACTCACAAATTATCATCAAAGTTTTTTAACGGGATTCCAATGAAACCAAAAGCTTTAAGTACAGCTGAGGCTGAGTTTTGGGACTGTTGTGCGACCACTCACAAATTATCATCAGAGTCCTTTAACGGGATTCCAATGAAACCACAAGCTTTAGGTACAGCTGAGGCTGAGTTTTGATACTGCCGTGCGACCACTCACAAATTATCATCATAGTCCTTTAACGGGATTCCAATGAAACCATAAGCTTTAAGTACAGCCGAGGCTGAGTTTCGGCACTGCTGTACGACCACTCACAAATTATCATCATAGTCCTTTAACGGGATTCCAATGAAACAACAAGCTTTAAGTAGAGCTGAGGCTGAGTTTTGGGACTGCCGTGCGACCACTCACAAATTATCATCATAGTCCTTTAATGGGATTCTAATGAAACCATAAGCTTTAAGTACAGCTGAGGCTAAGTTCTGGGACTGTTGTGCGACCACTCACAAATTATCATCAAAGTCCTTTAACGGGATTCCAATGAAACCACAAGCTTTAAGTACAGCTGAGGCTGAGTTTTGGGACTGCTGTGCGACCACTCACAAATTATCAGCAAATTCCTTTCACGGGATTCCAATGAAATAACAAGCTTTAAGTACAGCTGAGACTGAGTTTTGTAACTACTGTGCGACCACTCACAAATTATCACCATAGCCCTTTAACGGGATTCCAATGAAACCACAAGCTTTAAGTACAGCTGAGGCTGAGTTTTGGGACTGCTGTGCGACCACTCACAAATTATCATCATAGTCCTTTAACGGGATTCCAATGAAATCACAAGCTTTAAGTACAGCCGAGGCTGAGTTTTGGGACTGCTGTACGACCCCTCACAAATTATCATCATAGTCCTTTAACGGGATTCCAATGAAAAAACAAGCTTTAAGTACAGCTGAGGCTGAGTTTTGGGACTGCCGTGCGACCACTCGCGAATTATCATCATAGTCCTTTAACGGGATTCCAATGAAACCATAAGCTTTAAGTACAGCTGAGGCTGAGTTTTGGGACTGGTGTACGACCAATCACAAATTATCATCAAAGTCTTTTAACGGGATTCCAATGAAACCAAAAGCTTTAAGTACAGCTGAGGCTGAGTTTTGGGACTGTTGTGCGACCACTCACAAATTATCATCAAAGTCCTTTAACGGGATTCCAATGAAACCACAAGCTTTAAGTACAGCTGAGGCTGAGTTTTGGGACTGCCGTGCGACCACTCTCAAATTATCATAAAAGTCGTTTAATGGGATGCCAATGAAACAACAAGCTTTAAGTACAGTTGAGGCTGAGTTTTGGGACTGTTGTGCGACCACTCACAAATTATCATCAAAGTCCTTTAACGGGATTCCAATGAAACCAAAAGCTTTAAGTACAGCTGAAGCTGAGTTTTGGGACTGCTGTGCGACCACTCACAAATTATCATCAAATTCCTTTCACGTGATTCCAATGAAATAACAAGCTTTAAGTACAGCTGAGACTGAGTTTTGTAACTGCTGTGCGACCACTCACAAATTATCACCATAGCCCTTTAACGGGATTCCAATGAAACCACAAGATTTAAGTACAGCTGAGGCTGAGTTTTGGGACTGCTGTGCGACCACTCACAAATTATCATCATAGTCCTTTAACGGGATTCCAATGAAATCACAAGCTTTAAGTACAGCCGAGGCTGAGTTTTGGGACTGCTGTACGACCACTCACAAATTATCATCATAGCCCTTTAACGGGATTCCAATGAAAAAACAAGCTTTAAGTACAGCTGAGGCTGAGTTTTGGGACTGCCGTGCGACCACTCACAAATTATCATCATAGTCCTTTAACGGGATTCCAATGAAACCATAAGCTTTAAGTACAGCTGAGGCTGAGTTTTGGGACTGGTGTACGACCACTCACAAATTATCATCAAAGTCTTTTAACGGGATTCAAATGAAACCAAAAGCTTTAAGTACAGCTGAGGCTGAGTTTTGGGACTGTTGTGCGACCACTCACAAATTATCATCAAAGTCCTTTAACGGGATTCCAATGAAACCACAAGCTTTAAGTACAGCTGAGGCTGAGTTTTGGGACTGCCGTGCGACCACTCACAAATTATCATAAAAGTCGTTTAATGGGACGCCAATGAAACAACAAGCTTTAAGTACAGTTGAGGCTGAGTTTTGGGACTGCTGTGCGACCACTTACAAATTATCATCAAAGTCCTTTAACGGGATTCCAATGAAACCACAAGCTTTAAGTACAGCTGAGGCTGAGTTTTGGGACTGCTGTGCGACCATTCACAAATTATCATCATAGTCCTTTAACGGAATTCCAATGAAACCACAAGCTTTAGGTACAGCTGAGGCTGAGTTTTGGGACTGCTGTGCGACCACTCACAAATTATCATCAAAGTCCTTTAACGGGATTCCAATGAAACCACAAGCTTTAAGTACAGCTGAGGCTGAGTTTTGGGACTGCTGTGCGACCACTCACAAATTATCATCATAGTCCTTTAATGGGATTCCAATGAAACCACAAGCTTTAAGTACAGCTGAGGCTGAGTTTTGGGACTGTTGTGCGACCACTCACAAATTATCATCAAAGTCCTTTAACGGGATTCCAATGAAACCACAAGCTTTAAGTTCAGCTGAGGCTGAGTTTTGGGACTGTTGTGCGACCACTCACAAATTATAGTCAAAGTCCTTTAACGAGATTCCAATGAAACAACAAGCTTTAAGTACAGCTGAGGCTGAGTTCTGGGACTGTTGTGCGACCACTCACAAATTATCATCAAAGTCCTTTAACGGGATTCCAATGAAACAACAAGCTTTAAGTACAGCTAAGACTGAGTTTTGGGACTGTTGTGCGAACACTCACAAATTATAATCAAAGTCCTTTCACGGGATTCCAATGAAATAACAAGCTTTAAGTACAGCTGAGACTGAGTTTTTGGACTGTTGTGCAACCACTCAGAAATTATCATCACAGTCCTCTTACGGGATTCCAATGAAACCACAAGCTTTAAGTACAGCTGAGGCTGAGTTTTGTAACTGCTGTGCGACCACTCACAAATTATCATCATAGTCCTTTAACGGGATTCCAATGAAACCACAAGCTTTAAGTACAGCTCAGGCTGAGTTTTGGGACTGCTGTGCGACCACTCAAAAATTATCATCATAGTCCTTTAACGGGAGTCAAATGAAACCACAAGCTTTAAGTACAGCCGAGGCTGAGTTTTGGGACTGCTGTACGACCACTCACAAATTATCATCATAGTCCTTTAACGGGATTCCAATGAAACAACAAGCTTTAAGTACAGCTGAGGCTGAGTTTTGGGACTGTTGTACGACCACTCACAAATTATCATCAAAGTCTTTTAACGGGATTCCAATGAAACCAAAAGCTTTAAGTACAGCTGAAGCTGCGTTTTGGGACTGTTTTGCGACCACTCACAAATTATCATCAAAGTCCTTTAACGGGATGCCAATGAAACAACAAGCTTTAAGTACAGCTCATGCTGAGTTTTGGGACTGCTGTGCGACCACTCAAAAATTATCATCATAGTCCTTTAACGGGATTCAAATGAAACCACAAGCTTTATGTACAGCCGAGGCTGAGTTTTGGAACTGCCGTGCGACCACTCACAAATTATCATCATAGTCCTTTAACGGGATTCCAATGAAACCATAAGCTTTAAGTACAGCTGAGGCTGAGTTTTGGGACTGTTGTACGACCACTCACAAATTATCATCAAAGTCTTTTAACGGGATTCCAATGAAACCAAAAGCTTTAAGTACAGCTGAAGCTGCGTTTTGGGACTGTTTTGCGACCACTCACAAATTATCATCAAAGTCCTTTAACGGGATGCCAATGAAACAACAAGCTTTAAGTACAGCTGAGGCTGAGTTTTGGGAGTGTTGAGCGACCACTCACAAATTATCATCAAAGTCCTTTAACGGGATGCCAATGAAGCAACAAGCTTTAAGTACAACTGAGGCTGAGTTTTGGGACTGTTGTGCGACCACTCACAAACTATCATCAAAGTCCTTTAACGGGATGCTAATGAAACCGCAAGCTTTAAGTACAGCTGAGGCTAAGTTCTGGGACTGTTGTGCGACCACTCACAAATTATAGTCAAAGTCCTTTAACGAGATTCCAATGAAACAACAAGCTTTAAGTACAGCTGAGGCTGAGTTCTGGGACTGTTGTGCGACCACTCACAAATTATCATCAAAGTCCTTTAACGGGATTCCAATGAAACAACAAGCTTTAAGTACAGCTAAGACTGAGTTTTGGGACTGTTGTGCGAACACTCACAAATTATAATCAAAGTCCTTTCACGGGATTCCAATGAAATAACAAGCTTTAAGTACAGCTGAGACTGAGTTTTTGGACTGTTGTGCAACCACTCAGAAATTATCATCACAGTCCTCTTACGGGATTCCAATGAATCTAGCAGCTTCAATAGGGGTACACCTCAGGAGAGTCGGTATTAGAGGCTTATATTCCACATAACAATTGAATATATGGTTGGTGTCATGTAGAGACACATCGTATGCAGGACATCATCATAGTGCTTACGGAGATGTTTACTTATCCCTTTAAGAGGCGAGCAGTTGTTTGCTAGGGTGTCGAGGTTTGTTAGAATAAAACAAAAACTGTTTGTTCAGCATTTCATTCTTCGCTCTTTAGGGTAGAGTTCTTTTGGCTTACCATGTAGATAGTGTTCAAGGGTCACAAAAAAATCTCGTGGCAACTCTGAGTGCAGCATTTTGGCAGTAATGCACTCTTTTCCAGTGTATGTTTTCAAGGACCTGTTGCTTTGTACGTGGTGAGCAGCGTTTGTTACCTTTTCCTTAAGTGCTGTTGGCAATTGGCTTGAACTTTGTTGCGGCTTTGTATTTTAGATACAATTTCGGTTGCATGCGCCTTAAAGGTGAAAGTTTTATCGAACGTTACCCCTCAGACCTTTGGGTGACTGAAAATCCGTAGCGTAACATCCACGACGTGAACTCCCGACATTTGCGGCATCTGTTACTTCCGTGGCCGAGGATTTGACGAGGAAACAAGAAAGACTGGGGAGATAGCTATCTATTTTAGAAACTAATTCATCTATTGGAGGGTCATTCCCGTTGCCATTATCCTGCAGTTGTCGGCGTGCGACGACCTCCCACGGAAGCCGGTTTTATGTAACGGAGCGACTTGGTATTTTTTTCCGAACAAGGGCTGTTATTTCAATGTTACCCCTATTTAATTTGTTGCATCCATCTTACAAATTGTCACTCTCGGATCAACTCGTTTTAGCTAAACTTCTCCACTACCTCCTCATCCCATAGAAGCAATGCCGAGCACTTGCCTCTGCCCTCGTCTCGCCTCTCCTTTTCCAGCACACGCACTTGCGTAAGAAGGAGGTATCAACTTCTAGTCCCCACACTACGTGTTCCATATGCCAGATAAGAATACTTATGATTGCGATATTGATCCAATGCAGCTCATGCCTCGGAAACTTGCACCATGCTACCAACTCCAGGAACTCCAGCAGCTATAGGACAGCAGACACGGAAAAGATCATTTCCTTCAAGTAGTTTCCACCCATCTCTAACCCTCAGAGTAACGTCTACCCTCCCTTAGCTATTTCTTGCTTTAAAGGCCTTTAAAAATGCATTACGATTGCTAATATGTTTACCCAACATGCCTATAGGCAGTGAAAGTAAATTGAAATCACTCTCCATAAGGTCAAGCGTACCTCAAAAACTGTCCGTACTACAAACAGTATATTCTTTTCCTAGAGATATTGGAGATCAAAGCAGTATAGGAATAAGAGCTATAAATAATGTATTCTGTCTTATTTAATATAAAATAATCATATCTACCACGCAGCCAACGCGGAAAAATACAAGCCAATATTCGAATGAAACCAATTTCTGCCAAAGCAAATAAATTCATCAGGAAAGAGGGCATAATCTTACTGCCTCTGCAAAGCCAGTGGAAATCTTCACGTCCTCTGCTTCCATACTGCGGTGTCGATTGAAATAAGCTCTTGGCTGGTGTGTCTTCGTACAATCGCATAACATCACTTAGCAAGTTAGGCCTTTGGCTTTTTATAACTTCTTTAACACTCGCCGGCGACAAAATCGACAGTAAGTCATAATTTTTAGAGTATTTTTAAAACGGAAACTCCGAAGGGTCATCTTCTATCGATACCGTTTATGATTCCCCTAGTAGCTGACACACAGTATACCAAATTCGAAAGATTTACGGACCTCTACATTTTGGCGATGGTGAGTAGCGAAGTATATGTAATGATGAGCTATACGATCTTTACACAGACATCATCATAGATCAGCGTATTCAAACGCAGCGGATTTTAGTGGCTAGACCATGTTATACGAATGAGAGATGACGCTCCGTATAAAAAAGTATTTACAGCGGAACCCGAATGTAAATGCAATGAAAGGAGACGGTCCCCTTCGTGTGACCAATTGGGGCCAAATAACCCCAAAAGAAGCGATTAGTGCGCTTTGTTGGACTGCCTAACCGTTAATGTAGTTTAGCGCCAATTAATTAGGTAGGTAAGCTTCCCAGATGCCCAGATGCATCTTCAGGATATCGTTTCCAATCGTCAGGTATCTCATTGACGTCAACGGTATGTTTCCATATTCCTTAGCTGCGGACATTGCGATACCTGTAGATCCAGCCATTCAGATCCGTTAATTAAGATTATTTCATTTCCTCTGAAGAGCTCCGTAATTCTGGTGCAGTTAAATAATATCAGCAGAACTAACGCCTGAATACAAAAAGGAAATTCAGACCACAGGCGTTGTTTTCCCATACAGAGTGAAACCATAAACAAAACTTTAAGTATTGCCACTCCATTTCGATATATGCTTAGGTACATATATGTAATATTATATAATATTGAATTCCATTGCCTACCCCAGTGGTTTAGGTGGCTTAGAATATACTCGCGGCAGCTGTGCCTGTCGTAAGGGGAGACTAAATTGATTCAAGGGGTTGTGTAGCGCAAACCTCTCAAGGGATTGCCAGCGCAATACATATCTTCCCTAACCCAATTTTCAACTTCACCTACCCGTGGCGAATACTGTTTCTTTAACAGCCGAGGCTCTGGTTCCTCATGGTTCTAGGGGGTGGGAGGGCATTATAGCCTAGGAGGTTTATTGTATGTTCATATCTTCGTCAACTCTTTTCTTATCCCACTAGCATAAAGTTTACCGCAGTAAATTAAACATTTTATGCTGGAGTGGAAATGTGGTAAAACAGTTTGAAAATTTTCAAGCAATATTTTGCTTGCGATTTGCAATCAATAGAGAACTAGTTTTTATTTTTGTTGGTTCAATTAAAAAGCTCAGGTTCTATTTCATTGAAATTAATCTAACTTGATTTGAGCACTTTTAAATTTAACTTCAAAAAGCTACATTTGACCTGAAAATATTACAAACGTTCGTGATGTGTTTGTAAATCTACGCTGATTATTGATTTTTATTGAAAATTCATAAGTAAAATTAAAAAGGTAATTGTAAATTTAATAGACATACTATGCGTAATCCGTGTTTGTGAATCATATTGTAACGAATTTGCTTGCAATTCCTCTTATTTGCCCCTTTTGCTAGGTTCGTATCGCTAAACTGTTGAATAAATAACTCCAATATTGAATAATGGAAAAATGGCCTTTATTAAAATGCTTCACAATAACACTCAAACTGTGCAACGAATAGCTTAATAACCAAACTGATATCTTAAAGGAAACTCCACTAATCAAAATAATACTGGTATTGCTCGCTAGATATCGTCTTACTCGTAGCTGCTGGATAATTCAAATCAAACTGAATTCCATTTTACTCGCTTGTGCCGCTTTTATAGTTTACGCTGCATACATCTAGGCTCTTCTATTTCCAGAACTTACCAACTATTTCGAGTGTTTATAGTTCTCATATAGTTTCTACTTGTTTACAATTTTCTACTTTTCAGCGTCTCTCAGATGTATGTGAGTTTGTAGTTTACAGTCTCTCGCACACACATAGGCGTATAAGTAAATGCATCTGTGTGTAACATCTCTCGGCTGCCTTATATATGTGTATACATGATTTGATTATTGACGTGAACATCGCTTAGCATCGCCTTAGTGATGGTATAGCTTAGGGATGCTAATATCCGTGACACTGCCCTCCACCTAAGTCTGATCGTCCCGATCAGACAAATCTCTCGATCTAAACGCTGCTAGCATCGCCAAATGTACCACTCTTCTACTCCGTGGTTTCTCAATGCTTTGTATGCGGTAGATAGTATCACTGATCTTCTTCACAACCTTGTACGGGCCTTCCCCACTGCACCGAAATTTGGATGGAACACCTTTCCGCCGGTGAGGGTTGTATAACAGTACCAAATCTCCCGCCAAGAAACCTTTCGAATTATTTTCCTTGTCGTACCTGTGTTTCATCTTACTACTCATTATCCTGAATCGTTCCCTCGCACTCTGTTGCTTGACCAATGAAGAACTACTTCGCAGAGCTTGCGCTGGACGGATTTCCTTTGCATAATCAGTATCGTTCCGATGCTTCACAACAGTAGTGTGCCTTGGCTTGAAACCACCCTTGCATTCTTTCTTCGTTTCAGTACGTCCGTTAGGGCTTTTTAATGCCAGTGTTTCTCTCACAGGTACCTTCGGTTTTGATTTGTTTGGCCCATTTGTTCCATCAACCTTTACCTTTGAATTTCGTGGCTTTCGTCGAGTCTTCTCCACCAGTACCCGATTACTGCTGAACCCTTTTTCCAAACTAAAGTTAAGTGGTATGTCCTGGTTCTTATAGCGCATAATTTTTCTCCGCATATCGATCCTGACGTCATGGTCAACCAAGAAGTCCACTCCCAATATGACTTCATCAACGATCTCCGCCACAACGAATTTGTGTAGAACCATGACTTTTCCAATTAATACCTCACATACCACTTCGCCTTGGACTTGATTATATTCGCCTGTTACCGTACGCAACCTTGCTCCAGGTAATGACTTTACTCTCCTGTAGACCAAATCAGATCGAATCAAGGAATGAGATGCCCCCGTATCTACAGTCAGTACACGCTCTTTACCATCCACATTCCCTCTGACGGTAAGACTGCTTGATTTCCTTCCAATTTGCGACACAGATATCACAGGACATTCAACAGCCGGGGCAAGTTTCCGTTCTTTACATTCGACACGCTCTTGCTCATTTCCGCCAGCTTTGCGTTTACGGCCACCCACATTGTTGGAACTATTAGGACCAAGATCGCAATGACGTGCAATGTGACCTGGGTTGCCGCACTTGAAACATTTAATAACTCCGGCATTCTTCTGTTGAGATCCCTTCAGTGCTTCCAAAATTGTGTCTACCCAATCTGGCCTTTCTACTTCCACACGGCGTGCTTTGAAAACTGGCTCACACAGAAGCGACGCTGTTTCCTGAATCACAGCATGCGATACCGTTTCAGCAAATGTCAGTTTTGGGTTCGCGTATGTAGCTCGCTTCGTTTCCACGTCTCGTATGCCATTTATGAAGCTCTGGATTTTTACCCTTTCAGTGTATTCCACGGGTGCGTCTGCATTTGCAAGATGAGCCAATCTTTCAATATCTGAAGCAAACTCCTGCAATGTCTCATTTGCTTTTTGGTAGCGGTTTTGCAACTCAATTTGGAATATCTGTTTCCTATGCTCGCTTCCGTAACGTCTCTCTAAAGCGCTCATCAATGTTTCGTAGTGGTTCCGCTCATACTCTGGGATAGTCTGTAAGATTTCCGCGGCAGGCCCTTTCAGTGCCACGAACAGAGCTGCAACTTTATCTTCAGCATTCCATTGGTTCACTGCTGCGGTCTTCTCAAACTGTAGCTTAAAGACCTGAAAAGGAACAGAACCGTCAAAGGAAGGTGTTTTTACTTTTGGATTACTCGTTGAAACTGCTGGGCGATTTAGTTGCAACTGCTCGATACGTCCTCTCAAAGCATCCACCTCGGCCTCGATTTTTTCTTCAAACTGTAAAATTTTTGTATCTTGCGCCTCCAACTTCGAGGAAATACGTCCTTCTTGCTCTTCCAGTTGAGCAGAGATCTGCGCTGATATTTGTGCCGACATTTCGGATATTCGTGCCTCTTGTGCTTCAATCTTCGATGTTATACGGTTCTCCTGCGATTCCAGTTGAGATGACATATATGTTTTCTGTTCTTCCAGTTGAGATGACATATACGTTTTTTGTTCTTCCAGTTGTGATGCCATATATGTCTTCTGCTCTTCCAGTTGTGATGACATTTGTGACGACATTGATGCTACAGTCGATGTTTGTGCAGATATTGCAGCCAATATCATGTTCAAGTCTGTGCTGGTAACCGTCTGCGATGTTTCGTTTTTCTCTTCAATTTTTGTTACTTCCTCGCCATCAAGATGAAAGTCATACTCTTCCACATCAATTCCTTCCGCTTTCATTGCCTATCGTAGCCGTGCCTGAAGTTCAAGTTTAACGCCGCTTGTATTCAATCCACGGCTCTCCAACTCCTTCTTTAGTTGCTGGATCTTCAATTCACTGAACTTTGCCATGTCCTTTTTGTCCTCCGGAATTTATTCAACAATTCCTCTTCTGACACCAATTGTAACGAATTTGCTTGCAATTCCTCTTATTTGCCCCTTTTGCTAGGTTCGTATCGCTAAACTGTTGAATAAATAACTCCAATATTGAATAATGGAAAAATGGCCTTTATTAAAATGATTCACAATAACACTCAAACTGTGCAACGAATAGCTTAATAACCAAACTGATATCTTAAAGGAAACTCCACTAATCAAAATAATACTGGTATTGCTCGCTAGATATCGTCTTACTCGTAGCTGCTGGACAATTCAAATCAAACTGAATTCCATTTTACTCGCTTGTGCCGCTTTTATAGTTTACGCTGCATACATCTAGGCTCTTCTATTTCCAGAACTTACCAACTATTTCGAGTGTTTATAGTTCTCATATAGTTTCTACTTGTTTACAATTTTCTACTTTTCAGCGTCTCTCAGATGTATGTGAGTTTGTAGTTTACAGTCTCTCGCACACACATAGGCGTATAAGTAAATGCATCTGTGTGTGACATCTCTCGGCTGCCTTATATATGTGTATACATGATTTGATTATTGACGTGAACATCGCTTAGCATCGCCTTAGTGATGGTATAGCTTAGGGATGCTAATATCCGTGACAATATTAACCTAAAAAATATATTAGGGTGGCTCTGCAACATTAAAGTATTATTAAAATATTTTTGTATGAAATCTACTTATAATTGGCTGAAGAAGCTCACTCACACTCAAACCTAACAACATTAAATAATATGACTCTCTATTAACAAACATACTTTAAAAAGCTCTTTACTATTAAAATAAGGGCAGGTAAAACTATTTAGAAATGAAATCGAGACACATATTTTGCATCCGAGCGTTTTCAGAATTTAAATATTTTTTAATTTTCTTCCGATAGAAATAGGCGAGTAGAAAATTTCGATTCACCTCTACGGCCAAATTGTAACACTAAGGTAAAAACTGTTATATATTGCAGTGAATCTCGTAGGAACTTTCGATAACTCTGCGCCTTCTTTTGTCATTCAAATTACTGCCCTGTAGAATAAATAAAATGCTCTTTAATAACAGCACTACTATGGTAGTAGATCTTCACGATTTAAAGTATTTGCGTGCTTCATCTATAGCGTGTCAAAGCTAACCTGACTGATTATTCCTTAGCTTGCGTTGGCCTATTCGTACAAACACATTCTAGAATCACCCCTGGTCCACCTTTACGGCGATATCTCGAAAAGGTGTCCACCTATAGAACTAAGGTCCACTCCCTTTAAAAATACTCATTAACACCTTTCATTTGATACCAATATCGCACAAACAAATTCTAGAGTCAGCCCTGGTCCACCTTTATGGCGATATCCCAAAAAGGCGTCCACCTATAGAAGTAAGGCCCACTCCCTTTTAAAATACTCATTAATACCTTTCATTTGATTCTTATATTGTACAAACAAATTCTAGAGTCACCCCTGGTCCACCTTTATGGTGATATCTCGAAAAGGCGTCGACCTATAGAACAAAGGCCCACTACCTTTTAAAATACTCATTAACGCCTTTTATTTGATGCACATATCGTACAAGCACACTCTAGAGTCACCCCTGGTCCGACTTTATGGCGATATACCGAAATGGCGGCCACCTCTAGAACTATGACCCACTGCCTTTTAAAATACTTACTCTTTAATACCTTCCATTTGATACCCATGTCATACAAACACATTCCACGGTTACCCTAGGTTCATTTCCCTACATGGTGATTTTCCCTTATTTTGTCTCCAAAGCTCTCAGCTGAGTATGTAATGTTCGGTTACATCCGAAATTAGCCTTCCTTACTTGTTTTTTTTCACGATATTCAAAAATTATACAAAAAACAAAAAAGATATTAAAAAAAATGTTTTTAAGTAAACAGTTTTATTGAAAACAATACTTACATTAAGTAATTATAATACTAAAAGCTAGAAAATAATGTCTTAAGACACGAGCGATGAATTCACGTCTTTTCATCCAATCTTAACTTGTAAACAATCAGCTGTTCATACGTATATACAATGAAAACTTCAAACAAAATATATTAGGTAGTAATACTCTTTAGTTTTCAACTCGACCTAAATAAACTTTTGAGATAAAAAAATGTAGAAGGGGGTGAGAGCGGAGCAAAACACTCCGATTGGAATAAAGTCCGAACACTGCGTCAGCAATGAAACATGTTGTCAAAAGCGTGACTTCACGCAGACATGTTTATTCACATTTTACTCACAGTTTTTTTACTTTTTTCGTACGGAATGAGAATAGGAGGAGTAAAATATAAGAAAAAACTGTGTCCGGGCGCGATCTGTAAATCCTGCCAAAATTCAACATACAGCACTTCCTGAAGTTTTATATAAAATTGAAGTACGTTGAGTCAATGAGGTCAGCTGACCCTGTTTTGCGATAACAATCGTCAATTGGGAGCACCAAGCGAGGTCAAGTCTTCCTCCAACTGTCTCTCCCATATCAGTAAAGGTCTTATCTTTCCTCTGTTTACAAACTGCCAGAGCGTATTCGTAAATCCGCATAACATGACCTCACAGTTTTTGTATACTTTTTTCGTACGGAATGAGAATAGAAGGAGTAAAATATAAGACAAAAATGTGTTCGGGCGCGATCTGTAAATCCTGCCAAAATTCAACATACAGCACTTCCTGAAGTTTTATATAAAAATAAGTACGTTGAGTCAATGATGTCAGCTAACCCTATTTTGCGATAACAATCTTCAATTGGGAGCACCAAGCGAGGTCAAATCTTCCTCTAACTGTCCCTCCCACATTAGTAAAGTTCTTATATTTCCTCTGGTTACAAACTGCCGGAGTGTATTCGGTCATCCGCATAACATGACCTAGCTAGCGAAGCTTTCTGTTTGTACTCGCTGCACTATTTTCATATTTGCGAAAAACTGATATACCTAATCATTATACCTCCTTTGATACTCGCCTTCAACATCACGGATAGGACTATAAATCTTCCGGAGAGCTTTTCTATCGAATACTCCAAGATACATCTCATTTTCTCTCGACACCTTCCATGATATCGAGCCATACGTCAGGACAGGTATGATGAGTGACTTGTAGAGATAGATTTTTTTTCGTCGAGAGAGGGCTTTACTTTTCAATAGCCTAAAAAAGCACTCTTTGGCAAGAGTAATTTAGTTGGATAGTGTACAGTGTACTCTCTCTTAAACGGATACCTAAGAGAGTGCCAAATTCATCTGCTTATGAGAGGTGTCCGCTTATGAGAAAAGTATTATTATGAATGAATGTTTAAACAGTTTTATTTTCAAAACAAGAATATTAATACATACAAATAAGACTGAGTTAGGAGGTTCGTAAAGCTTTGTTCATAAATTAAAGAATAAATTTTTGTGTACAAAATATTCAAAATAATTTAAAAAATTCAGAAATTTTCGTTTGGCGAGTTTTTCCTTTAATTTCAATATCTTGAAGATGTAGTTGAATATCAGCTAGCAATTCAACACCCCTAAGGTCGCCGTGATTTAAAGAAAAATCCTTTAGTTTTTTGTTTTGAACCTTTACAGCCAACCGGCTGATGCACTAAAATCGTCGTAATTGAGTCTCACTGCAATTTCTTTAGCTTTCCTCCTTATAAGTGTGCCTGACAGAGGAATGCTCTTATTTCGAGCCTTCAAAAACCAAACGTAGCGCAGTTTATCAATATTAAGGCATTTGGGCTTCAGCAGATTCTTTTTCTCCCCGGGTTGACGTCAGTGTCCCAAAAACTTAAAATTTGATCTTTGTTTTTGACAATGCTAGCAGCTTGCGTTTTGCTGATCTTAAATTTCTTTGCCAACTCTCGTACACTTAGTTTTTCTTTATTATGAATTTCGATGACATTAAATTTGTCTCTAATACGCAACGCTACTTTAGGCATTTCGATTCACGTACGTATGCATACAAAAAGATACTAACTACGTGTGTGCAATAGGTACATACATTTTTATATTTTTTACTGTATTGAAAACAGGTTCTTCGTATTTAGGGGATTCCCCTACATCCATGCACGTATTAGTGAATAAGCAACAGCTGTACGAATATGGTAAAGAGCAAATGAAAAAAAAGTGTTGTAAGCTGTCCGGTTATGGGAAAAGCAAGTGTCCGCGTCCTGTTATGGGAGGATTATCCGCTCAAAAGGGAAAAACTTAAAAAATGCTTATGGATTTTTTGGTACTGAAAATTGTATCCGTTTTTGAGAGGTGTTCGCTTAAGAGAGGTGTCTGTTAGGAGAGAGTACACTGTAGTTGGATAGTAATAGTTGGATGCCGGAGAGTTTTTTTCATCATATTGTTGTTGTTGTTGTAGCAATGCTCGCCCCACCTAATAGCGGCGACCGATCACAAATTGTCATCAATATCCTCTAACGGGAGTCCAAGGAATCTTGCTGTTTCGACAGGGGTTGACCATAAGGAAAGGGGTGTTAGAGGCGTTGGTTCCACATTACAATTGAAGAGATGGTTGGTGTCATGTGGGGACACGTTGCAAGCGGGGCATACATTTTGTATGTCGGGGTTGATTCTGGATAGGTAAGAGTTTAACCTGTTACAGTATCCAGAACGAAGTTGAGCAAGAGTGACACGCGTTTCCCTTGGGAGTATGCGTTCCTCTTCCGCAAGCTTTGGATAATTTTCATTAAGCACTGGATTCACCGGGCAATTCCCGGCATAAAGGTCCGACGCCTGTTTATGGAGTTCACCAAGGACCTGCTTGTGTTTTTTCACTTCATACGGCCGGGTTCTCAGGTGCCGTATTTCCTCAAAATGCTTACGGAGATGACTCCTTAAGCCCCTAGGCGGTGCTGGTTCATCAATCAGATGTCTGTTGGGATGCCCAGGTTTCTGGGTATTCAACAGGAGCTGTTTGGTCAGCATCTCATTTCTCTCCCTGATGGGGAGTAATCCCGCCTCATTATGCAGATGGATTTTTTTCATCATCGAAGTTCGGGGTATCGGGTTCGTCTTCCCCCACACTCTGTACGTCAGTTACCAGGTCGCCATTATCGTTCCTACAGGAATCTGCCCCCGTCTGTCATTAAAAGAGCATGAAATATGTATGGTAAACCGAAAATAATACTAATCATATTTTTTCGCTATAAATGTCCGGGGGGAGAGAGCCCACTTTTCTACCAGAATGTGGTGTGCTTACGAGAGCATTAATTAGTCATCCTATACGTTTTAGGTGGACTCCATGTGCATCTGATAAGCAGATAAATTTTTTGCTGCGAAACATTTTATGGCAAAAACACAATCAAAAGGTTTGCCAAGCCACCAAATCTATTTGATCCAAGTTGTTAGCCCACTTTCAAAAAGAAAGAAAAAATATACTCCGAAAATTTAATTTTTACTCGGGTAACAGTTCCGAACAATGGTAGCGAAATATGAGAGAAACTTTATAAATTGAAAATTTTCAAAAGCGCTGTGTCATCAAACTTTTTTCTCAAATTAGATTACAAATACAACAATTCCGGAATGCGAAATCTTGACTCATTTGCTTAAGGATTTCCATTATAAAAATGAGATTCAAAGGCATCAATGTCCCCTAGTTTGGTGTTTATGAGTATTCTACAAGTGTCAGCAGAATCAGAAATGTCAAAATTTTGAGTTGAATCTATTAACAATAACACGTGCGATATGTATATACTATATAGCGTGTTAAAAAATTATTTGGCCCTGTTTGAATAAACGCAATGTCAACGGAATTAGCAAATAAAATTTATAGTCCATACATCCACTTAATGTACAATATAATGTTTAAATATTAATATATGTAACTATAGAAGAATGGTACACTAACCTTTGCTATACATATGACATCAATTTAAAATATTGTTTTTTAACAAAGTTAAAAATATGTATTCTAGCATTAATTAATAATAAGATTCATTAAATGTGGATTGAATACAAATGTTTGTGGCAGATGTCTCTGTATGTTTATGTGGGTTGAATTTAAATTTTATTTATAAAATAAAATAAGAAATAAATGTAAGGCGCGATAACCTCCGAAGAGATCTAAGGCCGAGCTTCTCTTCCAATTTGCGTGGTGCTCCTCTTGATTTTCCCTACAAATTGGCCGGACGGGACCTACATGTTTTATGCCGACTTGGAACGGCATCTGCAAGGCAGATGAGTTTTCACTGAGACCTTTTCATGGCAGAAATACACCCGGAGCGCTTGCCAGACACTGCCGAGGGGCGACCCCGCTTAAAAAAATTTTCTTCTAATTGAAAAACCTTATTTCTAAAATTTTGATGTTGCATTTCCCGGGGTTTGAACCTAGGGCATACGATGTGATAGGCGGAGCACGCTACCATCACACCACGGTGGCCGCCAAATTTTACTAATTTAATAAAAAGAACCTTTGTAATTGTTCTATACAAATAACCGCTTATGTCATTTTTTTACATATCGTCAGCGATACTATATACAAAAATTTATGGGATAGGTCGGTTAACTTATAAAAAAGAAAAATTAATAATTTGTTTTTTTTTTTAAGTTTTCCAATCAGGTAAGAGGATCAAAAGGCACATTTATCACATCATGATTATATACCGAGACAACCACATTTTTCCAGCGATTCTTAGTACAAAGTTTTGCGCTGGATGCTGACATTATATGAGGCGTGCACTGGACAGTCTGATCCTGTAAAATTCGGCTACAAAATTCTTCACTCTAACAGTATTCGAGCTAACTATGTAAATCATTAATGGGATCATTATTTTTGCGAAAAGAAGAACAGATAATTTAAAGTTGCTGTCCGCAGGACCAGGGGAGAATCGAACTAAAACAATACCCACATTATTTCAGAAGCGTAGAAATCGAATATTGGAGTTTTTCGTATATCCCTCTCTTGCTCTAATGTATAGAAAGTTAAGCATTAGAGTAGGTTAGAGAGACCAGTTCTCTTAGCCCAGATTTATAGGGATCATATTTATTTTTCAGTTTATCATTGAAATCGAAATAGATTGAGTTGCACCTGCTAAAATTGTAACAAAATATGTAACCCTTTGACGGTCATACTTGGTACAAACCCGGGTATTATTTCATGAAAATTTAATTACAACGGTCTATTATACTTTCAATGGTGACACATACATATGTGTAATATATTTCATACATATAAACTTATATTCATATTTACTTGTAGCAATAATCAGTTAATTAGCATTAATTTTTGCTCAAATTATAAATTTTCATACATACACCTACGAGTAAAATAACGGCAACTTCGATTTGCTAATTATATGAGTAGTTTTATACTATTTAATTTTTGCTGAATTTTATTGTTGATTTTCAAAATCCAGATTTTCACACTTTGTGTAGGGGAAAATCTAAAACGCTTTTCAGAAAAAAAAAGTTGTCGAAGATCGATACGAATTATATGGAAATTATATTCTTGTACTTTTCTGGCCAAAATTGATTTAGACTACAACGCTGCTTTATTATTATTATTGTAACGAATGTTAGCAGCACTAAGCGATGCTATCGTCTCTAAGCCGATGCTAACCAGTGACGTGAATGCACATCAATAATTCAATCATTATGTATCTACATAAACGAATAAATAATTGCGTCTACACATATGTACGTATACGAACATCTGAGCGGCAATGCACAAATACATGCATATATCTTATCTGAGTTGTCACACGAGAGAGCAATAATTTGTGCACGTAGTTGTGGCTGGCGATTTTGTAGCCGAAACAACTAGTAACTTCTGGAAATCGAAGAGCCTAGAAGTATGCAGCGTAAACTATAAAAGCAGTGCAGGCGAGTAAGAAGTAATTCAGTTTGATTTGAATTGTCAAGCAGTTACGAGTAAGATGATATCTAGCGAGCAATAGCACTATTATTTTGAAAGTCAGTTTCCTTTAAGCTATCAGTTTGGTTATTAAGCTATTCGTTGCACAGTTTGAGTGTGATTGTGAAGTATTTTAATAAAGGCCATTTTTCCATTATTCAATATTGGAGTTATTTATTCAACAGTTTAATGATTCGAACTTAGCAGAGGATTGCAAATAAGAGGATTTGCAGGAAATTCGTTACAATTGGTGTCAGAAGAGGAATTGTTGAATAAATTCCGAAGATTGGGAATACAACTTGGACATGGCAAAGTTCAGTGAATTGAAGATCCAGCAACTGAAAAAGGAGTTGGAGAACCGTGGATTAAATACAACCGGCAATAAGATCGAACTTCAAGCACGGCTACGAGAGGTAATGGAGTCGCAAGGAATTGATGTGGACGAGTATGCCTTTTATCCTGATGGGGACGAGACAACAACAAAAATTGAAGAGAAAAATGAAACATCGCAGACAGTTACGAGCACAGACTTCAACATGATATTGGCTGCAATAGCTGCTCAAACATCGACAGTATCATCAATGTCGTCACATATATCATCCCAACTAGAAGCACAAGAAACACGTATGTCAGAAATGTCGACACAGATTACATCGAAGATTGAAGCACAAGAAACGCGTATGGTAGAAATGTCGACACAGATTACATCAAAGATGGAGACACAACTGAAAGAACAAGAGGCACGCATAACAGTACAACTCGAAGCGCAAGAGGCGCGTATATCATCAAAACTCGAAGCACGTATGGACGAGAAAATAACGCAGTTTGAGGAAAAAATCGAAGCCGAGGTGGATGCTTTGAGAGGTCGTATACAAGAGTTGCAATTAAACCGCCCAGCTGTTTCAGCAAGCAATCCAAAGGTAAAAACACCATCCTTTGACGGTTCTGTTCCTTTCCAGGTCTTTAAGCTACAATTTGAGAAGACGTCGGCAGCTAACAACTGGAATGCTGAAGATAAAGTTGCAGCTCTGTTCGTGGCATTAAAAGGGCCAGCAGCCGAAATCCTACAGACGATTCCCGAAGGAGAGCGGAACAACTATGACGCATTGATGGCTGCTGTGGAACGGCGATACGGAAGCGAACACAGGAAACAGATATTTCAAATAGAATTGCAAAACCGCTACCAAAAAGCTAACGAGACTTTGCAGGAGTTTGCTTCGGACATTGAAAGATTGGCTCATCTTTCAAATGCGGATGCACCTGTGGAATACACGGAAAGAGTGAAGATTCAGAGCTTTATAAATGGCATAAGGGATGTGGAAACGAAGCGAGCTACATACGCAAACCCAAAGCCAACATTCGCAGAAACGGTGTCACAAGCCCTGATTCAGGAAACAGCGTCGCTTCTGTGTAAGCCAGTTTTCAAAGCACGCCGTGTGGAAGTAGAAAGGCCAGAGTGGGTAGACGCAATATTGGAGGCGCTGAAAGGATCGCAAAAGCGGAGTGAAAAAGTTATCAAATGCTTCAAATGCGGGAAGTCCGGTCACATTGCACGTCATTGCGATCTTGGCCTTAATAGTTCCAACAATGTGGGTGGGCGTAAACGCAAAGCTGGAGGAGATGAGCAAGAGCGTGTCGAATGTAAAGAACGAAAACTTGCCCCGGCTATTGAATGTCCTATGATATCTGTGTTGCAAATTGGTAGAAAATCGAGCAGTCTTACCGTCAGAGGCAATGTCGATGGCGAGGAGCGTGTACTGACTGTAGATACGGGCGCATCTCATTCCTTGATTCGATCTGAATTAGTCAACAGGAGAGTTAAACCGTTACCTGGAGCAAGGTTGCGTACGGTCACAGGCGAGTATAACCAAGTCCAGGGAGAAGTGATATGTGAAGTACTGATTGGGAAGGTCATGGTTTTACACAAATTCCTTGTGGCGGAGATCGTTGATGAAGTCATATTGGGAGTGGACTTCTTGGTTGACCATGACATCAAGATCGATATGCAGCAAAGGGTGATGCTTTATAAGAACCAGGATGTGCCAATTAACTTCAGTTTGGAAAAAGGTTTCAGCAGTAATCGAGTACTGGTGGAGAAAAGTCGACAAAGGCCACGAAAGTCAAAGGTAAAGGTTGATGAAACGAATGGGCCAAACAAAGCGAAATCAAAAGTACCTGCGACAAAAACACCGGCATTGACAAACCCTAATGGACGCACTAAAACGACTGCAAGAATTTTGCAGGAAGCATGCAAGGGTGGTTTCAAGCCATCGCGCACTTCTGTTGGGAAACGGCGGAACGATACTGTCAAGCCAATCCGTCAAGCGCAAGCTCTGCGAAGTAGTTCATTGGTCAAACAACAGAGTGTGAGGAAACGACTAAGGATAATGAGTAGTAAGATCAAACGCAGGTACAATGAGAACAATAATTCGGAAGGGTTCTTGGAGGGAGATTTGGTACTGTTAAACAACCCTCTCCGGCGGAAAGGTGTTCCAGCCAAAATTCGGTGCATTTGGGAAGGCCCGTACAAGGTTGTGAAGAAGATCAGTAATTCCATCTACCGCATACAAACCATTGGGAAACCACGAAATAGAAAGGTGGTTCATTTGGAGATGCTAGCGGCGTTCAGATCGAGAGATTTGTCTGATCGGGACGATCAGACTTAGGTGGAGGGCAGTGTAACGAATGTTAGCAGCACTAAGCGATGCTATCGTCTCTAAGCCGATGCTAACCAGTGACGTGAATGCACATCAATAATTCAATCATTATGTATCTACATAAACGAATAAATAATTGCGTCTACACATATGTACGTATACGAACATCTGAGCGGCAATGCACAAATACATGCATATATCTTATCTGAGTTGTCACAAGAGAGAGCAATAATTTGTGCACGTAGTTGTGGCTGGCGATTTTGTAGCCGAAACAACTAGTAACTTCTGGAAATCGAAGAGCCTAGAAGTATGCAGCGTAAACTATAAAAGCAGTGCAGGCGAGTAAGAAGTAATTCAGTTTGATTTGAATTGTCAAGCAGTTACGAGTAAGATGATATCTAGCGAGCAATAGCACTATTATTTTGAAAGTCAGTTTCCTTTAAGCTATCAGTTTGGTTATTAAGCTATTCGTTGCACAGTTTGAGTGTGATTGTGAAGTATTTTAATAAAGGCCATTTTTCCATTATTCAATATTGGAGTTATTTATTCAACAGTTTAGTGATTCGAACTTAGCAGAGGATTGCAAATAAGAGGATTTGCAGGAAATTCGTTACATTATTATTTTCTCTGTTATTTCTAATTGCCCAGCCAAAGCGACGCACTCGCAGAGAATATGAACCGGCGTTTCATTCTCCAGCCCACAAAAGCTTCAGACTTGTGTGTCAGATGGATTCAACTTACTTAGATTGTATAGTAAACTACAGTGTTCCGTATAGAGTTCGTAGAAGTGTAAACAATTTGACCTATCTTTGCCCTGGGTTTTCCATCCTTTGTTGTCTGAACTGCTTTATTTCTAAATTTCTTACTGTTTCCTACTGTGTGCCTTTGTAAGTCCACATAATGGCTCACATCGATTGCGGAATCGGGTTCATCACCCCTGTGCGGTACACATCTAAGTACTCTCTGACAAATTTTAATTTCTGAAAACGTCTGCATATGTCATCGATACATCAGCTAACTACAGTGCGGTTCAAGTGGTTGCACAGTTCCAGCGGTGAGGTTTGTTTGTTTTCTGATATCGTTGACAAATAAGCTGCAATCGGAGTTCCGCATTTATTTTCAATAATTTTTATAAAACGGCTTATGCATAGTTCTCTTAAAAAACATATATATATTAAACATTTGTATATATATGATGAGAAGAATTTATTTTATTTAAAAGCATATACACTGCTGATCAAATGAACAGATTATACATTTGCGTCCGAATTCTTTTCATTATCACTTTGTAGACCTCTTTATGCAATCAATTGCTTGAGAAATTTTACAAACAACTACCTTAAAGTATTCCGGTTTTCTATTCGAGCTCAAAGCCTATAAAAATAATTTTTACACCGTTGCACTGAGCAATCTTCGAAATGGATCTATTTGCGCAGCTATGGTAGGTGTCTGAAAATGTATATATTCTATTCCAAAATAATTAATTATATTTCAAATAAAGAAACATTACAAAAGAAAGTATGTTATAGGCTTAGAACTCGAGTTCGAACCCGGAATCCTTTATCCATAGGCCGACAAAAACCAAAAAATAGCTTGCTTAAATAAAATACTTAACACGGATTAATCGCACCTAATCGCTTGTAAGCAAATAAACAAAAATCTACATAAGTTATGAACTTTCGCAGAATTATCATATTAAGGGACGGTGCTAGTTTTGGTTTATCTCTTCGCATCACTTTCAAATGACAGTTTTAGCATTTTGATGTCCCACAAACAGGCTTTTGCCCTACTTTGCAAATCTTAGGCCCGCGTTGTTAGTTATTTAAATTTCAGGTGGTGCTAAGATAGTCGCTGTCTTTGATTTAATAATTAAAATACACATACATTCGCTGTTGGTATAAGTGTGGTGGCCAATAGTCACATGGTGGATCCGATTTAATTCAAGCGGTTGTTTAGCGCAACCTTTTCAAGGGGTTTCCAGTTGAATCTATAATATCTCAGGCCCAATTTCCGACTTCACCTTACCGTGAAAAAAACTTGTTTATTCAGCAGGCGATACTTTGTTGACTCCAAGTTCCTCACGGCAGGAGGGGTTTGAATGACTAAGAATGTTTAACTTGGTCGTATCAAATCGTCAGGATAGTACTTTTATAGTATTATTTTCAGGAACGTTCACATTAACATCCGCGAAAGGAACATCAACATCGATTAAAATCCCTAAAACTTTCGGGAAGCCTCGTTTTATACCAGAAAAACAGGAAGCATACCAGTTCGGATGTTTTCACTAAGTATGTATTGCAAAACTTTCGAAGTGAAAAAATTAGATTTTAGATTTTATATTTCACTTGGGAACGGAGTTTTATTTATTTATATGTTTTTTTATTTTTCAGAAAGCAAGAATACATTTTTTCTGGATGCTGTACCAAATAAGTTATTTTTGGAGGTTCAGTTATAAACAAAAAAGTTATTTCTCTCTTTTTCCAAATTAGGCTCCAAAATAAATGTACAGTCTTTCAAAATTTGAAATAGAACATGCGGTAATTTGTTTTATATTATATAATGTTTCACGAAAACTAAAAAAAAGAAAAATTGGACATGTAACCAAAAATTGAAACTAAAAAAGGATCTGGTTTACATTTTTCCTTTTTTGTTTTTATAATACCCTTATTTAAAACGAAACTACAGAAGTTCGATTTCGAACTATGTATAATCAATACTACCTATATATACCTTTTAAATTAATTTGAATTAATTAAAATTGACTGCGAAAATAACGGTTTAACTACGGAAACCTCGTCCGTGTCAGATGACAGGCAGTGTTGTTATGCATAAAAAAGTCCTTCAAATTCGAAGCACAAAAAAATCATTGTCAGCATATGAAGATTTTATTATGATTCCAGTGCTTTTGATTTCGCCCTGCAGAAGTTTTTCATTTTCTTCTACTTAATATGGTAGGTTTCACACCTATTTTACAATGTTTTCCCTAAAGTTATATTTTGCGTAAAAAAACAAATCCAATCACCATGTTTCATCCCACTTTTCGTATTTGTTATAGAATTATGGCATTTTTTCATTTTTCAATTTTCGATATAGGAAAAGTGGGCGTGGTCATAGTCGGAGTTCACCTATTTTTAATATCAAGATAGAGTGAGATCAGATAAGTACGTGGACTTAGTTTACTAAAGATATATCGATTTTTGCTCAAGTTATCATACTAACGGCCGAGCGGAAGGACAGACGGCCGACTGTGTATAAAAACTGGGCGTGGCTTCAACCGATTTCGTCGATTTTCAAAGAAAACAGTTATCGTCATAGAAGCTATGCCCCTTCCAAATTTCAGGAGGATTGGTAAATTTTTGTCAGACTTATGGCATTAAAACTATTCTAGACAAATTAAATGAAAAAGCGCGGAACCAGGCCAATTTTGAAATTTTCTTTTATTCTTGTATTTTGTTGCACCATATTATTACTGGAGTTGAATTTTGACATAATTTACTTATATACTGTAAAGATGTGAAATTTTTTGTAAAATTTGACAATTTTTTTTTTTTTTAAAGTGGGCATGTTCGCCGATTTTGTTAATTTTTATTTAGGACACATACAGTAATAGGAGTAATGTTCCTGCCAAATTTCATCATGATATCTTTAACGACTGCCCAATTACGGCTTGCAAACCTTTTAAATTACCTTCTTTTAAAAATGGGCGGTGCCACGCCCGTTGTCCAAAATTTTACTTATTTTCCATTTTGCGTTATAAGGCCAACCCACCTACCAAGTTTCATCGCTTTATCCATCTTTGGTAATGAATTATCGTACTTTTTCGGTTTTTCGAAATTTTCGATATTAAAAAAGTGGGCGTGGTTACAATCTTATTACGTTCATTTTAAATAGCAATCTTGGATGAGTGCCCAGGAACTTACATACCAAATTTCACGAAGATACCTCAAAATTTACTCATGTTATCGTGCTAACGGGCAGGCGGACGGAAGGACGGACTTGGCTAAATTAATTTCTTTTTTCGCCCAGATCATTTTGATTTAAAAAGTCTATATCTATCTCGATTAGTTTATGCCGTTACGGGTACCGTTATACGAACAAAATTAATATACTCTGTGAGCTCTGCTCAGCCGGGTATAAAAATGTAAGTAGTGATGTTAAAGTAGTCTATCCGATGAGATAGAGGGTGCCATGAGGAATGTAGATTCACCTTTCAAACGTAAGGCACGACAACGTCTGCCGGCTATGCTAGCTATTAATATTGTTATTATTTAAATGAAATAAATTTTATATTTGACGTGTGCTGTGCGTTTTGGATGAAAAATATATTTATATAATATTTTTGCAAAACCAATACATAACTGTTATCATTTCAAATCACTTAAACACCCATACGTATCAACTAATATTTCTTTACAATTTCAAATCAAATCAGAAATCACAAAATTCACTATCATATATCCTTCGCTAAATTGAAAAAATGTAAAAAAAAATCATAACAATTTTATCAAACCGATCTTTTTATATGACTCCATATCAATGCATGTAGTCATTTATAAAATAATTGAGTTTTTGCGCTTGCTTATTTAAGCCACTGGCTAAATTTTCTTTAAAATGAATACATTGTATGCAAGTTCATGTTCGGCAATTCGAGGATGCAGGCAACAGCTGCGCGCCATTTCATGGCTGAAAACTCGACAGCCAATGGCATACAGTGGGTAGATGTGGTCTGCAGTTGGAATTTCAATTAACTTGTTACAAAACCATTTCAGTTCAAATATACATTCTACATTTCACATTTACGAATTCTGTAATACGACAAACGTATAAAAATGGATTACATAAATGAGAGTGCAACAAACACATACACATGGGTACTTCCATTGAAACGTCAACCCTTAGCAAAAATGGTAAGTTTTTTAAAAAGATGGGTGCATGTACTTATGTACGGGCGTGAGAAGTTGTACCTATATATCCTCTTTGAAAAATAGTTTTTGGAGGACTGAAAAAAATTGACAACATAATCAATAATATCGCGGGTTCGAATCGTGCTCAAAGCCTAACAATAATTAATTTTTATACTCAGTTGAGCAGATCTCACAGAGTATATTCATTTTGTTCGCATAACGGTACCCTGTAACGGCATAAACTAATAGAGATAGATATAGGCTTCTATATATCAAAATGACCTGGGCGAAAAAAGAAATTCATTTAGCCATGTGTGTCCGTCCGTTCGTATACACGATAATTTGAGTAAATTTTGAGGTATCTTGATGAAATTTGGTATGTAAGTTCCTGTGCATTCCTCTCAGATCGCTATTTAAAATGAATGATAAAACCACGCGCACTTTTTCGATATCGAAAATTTCAAAAAACCGAAAAAGTGCGAAAATTCATTACCAAATTTGGGTAAAGCGATGAAACTTGGTAGGTGGGTTGACCTTATGACGCAGAATGGAAAATTAACGAAATTTTGAACAATGGGCGTGGCAACGCCCACTTTTAAAATAAGATAATTTAAAAGTTTTGCAAGCTGTAATTTGGCAGTCTTTGAAGATACCATGATGAAATTTGGCAGGAACGTTACCCCTATTACTAGATGTGTTCTAAATAAAAATTTGCAAAATCGGATGACGAACACGCCCAATTTAAAAAAAAATGTTTAAGTCAAATTTTAACAAAAAATTTAATATCTTTACCGTATATAAGTAAATTACGTAACATTCAACGCAAGTAATATGGTGCAACAAAAAACAAAAATAAAAGAAAATTTCAAAATGGGCGTGGCTTCGCCCTTTTTCATTTATTTTGTCTAGAATACTTTTAATGCCATAAGTCGAACAAAGATTAAAATTTGGTAAGGGCATAACTTCTATGACGATAAATGTTTTCTGTGAAAATGGCGAAATCGGTTGAAGCTATGCCCAGTCGACCGCCTATCCTTCCGCTCGGCCGTTAATACGATAACTGGAGCAAAAATTGATATATCTTTACTAAACTTAGTTCACGTACTTATCTGAACTCACTTTATCTTGGTATAAAAAATGGCTGAAATCCGACTATAACCACGCCCACTTTTTCGATATCGAAAATTTCAAAAAATGAAAAAAATGCGATAATTCTATACCAAATACGAAATAAGGGATGAAACACGATGATTGGATTGGTTTTTTGACGCAAAATATAACTTTAGAAAAAACTTTGTAAAATGGGTGTGACACCTACCATATTAAGTAGAAGAAAATGAAAAAGTTGTGCAAGGCGACATAAAAAGGCCTTGGAATCATGGCAGGAATACTGTTCGTGGTATTACATATATAAATAAATTAGCGATACCCGACAGATGATGCTCTGGGTCACCCTGGTCCACATTTTGGTCGATATCTCGAAAATGCTTTCACATATACAACTGGGGGCCACTCCCTTTTAAAACCCCCCTTAATACCTTTAAATTGATACCCATATCGTACAAACACATTCTAGAGTCACCCCTGGTCCACCGTAATAACGATATCTCGAAAAGGCATTCACATACAGAGCTAAGGTCCACTCCTTTTTAAAATACTCATTACCGCCTTTCACTTGATATCCGTATCGTACAAACACAATCTGGAGTCACCCCCGGTCCACCTTTATGGCGATATGTATCTCGAAAAGGCGTCCACCTTTAGAACTATGGCCCACTCCGTTTTAAAATACTCTTTAATACCTTCTATTTGATACATGTCATACAAACACATTCCAGGGTTACCCTAGGTTAATTGTCCAAAATGGTGATTTTCCCTTGTTTGTCTCCGAAGCTCTCAGCTGGGTATGTAATGTTCGGTTACACCCGAACTTAGCCTTCGTTACATGTTTCTTTTAATTATGTCCACTGCCATAGCACCCTCCAGTAATGACTGAATAGGAACTTCAGTTATCAGTGGCCTTTGATAAAATGGGCTACCTATGTACCAAATTTCAGGCATGAATAGAATTTAATGGAACAGATCAGTCCACTTCCCGGAAAAAAGTATCGTAAGTACTAATATCGACAAAATGCTAACTACGTACCCAATTTCAGGCAAATCGAATTGATCGGTCCCTGGTCCACTTCCCGGAAATTAACTTCAATAAACACTCTCCGGGTTTGCACAATTAATAGGATTTATTATAATAGATCAGACCCTGGTCCACTTTCTGAAAAAAGGATGTAACCTATACCAAATTTCGAGCAAATCCCATTATACACTGCTTTATGTAAAACAGGTCTACCCCTGGTCCAATTCCCGAAATGAAAAATTTCTCAAATATTATCTTTGTCAAGGAGGTACCCCTGTCCGAACTTAGAGCGGACCGCGCAATTAATAAGATTTTTCTAATAGGTACGTCCCTTGTCCACTTCCCGAAATGAAATAATGAGAAAGTCGTGGAATTACCCCTCTATGAAATTTCAAATAAATTGCACCGTACACTATTTTAGTTAGAATATATCGGCCCCTGGTCAACCTATATTATCTTTGTCAAAGATATATCCCTGCACCGAATTTATAGCGAATCGCACCATAAATAAGATTGTTCGGAAAAGGTGGGCCTTCACCTGGTTGACTTCCTGGATCAAATTGTGAATCTAAAGCCTCCTTAAAACCACTTTGAGCGCACACACAAGTAAATTTTATTTAAATCGGTTCAGTCCTTTAGGAGGAGTTCAATGACAAACAGGCGTACAGAAGAAATATATATACACATAAGATAGATTAAATCTCCTTAGTGCACAAATATTAGTATATATGTACTAGAGCAGGTATAATTATTTGCCCATCAGGAGTATAGCAAAAACGTAATCCACAGATGATTCTAAGAAACATTGCTGAAGACACCATAGCTCTGAGTCCGATTTCGAGGTCCCCACTTTTGCAAAATAGATATTTTGCATTTAAATGTAGGGTTTAGCTAAAAAATCTCGATAGCTTCTGTTAACATTATAGGAAAAATATCATATTGGGCTTATTTTAAAGGTATTGTCCGTATATTTCAGAATCTGTTTTAATATCTTTAGAATTTTTGAACTTTAGTAGAGATATCAGGCTTAAATTATGAGAAATTAGCCTAAAATGAACTTTTAACTAATATATTATCATTTTTAACAAATTTCTTATGGACATTTTTTTCTTTACAGCTAAAATAGGTTTAGAACATTTCTAACAACTTTCTTTTTTTCTTCTTTTCTTTTTTCGAATTCGTTTTAGTTGAAAAACATTTTTTTTATTACATGAAAATGATTCAAGGTTCGATTTTAGCTCAAGGCCAGAACAATAATTTTTTTCTAATGATAATTATTGTTATTTTTTTAATTTTTCTAAATTTGAAAAATTGTATTTTATTTTTGGAATAGTAAGTAGAAAATTTTTCAGACATGGTAGATAGCTGCGCAGATATATTCATTTCGAAGGGTGCTAAGCCTTCATCATCAGTAGGCTTTAGGCATACTGCGGTGGTTTGTTTGACTCGCAAATTTGCTACTTCTATTCCTTTTGACCAACTATATTTATTCAGTGTTGCGCCATCTGGTTCAAATCACTGATAATGCTGGATTTTTGTTTATTGTCAATTACTTTGTTTGACATTCCCAAGTGCTCATGGTTTATTAACAATTAAAGCTCGAATCGAACCTTGAATCATTTATAAATTGGCCGATAAAAACAAAAACAATTATTACTTGAAAATATAGGTTTTTTTATTTTTTCTACTAAAACGAATTCGAATAAAAAGATGATAAAAAAATTTTAAGGACTACCTTTATATAAATGGACCAAAAAATAGAAGGCAATTTTTCCTTTAATACAGACAAAGTCTTGTTGAATTTTGACCAAAAAACTTTAACAATAGCTCTTGTAAAAGAATTTATAAAGGTGGAGCGCAATCTTTCAATTTAAAGCAAACCATGTACTTGGGATTAACTAATTGATTATTTAAAATTTAAACACTCGCTCTACCTTTACAATTTAAATCCCAAAATTCTTTTACAAGAGCTATTGTTAAAGGTTTTTAGTCCAAATTCAACAAGACTATGTCTGTATTAAAGGAAAAATTGCCTTCTATTTTTATACTCAGTTGAGCAGAGCTCACAGAGTATATTAAGTTTGATTGGATAACGGTTGGTTGTACATATATAAAGGAATCGAGATAGATATAGACTTCCATATATCAAAATAATCAGGATCGAAAAAAAATTTGATTGAGCCATGTCCGTCCGTCCGTCCGTCCGTCCGTTAACACGATAACTTGAGTAAATTTTGAGGTATCTTGATGAAATTTGGTATGTATGTTCCTGAGTACTCATCTCAGATCGCTATTTAAAATGAAAGATATCGGACTATAACCACGCCCACTTTTTCGATATCGAAAATTTCGAAAAACCGAAAAAATGCGATAATTCATTGCCAAAGGCGGTTAAAGCGATGAAACTTCGTAGATGGGTTGACGTTATGACGCAGAATAGAAAATTAGTAAGATTTTGGACAATGGGCGTGGCACCGCCCACTTTTACAAGAAGGTAATTTAAAAGTTTTGCAAGCTGTAATTTGGCAGTCGTTGAAGATATCATGATGAAATTTGGCAGGAACGTTACTACTATTACTATATATGTGCTAAATAAAAATTAGCAAAATTGGATAAAGAACACGCCCACAAAAATTTTTTTAAATTCAAATTTTAACAAAAAATTTAATATCTTTACTGTATATAAGTAAATTAAGTCAAAATTCAACTCCAGTAATGATATGATGCAACAAAATACAAAAATAAAAGAAAATTTCAAAATGGGCGTGGCTCCGCCCATTTTCATTTAGTTTGTCTAGAATACTTTTAATGCCATAAGTCGAACAAAAATTTACCAATTCTTCTCAAATTTGGTAGGAGCATAGATTCTGTGGTAACTGTTCTCTGTGAAAATGGGCGAAATCGGTGGAAGTCACGCCCAGTTTTTATACACAGTCCACCGTCTGTCCTTCCGCTCGGCCGTTAACACAATAACTTGAGCAAAAACCGATATATCTTTACTAAACTTAGCCCACGTACTTATCTGAACTCACTTTATCTTGGTGTAAAAAATGGATGAAATCCGACCATAACCACGCCCACTTTATCGATATCGAAAATTACGAAAAATGAAAAAAAATGCCATAATTCTATACCAACAACGAAAAAAGGGATGAAACATGGTAACTGGATTGGTTTATTGACGCAAAATATAACTTTGGAAAAAACTTGGTAAAATGGGTGTGACACCTACCATATTAAGTAGAAGAAAATGAAAAAGTTCTACAAGGCAAAATCAACAGCCCTTGGAATCCTGACAGGAATACTGTTAGTGGTATTGCATATATAAATAAATTAGCAGTAACCGACAGATGATTTTCTGGATCACCTGGTCCACATTTTGGTCGATATCACGAGAACGCCTTCACATATACATCTAAGGGACACTCGCTTTTAAAACCCTCATTAATACTTTTAGTTTGATATCCATATCGTACAAATACATTCTAGAGTCACCCTGGCCCACCCTAATGGCGATATCTCGAAAAGGCGTCCACCTATAGACCTAATGCCCACTCCCTCTTAAAATGCTCAGTAACACCTTTCGTTTGATACCCATATCGTACAAATATTCTAGAGGCACCCTTGGCCCACACTAATGGCGATATCTCGGAAAGGCGTCCACCTATATACCTAATGTCCACTCCCTCTTAAAATGCTCAGTAACACCTTTCGTTTGATACCCATATGGTACAAACATTCTAGAGTCACCCCCGGCCCACCCTAATGGCGATATCTCGAAAAGGCGTCCACCTATAGACCTAATGCCCACTCCCTCTTAAAATGCTCAGTAACACCTTTCGTTTGATACCCATATCGTACAAACATTCTAGAGTCACCCCTGGCCCACCCTAATGGCGATATCTCGAAAAGGCGTCCACCTATAGACCTAATGCCCACTCCCTCTTAAAATGCTCAGTAACACCTTTCGTTTGATACCCATATCGTACAAACATTCTAGAGTCACCCTTGGTCCACCTTTATGGCGATATCTCGAAAAGGCGTCCACCTATAGAACTAAGGATTACTCCCTTTTAAAATACTCATTATCACCTTTCATTTGATACCCATATCGTACAAACACATTCTAGAGTCACCCTGGTCCACCCTAATGGCGATATCTCGAAAAGGCGTCCACCTATAGACCTAATGCCCACTCCCTCTTAAAATGCTCAGTAACACCTTTCGTTTGATACCCATATCGTACAAACATTCTAGAGTCACCCTTGGTCCACCTTTATGGCGATATCACGAAAAGGCGTCCACCTATAGAACTAAGGATTACTCCCTTTTAAAATACTCATTACCACCTTTCATTTGATACCCATATCGTACAAACACATTCTAGAGTCACCCTGGTCCACCCTAATGGCGATATCTCGAAAAGGCGTCCACCTATAGACCTAATGCCCACTCCCTCTTAAAATACTCAGTAACACGTTTCGTTTGATGCCCATAACGTACAAACATTCTAGAGTCACCCCTGGCCCACACTAATGGCGATATCTCGAAAAGGCGTCCACCTATAGACCTAATTCCCACTCCCTCTTAAAATGCTCAGTAACATTTTTCGTTTGATACCCATATCGTACAAACACATTCTAGAGTCACCCCTGGCCCACCCTAATGACGATATCTCGAAAAGGCGTCCACCTATAGACCTCATGCCCACTCCCTCTTAAAATGCTCAGTAGCACCTTTCGTTTGATACCCATATCGTACAAACATCCTAGAGTCACCCTTGGTCCACCTTTATGGCGATATCTCGAAAAGGCGTCCACCTATAGAACTAAGGATACTCATTACCATCTTTCATTTGATACCCATATCATACAAACACATTCTAGAGTCACCCCTGGCCCACCCTAATGGCGACATTTCGAAAAGGCGTCCACCTATAGACCTAATGCCCACTCCCTCTTAAAATGCTCAGTAACACCTTTCATTTGATTCCCATATCGTACAACTAGAGACACCCCTGGTCCACCTTTATGGCGATATCTCGAAACGGCGTCCACCTATTGAACTAAGGATCACTCCTTTTCAAAATACTCATTAACAGCTTTCAGTTGATACCCATATCGTACAAACATATTCTAGAGTCACCCCTGGTCCACCTTTATGGCGATTTCTCGAAAAGGCGTTCACCTATAGAACTAAAGCCCATTCCCTTTTAAAATACTCATTATCACCTTTCATTTGATACCCATATCGTACAAACACATTCTAGAGTCAGCCCTGGTCCACCTTTATGGCGATATCCCTAAATGGCGTCCATCCATAGAACTATGGCCTACTCTCTCTTAAAATACTCTTTAATACCTTCCATTTGATACACATGCCATACAACCACATTCAAGGGTTACCCTAGGTTCATTTTCCTACATGGTGATTTTCCTTATTTTGTCTCCATAGCTCTCAACTGAGTATGTAATGTTCGAACTTAGCCTTCCTTACTTGTTTTATCATCTTTTTATTTTCAGTAATTCCTAAGTGAAAATTCTTATCAGGTACGCCTAAAAGTATGCAAGGACGTGCATTGAGTTTGGCCTTCAACGAGGTAGAATTCTACAACGTCTGCAACACTCAGGAGGCTAGCCATGAAGGTTACTCGAAAATCGATCGCAAGATTCCCCCCGTTTTTAAAGTATTTGCAGTTATCTTCACTAGCGCGTCACCTTGCGGAACTTTGTTTCCTATAAGTTGTATTGTCAGCAGGCCTCTAACTAAGTGCCCAGTTTCAAGTCTCTAGATAACCGGGAAGTTAGTTAAAAATGGATTAAGAGATTCCACAAATTAAAATTAATTTTCCTAATATCTTGAAACATTCGCCACCTAGCGGAATTTTTTTGATAAAATATTGCATTGTCATCGGGTTCTGACTTACGGCTCAAGTTTCATATTTCCAACTCACCGGGAAGTTACTTAAAAATCGATTGCAAGATTCCTCTCGTTGTTCAAGGGTTATTAGTTATCTCATTTAGCGCGTCACCTAGTGGAATTTTGTTTCTGTAGTTCGTATTGTCACCAAGCCTCGAACTGTGTGCCAAGTTCCAAGTCTCTTGGTCACCGGGAATTTAATTAAAAATGGATTGAAAAATTCCCAAATCTAAATTAATTTTCTTCATATCTCGATCCATGCGCCACCTAACGAAAATTTTTTTAATCAAATATTGCATTATCACCGGGTTCTGACTCACGGTCCAAGCTAGAAGTCTCTAGCTCACCGGGAAGTTACTTAAAAATCGATCGCATGATCCGCGTTTTTTCAGGGATTTTCGTTTATCTCGATTCGTCTGCCACCTGGCGGCATTTGGTTTTCCACGAATTGTACTGCCATCAACTCGCAAACTACGTGCTAAGTTTCAACTCTTTGGATCACCGAGAAGTTAGTTAAAAGTCGATCGCAAAATTTCCATTTTAAAATTAATTTTCTGTATATCTCTATCCGTGCGCTACCTAGCGGATTTTTTATACTCAGCTGAGCAAAAATTCATTTAGCCATGTCCGTCCGTAAACACGATAGCTTGAGTAAATTTTGAGGTATCTTGATAAAATTTTGTATATAGGTTCCTGGGTACTCATCTCAGATCGCTTTTTAAAATGAACGAAATTGGACAATAACCACGCCCACTTTTTCGATATCGAAAATTTCAAAAAACCGAGAAAGTGCGATAATTCATTACCAAACATGCTTAAAGCGATGAAACTTGGTAGGTGGGTAGAACTTCTGACGCAGAATAGAAAATTAGTAAAATTTTGGACAATGCGCGTGGCACCGCCCACTTTTAAAAGGAGGTAATTTCAAAGTTTTGCAAGCTGTAATTTGGCAGTCGTTGAAGATATCATGATGAAATTTGGCAGGAACGTTACCCCTATTACTATATGTGTGCTAAGTCAAAATTAGCAAAATCGAATTACGGACACGCCCACTTTAAAAAAAATTTTTTTTAAAAGTCAAATTTTAACCATTCAAGGTTCGAATTGAGCTCAAGGCCAGAACAATAATTTTTTTTCTAATGATAATTATTGTTATTTTTTAATTTTTCTAAATTAGAAAAATTGTATTTTGTTTTTTGGAATAGTAAGTAGAAAATTTTTCAGACAACCTGCCATAGCTGCGCAGATAGATCGATTTCGAAGGGTGCGAAGGCTTAGGCCTTCATCATCAGTACCTTGAATGATTTATCAATAGGCCGATAAAAACAAAAACAATTGTCAAATTTTAACAAAAAATTTAATATCTGTACAATATATAAGTCAACATTTAACTCCTGTAATGATATGGTGTACAGAATACAAAAATAAAAGAAAATTTCAAAATGGGCGTGGCTACGCCCTTTTTCATTTAATTCGTCTAGAATACTTTTACAAAAATTTACCAATCCTTGTGAAATTTGGTAGGGGCATATATTCTATGACGGTAACTGTTTTCTGTGAAAATGGGCGAAATCGGTTGAAGCTACGCCCATTTTTTATACACAGTCGTCCGTCTGTCCTTCCGCTCGGCCGTTAACACGATAACTTGAGCAAAAATCGATATATCTTTACTAAACTTAGTTCACGTACTTATCTAAACTCTTTTTATCTTGGTATAAAAAATTGCTGAAATCCGACTGTGACCACGCCCACTTTTTCGATATCGAAAATTACGAAAAATGGAAAAAATGCCATAATTCTATACCAAATATGAAAAAAGAAATGAAACATGGTAATTGGATTGGTTTATTGACGCAAAATATAACTTTTCAAAGGACTTTGTAAAATGGGTGGGTATTAAGTAGAAGAAAATGAAAAAGCTCTGCAGGGCGAAATCAAACGCCCTTGGAATCTTCGCAGGAATACTGTTCATGGTATTACATATATAAATAAATTAGCGGTATGTTCTGGGTCACCCTGGTCCACATTTTGGTCGATATCTCGAAAACGCTTTCACATATAAACTTAAGGGACATTCCCTTTTAAAACCCTCATTAACACATTTCATTTGATAACCATATCGCACAAACAAATTTTAGGGTCACCTCTGGTCCACCTTTATGGCGATATCATGAAATGGCGTCCACCTATAAAACTATGGCCCACTCCAGGGTTACCCTAGGTTAATTTTGCTAAATGGTGATTTTCCCTTATCTGGACTCCAAACTTCTCAGTTGAGTGTGTAATGTTCGGTTACACCCGAACTTAGCCTTCCTTACTTGTTTCACTTGCATTGTGGTGCCCCAGATCTGAACTATGTTCTAAGTATCAAGTGTCTAGCTCAACGGGAAGTTACCAAAAAATACTTTATTTTGGGTCAAAAATTCGTATAGAAATGAGGGGACGAACATGAAAGGTACTTAATATAAAGGTAGTAAAAAAGAAAAACTGTCTGAATGAAAGTTATTGGAAATGTTCTGAACTTATTTCAGCTGTAAAGAAAAAAAAATTTTCAATAGGAAATTTGTTAATATGATATGATAGTATAGTAGTTAAAATTTCACTTTAGGCTAATTTCTCATAATTTAAGCTGATCTCTACTAAAATTCAAGAACACTATAGATATTAACACAGATTCTGAAATGTTCGTAAAATACCTTTAAAGTAAGCCCAATATGATATTTTTCCTATAGTTCTATCAGAAGCTATGAAGATTTGTTGCCAAACTCTACATTCAAATGCAAAATATCTATTTTGCGAAAGTGGGGACCTCGAAAACGAACTTAGAGCTATCGTGTATTCAGCAATGTTTCTTAGAATCACATGAAGATTACGTTTCTGCTATACCACTGATGGGAAAGAATCCATCCATACAATTTGAACCGCTCTAATATGTACATATGCTGCCGCTTATAACACACTATGCCGATTATATTCACTACGATGGCTACAAAGTGACATATGTCAAATAATTTTTACACATATTCTTAAAAGAATCGTTATTTTCGTCGCTTTAGAAGAGCACAGCAATGAATCCCGAATGCCGCTTGGCCAGCATTGTCGTGAATCTATGCTTTTTTGTGGTTTTAATCTGTAGTCGCCATGTTCAATCTAATCAAACCAAAATGCTCACGTTACGGTGGTGGCAATGCTGATACCGCAGCAAGTGCAAGGTATGCTTATTTTTCCACTTTTTCCGCTTTTCAGAACACCCCAACTGATTATAACCCAGCAAATACCAACTTTTCTATTGCCAAAAACTTTAGGAGCTAAAGAGCCACTATATTATTTAACATCAATGTCACTTGGACTTGCCGAAGTTGAACACGTACTATCATTATCATTTATTTGCGCTTAACCGCCTAAGCGATTTTGGCCGCTTCGTAACAAATAAGACTGGCCATCCCTTTTTTGCGATAACTGAGCCAATTGAGAGCACCAAAGGAGGTTTAGTCTTCCTCCCTCTCCCAACTCAGTGAAGATCTCCCACTTCCTATGCTTCCAAACTGCGGTGAAGACTTAAGTACTTTCTTCGCAGGAGCATTTTTGTCCATTCCCCCAAGATAACCTAGCCAGCGAAGCCTTCATATTTGTGCAATGATCATACAACTCATGATTTTACCTCCTTCAATACATCACGCGCAGATCATACATATTCCAAAAAACACTTTCCTCGATTACTCCATCTCATTTTACCCGAGACCGTCAATGATTCCAAGCCATATATCTGCTCATCCAGAGGACTTTACTTTTCAATTGGCATCTCGGTCCAATGTACCAGTTGCTTTGATCTCTCAGCTGACTTTATTTTCTTTGTTAATGCTGAATCCCACAAGGGTGAAGTCATTCACTGTGTTGAGTTTATAGCCTTCAACAGTCTCGAATTTATTACCGACAACTGCAAGCACTTCGTCTTGTCCTCATTAACCGCAAAACCACTTTTATGCCTCTTTATCTAGTCTAGTGATAAAACATACGCCACTAATGATATGTTTTTATAAACGAATCATCATGGTATATTTCTGCTGCTAGATTTATTTCATCCAGCAATATGTTAAAGGAATCGCACGAAAAGAGTCGTCTTGTTTGAAGATTCGTTTGGTTTTTTTTGGCTCTAATGGTGTAAATACACGTTATTTTTTAAAGCCTTATTAATTTTTATATAAAATAATTCCAGACATACCAGCATACAAATTTTTCTATTCGCGTCGTGAAAGCCTGCTTTGAAGTCGAAAAAAAGATGGTTAGTGTGTATTCTTATCGTGAGTCTACTCCATGATCTAGCACATTGTCAAAATCTGGTTGATACCGAATTTATAAGGGCTGAAGCTACGCCCCCTGAGGTCCAACAAATTCTTTGACTCTGAGCTTCTTTCTTTCTGTGTGCTTTGCCCAATTGTACACTCATTACCGAAATTTAATAGACAGGATGTGGCCTAACCAGACCAGGTTCGAAAATTTGCGCGAAGTTAAACAGCTATTCAGTTGAGATTGATAAACATTTACATATTAAGTTTGAACTGCCTGCTGGGACTTTTCGAGTCCTTCGGCATATCAGTCGCAGAGCTGTGCATGCTAGCTTTGAGCCTAGTGCTACGCTCGTTGGATTGGGGTAGTTCTTGCTCGCTACTAACATATCCCCAGCATTACAATAAAAAAATCATGCACTTGAAACCACGACGACAGCAAAATAAACCTACCTCCACTACAAACCCAAGAATACCCAAATTAACTAAATGGATGGACTAACAAAGAAGTGTGAAACCACTACAACTTACCCGATAAGCCATACATCCGCCTCTCTACTCTTCCCTACCCAACCAACAAGAGATACTTACGGTATCACCGAGCCCAACAAAACTTACGAACCTAAAGTTTAATCCATCTCACAAAATAAATTTGAATTTATGAACACATATTTCCAATTCAAATACAAAAATCTTTATTTATCAATTTTATGATAACCGACTTCATTTCTAAGTTTTAAATTTTAAAGTTTAGCTAATCTAATTTTATTGGTTGGTCACCCTAATGTATATTATATAGGAATTAAATCGAAAAAGTTAACATAACCATATATTTAGTGGTCTACATAGGCCTTACATGCTTAAATATATAAATATATAAAGAGCATGTATTATTAAAATGTTTAGACCATCAAAATCAATATAAAGATAAAGCGCAAGACTAGCATGAGACAAAAATTTATAGCGACATTACTTTAACAACATGTTGCAAGCCATAAAAAAATGTGTCACAAGGTATGTGATTATATTATGAAAACTATCATGATACTCTTTTGCTCGTCGCAAGTGGGATAGATTATACGTATATATGCACGTAGAAATGTGTAGCGAGAGTATGTATACTATAAAAAGATGTTATGCGAAAACAATTAAAGAACTTACATGGCTTTGGTCTCGATCGATGTCATCAAGCGCCCGGTGAGATGGTCGTGGACGAAGAGATTGTTTATCTCTCTTAAGCTGTTGAAATTAAATACCACATTCTTTTTATACTCAGTTGAGCAGAGCTCACAGAGTATAATAAGTTTGATTGGATAACGGTTGGTTGTACAGGTATAAAGGAATCGAGATAGATATAGACTTCCATATATCAAAATCATCAGGATCGAAAAAAAATTTGATTGAGCCATGTCCGCCCGTTAACAAGATAACTTAAGTAAATTTTGAGGTATCTTGATGAAATTTGGTACGTAGATTCCTGAGCACTCATCTCTGATCGCTGTTTAAAACGAACGATATCGGACTATAACCACACCCACTTTTTCGATATCGAAAATTTCGAAAAACCGAAAAAGTGCGATAATTCATTACCAAAGACAGATTAAGCTATGAAACTTGGTAGGTGGGTTGAACTTATGACGCAGAATAGAAAATTAGTAAAATTTTGGACAATGGGCGTGGCACCGCCCACTTTTAAAAGAAGGTAATTTAAAAGTTTTGCAAGCTGTAATTGGCAGTGGTTGAAGATATCATGATGAAATTTGGCAGGAACATTACTCCTATTACTATATGTACGCTTAATAAAAATTAGCAAAATCCGAGAAGGACCACGCCCACTTTTAAACAAAATTTTTTTTAAAGTAAAATTTTAATATCTTTACAGTATATAAGCAAATTATGTCAACATTCACTCCAATAATGATATGGTGCAACAATATACAAAAATAAAAGAAAATTTCAAAATGGGCGTGGCTCCGCCCTTTTTCATTTAATTTGCCTAGGATACTTTTAATGCCATTCTGTGAAAATGAGCGAAATCGGTTGAAGCCACGCCCTGTTTTTATACACAGTCGTCCGTCTCTCCTTCCGCATGGCCCTTAACACGATAACTTGAGCAAAAATTGACATACCTTTACTGAACTTAGTTCATGTATTTATCTGAACTCACTTTATCTTGGTATAGAAAAAAAACGAAATCCGACTATGACCACGCCCACTTTTTCGATATCGAAAATTACGAAAAATGAAAAAAATGCCATAATTCTATACCAAATACGAAAAAAGGGTTGAAACATGGTAATTGGATTGGTTTATTGACGCGAAATATAACTTTAGAAAAAACTTTGTAAAATGCTTGTGATACCTTCCATATTAATTAGAAGAAAATGAAAAAGTTCTGCAGTGCGAAATAAAAAACCCTTAAAATCTTGGCAGGTATTAAATATATAAATAAATTAGCGGTATCCAACAGATGATGTTCTGGGTCACCCTGGTCCACATTTTGGTCGATATCTGGAAACGCCTTCACATATACAACTACCACCACTACCTTTTAAAACTCTCATTAATACCTTTAATTTGATATCAATATCGTACAAACACATTCTAGAGTCACCCCTGGTCCACCTTTATGGCGATATCCCGAAAAGGCGTCCACTTATAGAACCAAGCCCCACGCCCTTTTAAAATACTCATTAACACCTTTCGTTTGATACCCATATCGTACAAACATATTCTAGAGTCACCCCTGGTCCACCTTTATGGCGATATCTCGAAAAATCGACCACCTATAGAACGAAGACCCACTCCCTTTTAAAAATACTCATTAACACCTTTCATTTGATACCCATATTGTACAAACGCATTTTAGAGTCACCACTTGTCCACCTTTATGGCGATATCTCGAAAGGCGTCCACCTATGGAACTAAGGATCACTCCCTTTAAAATACTCATTATCACCTTTCTTTTGATACCCATATTGTACAAGCAAATTCTGGAGTCAACCCTGATCCAACTTAATGGCGATATCCCTAAATGGCGTCCACCTATAGAACTATAGCCCACTCCCTCATAAAATACTCTTTAATGCCTTCCATTTGACACACATGTCACACAAACACATTCCAGGGTTTCCCTCGGTTCATTTTCCTACATGGTTATTTTCCCTTATGTTCTCATCATAGCTCTCAACTGAGTATGTAATGTTCGGTTACACCCGAACTTAACCTTCCTTACTTGTTGTGTTTTGTTTTTCTCACTAACACAAGTACTCTAACCCACTCTTACGATGTACATTTGTAAATACTATTTTACGTTATTCCAAATAGATTTTATATATAAGAGGGAAGCATTGGATATTTGTTAAAACCAAAGATGTAACAATATCTAAAAAGCTATTACATTTTATTCTACCTTTATAGCGAAATTGCGAATAAAATATTTGCTCCTCCTTTTGCATGCTAATTAAATAAATTTGATTTGTCATCAAATAAATTTAGCTTTGCATTCTTCTTTTTCTCAAACGCATTTTTTTTTTTTTTGTATCAGATTAAGAAAAATTATAAAGTATCTAATTAAAATTTTCGCCACAACTACAAGTTTAATACGAAATAGCAGTTTTAAGTTTAATCGTACGCTACACGGCTAAGCCTAAAAATAAAGAAAATATTAAACATAATCTAACACATAATATTTAAACGCATCCGGTCATATTGCCCAAAATTATATATACATATATCAATAGTGTTTATCCTTTCTACAAAAATATATATGAATTTTACTTATCAATTTTTTTTTCTTCTTTTCTTTTATTTTTTAGCTATTATATACTTAGTAATTTTCAATCATATTCACTTTTGCTGCCTATTTAGAATGAAATATTTAATTATCAAAACTTATCTGTCGTTTAATTGTTATGCTAAGATGTAGCAAACTCGTAGATTCCACGTTTTTTGATTACTTACTTACTTACTTAATTGGCGCTTAACCGTCTAAGCGGTTATGGCCGTCCAACAAGGCGCGCCAGTCGCTCCCTTCGCTCCGCCAACCGGCGCCAATTGGTCACACCAAGGGAGTTTAAATGGTTTTCCACCTGGTACTTCCAACGGAGTGGGGGCCGCCCTCTACATCTGCTTCCATAGGCGGGTTCCGATAGAAACACTTTCTTGGCCGGAACATCATCATTCATTCGCATAACATGGCCTAGCCAGCGCAGCCGCTGCGTTTTAATTCGTTGGACTATGTGGATGTCTGCGTATAGCTCGTACAGCTCATCATTAAATCTTCTTCGGTACCCGACATTGCCAACGCGTGGAGGTCCATAAATCTTTCCAAGAACTTTTCTCTCGAACACTCCCAAAGCCGTTTCATCTGCTGTTGTCATGGTCCATGCTTCTGCCCATATAGCAGGACGGGTACGATAAGTGACTTGTAGAGTATGATTTTCGTTCGCCGAGAGTGGACCTTAATTTTCAATTGCCTACCTAGTCCAAAGTAGCATTTATTGGCAAGATTGATTCTTCGCCGGATTTCAGTGCTGATGTTGTTGCTAGTGTCGATGCTGGTTCCCAAATAAACGAAGTCATTTACTATTTCGAAATTATGGCTGCCAACAGTAGCGTGGTTGCCAAGGCGCATATGCGCTGACTCTTTGCTCTATGACAGCAGGTACTTCGTTTTGTCCCCATTCACCATCAAACCTATCTTTACCGCTTCTTTTTCCAGTTTGGAGTAAGCAGAACTAACAGCGCAGGTGTTTAGGCCGATGATATCAATTTCATCAGCATATGCCAGTAATTGCACACTTTTACAGTATATTGTTCCAGTGCGGTTAAGTTCTGCAGTTAGTATAAGTTTCTCCAGCATCAAATTAAAGAAATCGCACGATTGACGGTCACCCTGTCTGAAACCTCGTTTAGTTTCGAACGGCTCGGAGAGGTCCTTCCCAATTCTGACTGAGCTGATGGTGTTGCTCAACGTCATTTTGCACAGCCGCACAAGTTTTGCGGGGAAACCAAATTCAGACCTAGCGGCATATAGGCAGCTCCTTTTCGTGCTGTCTAAGGCGGCTTTAAAATCGGTGAAGAGGTGATGTGTGTTGATTCTCTTTTTACGGGTTTTTTCCAAGATTTGGCGCATTGTGAAAATCTGGTCGATGGTAGATTTACCAGGACTTAAGCCGCACTGATAAGGTCCACTCTTTCTGACAATACACTTGAAAGGACCTTATATGCGATATTAAGAAGCCTGATTCCATCATAGTTGGTGCATTTTGCAGTATCTCCCTTCTTGTGGACTGGGCAAAGAACACTTAGATTCCAATAGTCGGGCATGAACTCGTCCTCCCATATCTTGCTAAGAAGTTGCTGCATGCGCCTTACCAACTCCTCGCCGCCGTACTTGAATAGCTCCGCAGGCAATCCGTCAGCGCCCACGGCCTTGTTGTTTTTCAATCTGGTTATTGCTATTCTAACTTCGTCATAATCGGGCGGGGGGCATATATTTCATCATCATCGATTGCGGGATCGGGTTGTTCATCTCTGCGCGGCGAATTGCTGCTTCCATTTAGGAGAGCAGAGAAGTAGTCCCTCCATAATCCAAGCACTCTCTGGACATCGGTTGCAAGGTCCCCGTTTTCGTTCCTACAGGAGTTTGCCCCGGTCTTAAAACCTTCCGTCTGTCGCCGTATTTTTTGGTAAAACTTTCGGGCGTTATTATTGGTGGCTAGCAGCTCAAGCTCCTCGCACTCACGCCTTTCTGCTTCTGCTTTTTTCTTCCTGAAAAGGCGCCTCGCTTCCCTTTTCAACCTACGATAGCGTACACACATTCCTCTAGTCGCGCTCGCTTTTAACGTAGCCCTGTAGGCAGCGTATTTTCTTTCGGTTGCAACGCCTCATTCTTCATCGTACCAGTTGTTTTTTCGTGGCCGCCGGTAACCAATTTTTTCTTCGGCGGCAGTACGAATAGCTTTGGAGATATGCCCCCACTGCTCCTGTATTCCTTCAGGATGAGTTGTGCTCTCAGAGAGCAGGTGTGGATTCGAGTTGCGAAAACATTGGCAGTCTGTTGTGTTTAAAGCTTTCCGGCGTCTAGCTTTCTTTGTGTTTTTTGTTTTGTTTTAGCGGCGTTGAGGCGGGTGCGTATTTTGGCTGCAACGGGATAATGGTCCTAGTCGATTTTAAGTCCTCGGGACGTACGCACAGCTAAAACTCTGGAAGCATGCCGTCTGTCTATCACAACGTGATCGTTCTAATTGCGAATATTTCGATCAGGAGACAGCCATGTAATTTGATGTATCTTTTTGTGCATGAACCTCGTGCTGGATATGAGCACATTTCGAGAATCGGAAAAGTCACTCAGCCTCAGTCCGTTAGGAGAAGTTTCATTGTGAAGGCTGAACTTTCCGACCGTAGGGTCAAAAACATCTTCTTTGCCCACCCTGGCGTTAAAATCGTCAAGCGCGAATTTTATATCATGACGGGGGCAGCGCTCGTACGTGCGTTCTAATTGTTAATAAAAAGTGTCTTTCACCTCATCGTCTTTCTCCTCTGTCGGCGCATGGGCGCAGATGAATGATATATTAAAAAATTTTGCTTTTATTCAAATAGCGGCGAGACGCTCGTCCACAGGCGTGAACGCCAGCACTTGGCGACAAAGTCTCTCTCCCACTTCGAATCCGACGCCGAAACTGTGCTTATTCGTATGGCCACTCCAATGCTTCGTCCAACGCATTTCTTGGATGGCGGTGATGTCAGATTTTGCTTTTGCGAGGACACCGACCAGCCATGCATCTGCACCTATCCCATTCAGAGAGCGGACGTTCCAGGTGCATGCCCTCAATTCATTGTCCTTCAAACGTTTGCTGTGGTCGTCATCAATAGAGAGTGTATTTATCCGAGGCTTGTTGTTATATTTCATTGGAGTATGGTTTTACGTGGCGGGTCCGAAGCCCAGCGCACAACCCGCTCAGTTGGGGGTGAAAATATTACTTGTACGTTTATATAGCGAGCCGCTTGCTCCAAGACAGACACCCGCTTGCAGCCGCACCTAGAGGTGTACAGACGCTCCCGATGAGATCTCCCCCGTCTATCCCTTAAACCGATTACGTCAGAGTGGCCTAGCCAGGTTTTCGCCTTCTCACATTAGCTCACCACTAAACGAATGTTAAGCGGCTACCCAGAGGATACTTGGCCGCAAGCGATCGGCAGTAGTGAGCTGCTTGAACCGCATGCAAAAGAATCGCTCTGGCCATTCCCAAGTGAATGGCGGTCAGAAGCTTTCCCCACTTTCATGGACTTCTACACACGGCTCCACCCTCCGTTTTTTGATTACATTTGCGTTATTCTGGCTGAATTTGTGCATCCCAACGCAGAACTTTGATTATTGTTACTTGTTTTCAACTGGTTGAAAAATTTTAGTTTCAGCGTGCTTGACTTCCTGATGGAAGCAATATATCTGCGTAAGCCCGTACGACTTTGACAATTAAGTGTAAAATTTTTTGTTGTTTATGGAGACACAGCAAAACAAATATATGCGGTTTATATCACTGTTTTTAAAGTTTTCCGCTTTACAAAATACAATTTTAGTTCTTTGTTCTATTGCTCACGACTACTCGCCAACGTAGAAAATTTCCAACTTCTCTGCTCAATTCCAAATTAAAAAGGAAAGACTCTCCCCAGAGGAAGTTCGAAGTTGCTCTTTCTCGTGCCTGTGGTTTGACATCTCTCCACTGTCAAGTTGACAAACTTCACAATTACTGCAGTATCGTTATTAGGGTTACCATCAAATGCATAGAATGATACTACGTTTTAGAGTGGACTTTTACGGTCTACTAAGTCGCGCATCACATAAGTTAAATTGGTGACCTCTATTAGTTTATCTTTGAGCAAAGCTGACTCTAGATCAGGTGTAATAAAACCACAAAAAGTTCTTGTATAGCAGATATATTTCGACTACCTTTGGTAATCGTCCCCAGGGAAAATCGAAATGTATCCGTTATACAAGACTTCTTGTATTTTGATTACACCTGACCTCGAGCCAGCTTAACTCAAAGGTAAAAATTTATAAACTTTTCGAATGAATCAACCCACAATTTTGTTCATTCTAACAGCTTTTTTCTTTCAGTGGAATTACTTTTAGCGCAATTCTCGCAATTTAATGCTTTGTTCATTTAAAATTTGCTTTATAAAAAATTGGTGAACTTTCTTAATTTTAAGTTGCGGTTTAACAATATTCCAAATTCCTTCAACCATTTCACCTGCTCATGTTAGACTCAGATTATGTGTATAAACGAGTAATTGATTATTGGAAAATTTCTCTTTGATTTCAAATGATATTGTCTAAATCGCTGTGCATCCAATGCTGAAACGAATGTTCAAATATTTATTAATACTGCTACGGAAATACGCCTAAAAATTAATAACAAGGAATGGTAACCAAACCAACAGCATTTGAAAATTAAAAGCAAACCAAAAATGAAACGAGATCCACGTGCTATCAGTCAGCTTGTGTGCCTCAATGATTCAGTAAAATGTGTATGCGTGTATGTGGTTAAGCCAAAACGACCTGCAAACGCATTACCCACTTGAACTGATTTTGATGCCACTTTAATTAAGACGAATTGTGGTGGCGCATACACAAAAAACACGCAATCATTAGCACATGCCATATGCCGACAACAATTATGCATTGAAGCGTATAACAGCGTCAAATGTAAAAACTTCGTAAAACGCATTTGCATAATTGTTTGCCTATCTTCTGCTGTGCCCTGTTAACCACCGTAATATTTCCATAAACATGCCGACTTTGGCTATATAATCTCACATGATATACTGGAGGTAAAGGCAGATATTTATATTTGTTTGTGTATGATATATTTTCAATGAGGTCTAGATTATTTATGAAATAATTTAACATATGTACCTCTACTTCACAATAACGAACACAATTTTGTAAATTTGTTATGTAATGATGTTTTAAATTCGTATGTGTATTTATCTCACTGTCAAACTATAGAACACATTATGGTTTCCACACTTAAACGCCTCTTAGTAATAACACGTCATTCAGTGGTGAGATTGCTTTAATGGTTTACGTATCATTTTCATACAACAGCTGAAGCGCCATTTTGCTATGTTGATGGTTTCTTTTTTGGTCCAATTTGCACATTTTGGTGGGTACTTGGAATGATGAGTTCAACCTCGGTCAACGAAAAGCTCATACAGTGAAATGTATAAAACTGCCGACATACGTGGCGTATACGTAATATTTTTAAAGATATCTAAAAATCTATTTACATTTCTTTTATACGTGTCTTTATGACTGAAATGCTTCTGAACGACAATACCGATTTCAATTAAGTGTTGTATGTGTACTCAAGGAAGCTCGAGGAAGCTATATATATTTACATTTTGGTCCGCTTCCTTACTAATATTTTCGGGTAGTGAACCAGGAGCTGACATGTTAAAAAAAATTAATTAATAGTGCCATTTCCTTGAGATTTAGTACAGGGATACTTTCTTGCCAATTATTATTCTTTTCTTTTCGGGAAGAGGACAAGGGAACGCCCTTTCCTAACAACTAAAGTTTATAGTACGATATGCTACTGGTGCAAAATCTATATATTGTTATAATTTCAATCAATAATTTTGGGTATATGGCTCATACAGATCGAGTTCTATCCTTCTGAAATAATTTCCGGGTGATTTTCGGGATCCGTCCGGAATCCCGTCGGGGTCATTTCGTTACTTTTCCTGGGCTATTTCAGAATGATTTGTGCACCATTCCTAGATCATTTCTGGATGGTTTTCGAGATCCGTCCGGAATCTTGTCATGGTCACTTCGTGAATTTTTCTGGAATATTTCAGGATCATTTGGGCACCCTTCCGAGATCATTTATGGATCCGTCCAGGATACCGTCGGATTCATATCAGGACTATCTCGGGATCATTATAGGACTCTTGCGGGATCATTTCTGGATGGTTTTCGGGATCATTTAGGGACATTTTCGGAACTATTACGGGATAATTTGGGGACCCTTCAGGGATCACTTCTACATGGTTTTCGGGATCCGTCCGTTATCCAGTCGGGGTCACTTCCTGACTTTTTCTGTACTATTTCAGGATGATTTGGAGACTTTTCAGGGATAATTTCTGGATGGTTTTCGGGATCCGTCCGGAATCTTGTCATGGTCAATTCGTGACTTTTTCTGGAATATTTCAGGATCATTTGGGAACCCTTCCGAAATCATTTCTGGATCCGTCCAGGATCCCGTCGGAGTCATATCAGGACTATCTCGGGATCATTTTGGGACCCTTGCGGTATCATTTCTGAATGGTTTTTGGGATCCGTCCGCGATTCCGTCAGGGCTCAACACACTTGCGTTTTTATCTCCATTTGGTGTATTTTCCAAAAGGAATCATGTTGCGAACTGTTATAACTATAATTGTAGATTCGCTCCTTTGTTCTATGTATAGTAATTCCCTCACCACTATCATATTAATTAATTTAACTTAAAAATAAAATATATTTTTTTAATTCGAAAAAACAGTACTGTACTATTCACGTAAGCATGCCTATCAGGTTATCAGTTCATTCAGTTCTTTTTTTAATCTATTACAAAAATAAAATACAATAGACAAAAATAATTTTTAAGCAGAAGGCTAACGTGAATAGCCCTTATTTTATTTTCTCCTTGCGGACAGGGTCGCGGATAAAAGCTTGTGTTATGTATATAAAAGAATGCAAAATCTGTTTTTAATTTTATACCTTTTGAATATCATATCTGCTTTAGTTTCGTAAAATTGTGTAGTTCCACATGTGGACTTTTTTCTGAAATATAGATCAAAATCTTGACTAGTGTGAACCTACTATGTGTTTTGATAATATGTTTGATACCCATTGGATGTGCTAGTGAGGGTTATATTAAGGGGAGATGGTGGAGAGGAAGAGCGAGAGTGAAAGGAAGAGTTCATATAGACATTGCTGAAAAAGAGAAAAAGGAAAATAAGAGATGGGGCGGGAATGGGAAATGGTGAGAAAGAGAAGTGTGGAACGAAGTAAAATAGAGAAACGAGAGAAAAAACGTTGATGTAGGAAAAGGAGATAAGAATGGAGAAAATGTGAGAAAAAGATTGAAAAAGAGGAACAAAAAACGGGAAGGAGATGACGAAAATTAGAATATGGGTTAAATGAAAAGAATTAAGTGGAATAAGAAAAGAGAAAGATAAGGAAAGTGAAAGGGGGAATACACGAGGGAGACACAGGCTTCACAACTTTTGAGAAGGAGGAATAGGCAAAAAGAAACAGAATTTTATTTTTTGCAGAAGAGAGAATATAACAAACGGCTTTGTTTGCTTATACAAAAGATACATCACAGAGAGGAATATTATCGGGCAGGAGAACGTATCAACTAGCTAACTCTTGTCTCATTCCTAAAGATGGGTGCTACTTTAAACATTGTACCGGCATAAACTTCACTTATTTTCGTAGTTGTTTATAAAAACAAATAGGTAGAAATCGAAGGGTGAAGGTGGTATCCCATATTTGGTATAGAGATTTTATGTATGAGGAAATTAAAATGAGAGAGGTAGAGGAGTGGGAATGGGAATGGAACTGGGAGTGGTTGTGGGAATGGGAGTAGGAGAGGAAGTGGAACTGACGCGAATGAGATTTTGGAGTTGAATTAGGAGTTGGAGTTGGAGTGGGAGTCTATCAAGACAATTCAAAAAAAATCTCTTTTTATTTAAGTTTAAAAGGCTTTAAACAATTTTTTTGTAAAAACTTTTGATTTACTGAGTGGACTTAATTTTCAACACATATACATTAAGTGTTGGCGGCCGCCATGGTGTGGTGGCAGTCTGCTCCGCCTACCACAATATCAAAAATTTAGAAACAAATTTTTTTCCAATAAAAAAGTTCTTCTAAGCGGGATCACCCCTCGGCAGAAATTTGCCAAGCACTGCGATTGTATTTCTGGCATGAAAAGCTTCTCAGACAAAACTCGCCGTTCGTTCAAAGTCGGCATAAAATATTGTAACGAATTTACGGGCAAATCCTCTTATTTGCAATCTTCTGCTAATGTTCGTATCGCTAAACTGTTGAATAAATAACTCCAATATTGAATAATGGAAAAATGGCCTTTATTAAAGCACTTCACAATAACACCTATACTTTGCAACTAGCTTGCTTAATAACCAAACTGACTGACAGCTTAAATGAAACTCTACTATTGCCCGAGAGATTGCGTGCTTAATCAAAAACTGATTATAGCGCCTCTAACGCTGTTGCTTTTATAATCTGTGATTTCCTCGTGGCATCTTCTAGGCGCTTCCAGAATTTACTTAGTTACCGCCATATAATTATAACTACAGATGCACGTACATATACAGCTTCTCATATGCGTGTATTTGTGAGCGACACTTCAACAATTACAATGCATACTTTTGGGAGCATATCAGATATGATATCTGCATGTGTTTGTGCATCTCTTCTCTGCTGCGTGTACGTATATGTGTAGACATAATGTTTTATTCGTTTATGAAGATACAAGTGACTGTCTGCTTTATTGTTGTTGTGACTTCATTTACTTAGCATCAGACTAGGGATGTGAGCATCACTTAGTGTCACACATATTCGCCACTATATGAAGGTCCCGTCCCTCATATTTGTAGGAAAATTTTATAAAGGGGCACTACGAAAATTATAAGAGGAGCTCGGCCGAAAATCTCTTCGGAAGCTGCTGTGCCTTTTTATTTTTTTTAAACTTTAAATATACATATAAATCTATATTTGATACAAGAACTTTGCCTCAACTTTATTATGTTTAACTTTATTTATTACTACCGCAAAGTTATGCTTATAAATCAATAAATACCAAACAAAATGATTAATATGAAACGCATTGCTCTGATTAGTATATAAATATTCATTAAGCTAGTTTGATTTTGTATAATTTATTTGTTTGTATACATGTTTACGCTGTTTTATACATTTTCAGCTAATAATAGCTGTTTTCATTTATATGCACACAACGACAGAAAAATTAAGCTCTGCAGCTGATTAAAATTTTTGCGCGCGCGTTTGTGTTTAATTAAGCCAACGCCGAACTATTGCCATGCCACGATTGTACAAAAGTATTGTAAAAATAGTTACGTACAAATAAATATATATATGTGTGTGAAGAGAAGCTGAGCCTAACATCTCTCCGAAGATTATCGCGCCTTACATTTATTTATTAAATAAATATTCAGGCAGGTTCTGAAATTCACTTCCGATTGAAAATCCATTAAATTCACTGTGAATCGGAATCACCCTGTTCTGAGTTTCACTTTCACATTTTCTTTTTCACATATTTTTCTTAAAGGCGTTATTATGTATAACGCAAAGCGACGCGAGGAGTCACTTTCACCGAAGTGGAACCAAATTCGAATCATACAAGAGCATTCATTCACTTCGGTGACTCTCGGTGACTATGGGTGACTGCAGGTGATTGTCTTACGTTTTTTCCTATTATATAGCGACGCAAAGTGTGAAGAACACTCATTTTTGTTGTCAAAATATTCACTTGCTTCTGGGTCGCGTTTGCTTCATTCACTTCGCTTTTTTATTGTCGTTTTTTATAATTTTTGAGTAAAAATTGAGAGTCTTAACATTTCGTGAAAAAAAGATTGAAATTTTCCTTAGACAGCCGATAAAAGTAATATTTAGAGCTTCGTTCAATGTGTATGCATATTTCGTCAAATTTTACAGGAATAAAAAAACGAAACCTTTAAAAATTATAGCCAATAGCAATTGTAACAAAAGCCCTTCAGAAAAAATTATTCGTGGAATGACGTAGAAGGTTCAATGTGGTCATATTAAATCGTTCCCGAGATGGTCGAGCTTGTACCTTAATGGTGTTTGTTACCGGAACATACCGGATATATATGCGGTAAAGGACCATCAACATCGATAACATTCCCCGAAACCTTCGAGGAGTTTCTTTATCGCTACACCAACAACAACAATTGGTTATGGTTTTTCGATAACAAGTTTCTATGTTATTAGATAAAATTGTAGCGTCACTACAGGTTTCAATTCCAGATATTTACGAGAATGGATTGGTAAAAAATTCATTTCATTTCGACGAACCGTACCTTAGTTATGGGGTCGCACTTTTATTCTATTCTTAAGAAATAGAAGCCCGGATTTAACTTTTATTTTCGGCCTTATAAAATAAATGTCCGGATTTTATTTTTTTTTTAATGGGATGCATGATTCGTCATGAAAATGCTATGGGTATCCCCAAAATCCCATACACTTTCACTAAAGAAAAGTTTTTAAAAGAACTTTTACAAGTAAAAAAAATACCTATTAAAATGAGAATGATTATTACCAATAATTATACCATAGTTTTGTCACTGTCTTTCGTCACAATCCTTATTTTCTTAGTTTTATGTCAAAAACTAATTCTCAGTAATAGGAAAAATATTATTATTTTATTTTAAAAAATTTTTTTAAATAAAAATAATAATTTTATTGTGGATTTTTTAATTACTATAATAATTATTACTCCGTGCTACTTTTTTTTTTAATTTTCTTATAAACAGGGGCCGAAACTGTTATTCCTTTTATAATATAATTCCTTGCAAAACAATTAATTCAGAACTTTTAATATATTTGGATCAAGATAAAAATTATTTTCGAATTTTTATTTTTTGAGTCCGATAGAACTAGTTAAATTCGATATTTTAAAAATAAAAGTCCGAAAATAAAAGTTAAATTTCGGACTTTTATTTTTTAAAGCCAAAATAAAAGTCCCGCTTGATAACAAAGAAACGGCTTATCGGAAATAAACAATTTTTTTTAATTCGGATAAGCCGTCTCTTTGTTATCAAGCGGGACTTTTATTTTGGCATTAAAAATAAAAGTCCGGATGTAACATTTATTTACAACTCCGAATTTAACTAGTTCTATCGGACCAAAAAAATAAAAATACAGATTTTACTTTTATATGTTTACTCGAAAAAGTTCGAAAAATAAAAAGGATGCATGATTCGACTAGATATTGCTATAGGGATACCTGGGAACTCAAACATTTTCCTCTTGGACAATTTTTTGACCAGGACTTTTTCGGCTCCGAAAAAAAAAATAATTATTATTTTCCGTCCCTGCTTATAAATCAGAGATTCTCCAACAACGTAGTAAATTAAAAGTTGTATCGCAAATTATCTGTGTGGTCGGCAAACATTGGTACAATTCAGGAACGCAACATCTAAGCCCATTAAACAAGTGGTACCACAGGGTGGTGTCCTATCCTCGCTTCTGTTTAACTTCTACATATCGAAGCTACCTTCACCACCAGAAGGAGTCACTATCGTTTCCTACCCAGATTACTGCACAATAAGGGCCACAGGGCCAGGCCTACCCATCGATGAGCTAGCTAATAAAATAAACAACAATCCCGTAATAAAATCCTCAATTCTCTTTCCGGCAGCATTTGGGGTAAAGACAAAAAAAAAACTCATTGCCACTTACAAAGAAATTGGCCGGTCGATTGCATGCTACGCGTCCCCGTTATGATCGCCAAGCCTAAACGATACTCACTGGAAGAAAACAGAGGCCCAAAATACTGCCCTCAGAACCGCTACGGGCTGTTTTCTTATGTCCCCAGAACACCATCTACATAATGAGGCGAGAGTACTCCCCATTAAGAAGAGGAATGAAATGCTAACCAAACAGTTTGTGTTGAATACCCAGAAACCTGGGCATCCCAAGTCCAAGGACTTAAGGGGTCATCTCCGTAAGCATTATGAGGAAATACGGCACCTGATAACACACCCGTATGAAGCAAAAAAGCACAAACAGGTCTTCAGTGATATCCTCAAACAGGCGTCGGCCCTCTATGCCAGGACTTGCCCGGCAAATCCGGTACTCAAAGAAAAATTCCCAGAACTAGAGGAGGAAATCATTCTCCCTAGGGAAATACGCGTCACTCTAGCTAAACTTCGATCTGGGTACTGTATCAGGTTATACTCTACCTATCTAGAATCAACCCCGACATACAACTTGAAAGGACATTGAGGGAATTTAATAAGATTCGAACACAAAATATTGAAAAAATAAATTAGAAATTTGGAATACTCTGGAACAGTGGACTGCTAATACGTGCACAACATTACAACAACCACATGAAAATTACAACTTCAACTGTAAATATCTCCGGATAGAGATAACCTTTTTATTTTCCTTTATTTATTGTTGTCGAGGTCAATACGCGTCTTTTGACACCTCCCTCGATATTTTCGGACGCGCGTTAGCAGTCGACCCCTGTTCTGGACTTTTACCAGAAATTTTGTTTGTCGTAAAAAATTTCAGCTTTTATATTGTGAGAAAGAACAGGTTAACGTTACAAAGAGTGTAGCGTTAACAACTGCAATGAAAATGTGCCTAGGGAAGCTTGAGCTCAGCCCATACCGCCATAGTGGTATGACCTTCAAGGCGCATGGTACCAAAATTGCAGCTGTAGTGCAAGGCCGCAACAAAATCCTCAAATCGATTGCCGGCAGTACTTGGAAAAGAGATAAGGAAACATACAAAATTTAACTGCAACTCGTAGCCAGTTTTATTGAGCACACACACTCGAAAAGGCTGCAAGCCTGCCACAACACTGCTCCGGAATTTCCACGGAATTTTCCATGTCACACATATTTATATACTATATGTAAACTATAGTTATGAACAGCTCAATATAAAAGAGCATATTGGAAAATAAACAAGTAATTGGTTTTAAAAACATTCAAACAATCAATATTGAAATGTTGTCTTTTTTACCATTGTCTGGTGTTTCGCTGCAATATTGCCAGCTCGTTGAAACGATGTTAATCTGAAAAAATTGCACTGCAAAGTTTTCGGAAATAACAAAAGTAATACGTGGCTATACTGGCTACGTATTTGGTTTGACAGTCCCAGTGAATACGTAGTGACTACGTAAGAGTACAAACGCGAATACGTAAGAAGTTATAAAATACGAATTCTGGGTGAATGTGAATGTGAGTGAATGCGACGCAAACATTCACGGTGACATACATAATATGGGCCTAAATGAACTGCGAGTGAATATGAGTGTTCCAGAAAACGAATTCACTAGAAAATATTCGGTTAGCATTCACTTTAATTTGAATTCGTGGATTTGGTGCCATAAAACATGTAAGTAAATTAAATTGCTGTAAGAATATACAAAATTAATTATTTTTACCATAAAACCAAATGATACAAGTTATTTTCTTATATTTTTAGGGGTAACCATAAAAATATACGCCAAGAGACAGTTCTCATTCAATTTATGGAAAATCATCCAGAAATTGCAGACGGCTTCAGGTTTGGTTGGATTGGAGAGCTGTTGTTAGGAAAAAAGTTGCCCATAATAATAAAGAGGCTGGGGCAACAGAAGGCGGCCCTTTTAATAAGCATGTATTGACGCCAACCGAAGATGCAATTGCTCGGCTATGCAAAATACACACTACCGTAGGAGGTGTTCCAAAATGAAAAGACTGTGGAGCAACATATGATGAGACACCTTCACAGACCTCCAACGAAGATGATAATCGGCCTTCAACAAGTAGCGCTGCTGCGTCATCCCGCTCCCGAAGATCCGGGCCCCCTGTTACTGATTGCCTTAAATCGAACATCACCGAGCAAACAATGCATATGAAAAACCTTGTCAATGGCTTTAAGGGAAATATAGAGGCGACAATATATATAAGCGGCGCGGTTGAAAGTCTCTGTGAAGCAGTGACAGCATTGACAACTGCTATAAAGGAGGGCAACGCTGAGGATAAAAGACACCATCTTCACATGGAGAGGCTACGGCAGACAGAGAACGAGCTGAAGCTTAAAGAAAACGAATTGGCGGAGTTAAAAATGAACCTGAAATACAACTCGAAAATAAATAAAAGCGATAACAACTAAAATTTAATTTTTTTAAATCCTAAACGCAACTGATGCTGATTTAGTTTTGTGACATGTGATGAAATGTTTTTTTTTTAGCAATGCATTAATAAAATATCAATATTTGAACTTTTTAGTAATACTTGTGTGTATTTAAATTATTTATTTATTTCATTAAATTTTCAAGAATTTCTGTGAAGTCGGGAGGCAATATTTTCCCTGATTATTACAGCTTCGCGGTTAAGCGTAGTATCGTTGAATACTTCTTCAGCAATAGCTGATACATCTTCCACATTTTCTACGTTAATTTCAACTGTATCCTGCACATTGTAGTGTTTGCAAACGTTGTGTAAGGCACAGCAAGCATTTGCTATTTGTATCACCTTTTGTGGATGGTATTGAAGAGTGCGGGCTAAGCATCGAAATCGACTTTTTAAAACACCAATAGTTCTCTCAATTATATTACGCCGGAAGAATGTTTTCGGTTAAATGGGTGCCAAGTTGTGCCAAGTTGTGGACTCCTAAATGGTGTTAGCAAAAATGGCTGGATAGGATAACCCGCGTCACCTAAAAGCCATGAACCGCGCTCTTCACTGTCGTAGCGTCGTTGAAAATGGGCATTTGCTCTGCTCACACTTCATATCATTGCGTCATGACATGATCCGGGGTGGCGAGCGTCAACAGCCCTAATAACCATTTTGTAATCACATATCTACAAGCAAAAATTTGTGTTATAATTATTTTTAAGGAATATTTTAATTTTTTACATTACTACTTACAATCAGTGCATTCATGCTAAAATATCCTTTGCGATTATAAAAGACGCTGTGGTCTATATATGGTTTGGTTATTGGAATATGCGTTCCATCAATGCAGCCAATGACTCCAGAAATCCCAAAGTTTTGCTGAAAATGTTGTTTGGATTGCGTCACATCATTTTCCATCATTCGTAATTTAATCCACCTGGGACACAAGTATTTTTCCAAAATTCGCAACACTTGCTTCAGTAATTTTGCTATAGTACTTCGACCCATCGCGATGTAGCTATCCTTGCCCACAGCTTTTTGGAAACCTCCTTCGGCTGGGAATCGCAGTGTTGCAGCCATTTGCAATGCAGTTGGAAAGGATGTGCCTTTTATATGAGGTTCAATAACATTTAACAGCATTATAAATGCATCTTTGTTAACACGATAGCAAGAACATTGCTATATAAAGCAGAACATAATGCAAGCACTATAAACTTACACATCTTCAGGCACTTCTAAAGGATTTGAGTGATCCCGCAAAATCTTTCTATTAACAGCTTCTTCAACACGCGCCTCATTTTCCAACAAAATAAAGGCAAAAGTAGTTGTAGCGCTCATTTTTGCTTAATTTTTATTTTTAAATATTTCTCAAATAATTTTTTCACTCTCCAAACGATAGCTGTCAGATGTCAAACATTCATTTTGGGGTGAAACTAAAACGAGTTCTAAAATGAACAAAACATTCGTTTTTCAGAACAACAAATTTAAATTCACTCACTTTAAGATTCATTTTCATATTCACTTTCACTCGAATTTCAGAACTTGCCAGATTCTTTAGATTTGTAATTGAATAAGTAAAGCCATCAAAATCAGTATGCTCTAGTTGTAAACCAGTTCGTTATTCTAACTTTTTAAGTGTTTCATAGCAGGGCTGAAATGAGCTCACAAGTGTGTGTGTTACCACGTTAACGCCATAATGTAGTTTTGCTGGAAAAAACACTGATTACTGCATTGTTTTTGCGCAACGTTTCAGCGATATCCAAGTATGTTCAAATTCATTGTAATGGGGCATTTGCTTTTAATACTTAAAGACATTTACGCTTATATATATATATATATAAACTTTGTAAGAGTACTGTTATTTTAGCTTATTAAAAATAACTTAAATATATTAAACAGCAGTAGGTAATTTGTGTCGCCATTTCGTTTGGGTTAAATCATACTTAACTCTCGCCGTGGCCGTAATCGCTGCCACATGTTGTGGATTGTTGTCACGTATAATTCGACAATGCTTGGTTAGCTTTTAGCCTAGATTTTGGTTACTTTTACACTTTATTAAACGATGTAAATGATGAACAGTTGGTATGTGATATACGCTAATACATTCCACTTTACTATTGTTTATTTGGTTGGACATATGAAGAAGGATAATTTAACTGTAGCATTTGATATATAGTAAACATTAAGTGACGCTTTATATCAGGTCACTCTTTGTATTGCCTGGTCTTTTTATTCAAAAACTTTGTTCGCAGTATTTTTGTATCGCTTTAGATTATTGAATCGTAGTTCGTTTCTGAACCTGGTGAAATTGTAACTTTAAGGGCCAAATACAGTTCAAAAGATTTAGTGTCACTAAGCTTTTATTATGCATAGTTATTTAAATGGTACTTCGCTCTTGTTTAGTTTTTGACGGACTCCATACACAAATCGATAACACCAATTTTTCGCAAACGTCAAGTTTATAGTTGACATGCAGGGTACCCGGCATTGCTCGGGTTGGGCAGATACTGATCCACAAAAAAAGCTGTATTTTAGCGCATTCCTTCCCGTTACTCGAGGTCAGGCAATCAGTATATAAGATTTTATTGATCTTCTTAAAAATGTATATCCCAATTTTTCTCATTCTTACACTTTATAATTTCCTTATCTCTCCCTCTTCTTTTTTTACGCTTCTACATCTCTCCTTCTTTTTTCTTAGATCCTTAATTTATAATTCTTTGCTTTATTTTTCAAATTTTATTTTGTCACAAACAATTCATACTCAAAATCTCATAATTTAATCAAAATATTTTAGCTGCACACTCTTTTCTATCATCTCATATAGACAGCTATTTTTACAATGGAATGCCAATGGCGAACTGGCCGGTCCATGGGGACCTCACATAGACTGATTGAGTCCGTAGTGTTACCAGAAGTTTGTTTTAACGACCAAACTGAAAAACCCTATCAAAAACCAGGACCTATGTTATAAAATAACTCCGTCCTCTTGGCAAATACTAGAAGTTTCCTAGGACTTAAGCCACTTGATGCTTCTAGATCTGACAGCTGTATCACTCCTAAAAGCTGGACTCTTAGCCTGGCAAGTGCAGGGCACGAGCACAGAACGTGCTCGATCGTTTCCTCATCCAACCCGCACTTCCTACATCTGCTATCACTGACCAAGCCTAATTTAAAGGCATGTGACGCCAGAAGGCAGTGTCTAGTCAGAATACCCGTCATGAGTCTACAGTCCTCTCTTTTTAATGATCGAAGCAACTGTGTTAGTCTAAGATTGTAAGACCTACACATAATCTTCGACACTTTAGAGCCCCACGCTTGAACCCACGCCTTTCCCGCTTGGTCGGTCATGTGTACCTCTCGCCTTCGCTTAATCTCGCCCAATCTAATTAGGACGTCTACGGAGCAAGCTTCAAAGGATGCGCCCTTTTTAGCTAGTTCGTCCGCTTTTTCATTCCCATCTATTCTCATATGCCCTGGGACCCAATATAGATGTATGCTTCTCCTTGTCCCGATTCTCTCCAGAGACTGCTTACACTCTAACAAGCATTTAGGTGCTGTGCTATGCGATATTATTGTCTTAATTGCTGCTTGACTGTCAATATAAAAGTTAACACGGTTGCAGCTTAAGCTGTTATCTTCCAGGGCTTCTACTGCTTTGGTTATGGCTAATATTTCCGCTTGGAAAACATTTCAGTAATGCGGCAGCCTGTAGGATCTTCTTATTTCCGGATCAGCGCAGTATACCGCAGACCCTACTCATTCCACTACGTTGGAACCATCGGTGTACACGTGTATCGCCTCGTCCGCCATTTGCGCACCCTTGCGCCAACCGTCCACCTCTATTGTGGCCTTAAGATCTCCCTCGAAGCGCAGATATGGAATCAGGTAGTCTGTTTGTCTTGTGATTGATGACGCTTTACTACTATGGCCATATGGTAGGCGCTCAAGATGCCCCGAAGCACCGAGCCCGGTTGCGGTCATTAATGCTTTGTTCTTTGTTACCAGGTCTACAGGTGGAATGTGCAGAATGGCATACAGTGCAGCCGTCGGGGTTGTTTTCAGGGCTCCCGTAATGCTAAGCATCGATAGTCTGCATACCCCCTCTCATTTTTGAGGTATGTTGTTTTTTGTGTGGCTTTCCACCAAACAAGAACTCCATAGTATAAAATAGGGCTTACAATCGCTGTAAAAACCCAATAAGAAAGAGAGGGCGATAGGCCCCACGTACAACCCAGCATTCTCTTACATGCATAGAGTGCCGATGAGGCTTTCTGGACCCTCTCCTCCACGTTGAGCTTCCATGACAGCTTACTGTCTAGGATGATTCCTAGATATTTTGTGTAAGGTTTCCCTTGTAAGGTCACCCCTCCTAAGTTAGGCCTGGTCCAATTTGGGAACATGTACCTCTTTGTAAACAAGACCATATCCGTCTTCTCCGCATTGACTTTCAACCCAACATTAGATGCCAGGTATGAATATCCCGAAGCTCCCGATCCATAAAAGAACTAATCGCTGGAAGGCACTTCCACTTATAACAATTGCAACGTCATCTGCGTAAGCCGTAAGTTTTACGGGTCCCTCATCGAATTGTCTGAGCTATTGATTGATGACCAGCGTCCACAGCAGAGGTGATAGCACCCCTCCCTGCAGCGTGCCCCTGTCCACTGATTTCGTGGCCTCGTACAATCCCCATTGTGATGTAATCTTTCTGCAATTTAACATGCAGCCGATCCATCTGATTAAGGCACGATGTACTTTAACGTAATTAAGACCATCCATAATCGCCCATTTTGCAACATTATTGAAATCCCCGGCAATGTCCAAGAAGACTCCTAGAGAATACTCCTTATGATCCAGGGATTTTTCTATGCTTATTACCACCCTATGCAATGCGGTATCTACCGACTTGCCTTTGGTGTACGCATGCTGTGTTGTGGAGAGCAGCTTTTCATCCACGTTGGACTTTATGAACACATCTATCAGCCTCTCAAAGGTTTTGAGCAGAAATGATGTTAAGCAAATGGGTCGTCTTTGGGATACACGTGACCGATCTTCCCCGTCTTTGGTTGAAAAGCTACACGAGCAGTTCTCCAAGAGTGTGGTACATGATTCAGTCGTATGCACCCATCGAATATTATTTTAAGCCATTCCACGACCGCCCTACTTGAGACTTGTAGCATGGCAGGGAATATACCATCTGGGCCCGGCGAATTAAACTTAGAAAACGTCTTCACTGCCCACTCGATCTTGGCATCGGTCACCAAGCCCGGCACTACTAGCTCCGTGATGGAAGTGTATGGATGTATGCTGGCTCTTCTAAAGCGTCTCCCGATGGGAAATGTGTATAGAGAAGCACCTCAAGGGATTCCTCACTATTACGTGACTATTCCCCGTTCTCTTTCTTTATTAGTCCCTGGACTATGTTTCCCTTTGCTAGGACTTTTTTCAACCGTGCTGTTTCGCTGGAGCACTCTATGTCCGTACAGAAACTTTTCCACGAATTTCTCTTCGCCCTGGTAATTTCACGCTTGTAGATCCTCAGTAGATGCCTGTACTCGTCCCGACATGCTTCGCTTTCCGCGGTCTTTGCGAGCTTAAACATTTCTTTTACCTGTCTTCTTAGAAGACTCAGCTCATTGCTCCACCATGGCGGCTTTGCTTTTCCTCTGAACCTGCTTAGCGGACAAGTTTTGTTATACGCAGTCATAAGCGTCCTTGTTAGGAATTCATTCGACTCCTCCAGTTCCTCTACATTAGAAACCTCTTTGGGTTGTCCCAGTTTTGTTTCTACATGTTTCTGGAATTTAGTTTAGTTCGTTGACCTAGGGTTTCTAAAGGTTCCTCACTTCTCTACCTTCTTTAGGGGGATGCTGGAGCTGATATATGCATGGTCGGAGAAGGATGTTCTATCAAGAACTATACAATCATACCTTGATATATCACGCTCGGAGCTCAATGTAATATCCAGAATATTACCGGATGTTGGACCAATGTATTTAGGGACATTTCCCCTGTTGGCTATCTGCAAATTGGTTTGCAGGATGTAAAAAAATAGAGATTCGCCTCTCTCGTTCGTATCTGCTCCACCCCACGCATTGTGGTGCGCATTTGCATCTGCGCCTATGACCAACCGCCCTTTGCGCCCTTCCTCCTGTACTAGCCTTTTGCACTCCATCGGATTGGAGCCTCCGCAGCATGGGCCATGTAGCAGGACGCCATGATAAATGCCTGCTTATTCTGTTTCTCAACGGCCACCGCTACGAGATCCTCAGTGGTGTAATTAGGCAGCATATATGAATGCAGCTGTTTCCTTACCATTACTAAAGCTCGCACCCGTCCTCCCATTTGCGCGTAGTAAACGCCAAACCCACGCGCGCTAAGTCCAGAAACCTTTCCTCCCGATGAGAGCCACGGCTCCTGGATCAGCGCCACGTCAAACGAAACCTCCTCAAGGGTTAGTAGGAGTTCGCTCGACACCACTTTACTGTGTTGGAGGTTTATCTGTAGGACTCGCAGCATCATTGGGCTGTTTGTCCCCCTCCAGCGCTATCGTCTTGGCGTCGTCGTCCTCCCCTTGCCCTTTTGGTTTAGAGGATTCGAGGCCCCCTTTAGCCTCACGTGACTTTGGTGCCGGGTGTTCCTCTGTGCGAGTCACAGCACCATTTAGCGGTTGGTCCTCTTCTAGCACGTTCGTGGTGACGTCGGGGACCTCCACCTGTCTTTTTTCCCTTAGGATTTTGAGGTCCTTTTCGACCTCGCCCACCTCTAACGTGTTAGGGTTTTTATTCTCAGGTCTTCTTTTCCTGAGTCGCATGTAAATTTTGCCTGTGCCAAAAGATATTTTGCCAAGCTGCGTGTACAAAATATCCTCCGCCTGCTTGTTTATTTGGAAGATATAGAACCGACCATCCTCGGTAGGCCGAGATACAGTAAGTACCTTCCAATCCTGTGTCGGTATGTTCGGATTATGATTCTGCAGAAGTCGCAGTGTATCCTTCGACTTCATTACGCATGGTATCCATACCTTAACTTTTGATACCGTGGGGATTTGCGCTTTATCCACCTCAAACCACGCGTTCATGCCTTGCCTTTTGAGATTTGGAATCACTTCCTCCAGCCACCGCAAGTTCGCGATGTTGTCGCACGCTATCATCTTCACACCATTATACCATCCCCCCGAATCAAAGGTAGGAAGGGGCTTAATTGGTTGTTCCCGCATCATCTTAAGCATTAAGCTAATAAGCTCCCTTTCCACAGATCTCCACCTTTCAGTGGTCATTTGTCCGAAAGGACTGCTACGATCAATCAGCGCCACAGTGAGTGACTGTTTTGCCACATCACTCATCTTCTCGGGAAAAGCAGGAGTCTTAGTGTTAAATCCCTTTGGCTGCACCGAGAAAGCCAGAGTCTTAGCGTTAACTCCCTTTAGCGCCTCCGAGAATGCTGGAGTCTTAGCGTTATCTCCCTTTGGCTTATCTCATACTGCCATAGTTGAAACTTTCCTCTGACTCGCAGCTTTCGAAGTAGTTGCTACCTCGCTATTGGGCCCATCTGTCTTACAGCTTTGGGCCTATTTGTCTTGTCTATGCGACTGCCCTGCCTCGCGGCTCTAGGACTGGGTCCTTTATGCTTCTTGAAAGCAGACTTGTCACCTTCCGCCGAACGTTGCCTCTTCATTCTGCCATTCGACACTTCTTCATCCTCGTACCGGTTGCAGAACCGAGGATTTCTCTAAGAAAACCTTTTGAACTGCCTTCGACCTACTTCTACCGATTCATGAGCCCATTCCAAGCGCTCGATCTCCACATCTGTTGGGTCGACCACTGCTCCTAAGCGTTGCACACTTCTTAGTGCAGCACGGTACTGCGAGAGAGCTCTTTTACTTCCTCTGCTCCATACCCTTTTCCACTCTTCTACTCCGTTTTCATTTTACATCGTTTTTACATCGTCCTTATTACTATCAGGTAATGAGTCGTTCATCTTGGTCGTACGAACACCTGCCCGACAAGGCGGGCTCAGCGGTCCAGTATTATAAACGGAGAAAGAACCGTCCGCCACAGCAGAGCCCCTTACTGCGGTAAGGCCATAAATACTTCCCGAGGTGGCCCGGAATCGGGAAGGCTCCGTTCGAACACAGCCGAATTTATCCCCTGGCTGCAAATCGTCCAATAGGCACGGTCCGCATAACACCCTGGATTAGGGGGTTGGCAGTTCTTCGTCACCGACATCCCGCCGCCCTCCTATTAGGCGAAACGGCGTATATGACAGTCCTAAACAGCTCCGCCTCATAGTCGGGCGCTATGGAGTTCGGCTAAGCCCTAACACCAACGACAAGGTGCCTACCCTAATGAGGGCATCTGTTCACTATATATTACATATATTATAAAGCCGAATATTTGGATATTGCAAATGGTGTCAAATTATTGTTTAGCCGCATTCATGAAAGGTATGGAGTCTTCGGCACAGCCGAAGACGGTCCCGTCCTCACTTGTTTTTGTTTTATTGTTGATACTGCGATTTTATTTTTATACTCAAACTTTGTTTCGATTTACCTTATGTTCTTCCTATATACAAAACATTTCGCCATATACAGATCTCGCATTAAAAAATGAGAGGGCAAAAAAATTATAGTTAGCTGGGAAATAAATTTTATCGGCGTGACGTCACGCTTTTGACAATATGTTTCATTGCTAAGGCAGTGTTCAGACTTTATTCCAATCGGAGTATTTTGCTCCGCTTCCTACTACATTTTTTGACACAAAGGTTTATTTGGGTCGAGTTGAAAACTAAATAGTATCAAAACCTAAATATTATACTAATAATACGTAGGAAAAGCTGATTGTTTATAAATGACGATTGGATGAAATGACGTGAATTCATTGTTCGTGTCTTAAGACATGTTTGTTCACATTTCACTCACAGTGTTTGTACTTTTTAGAAAGAGTAAAATGTAAGCAAAAAATGTGTCCGGAAGCGATCTGTAAATCCTGCCAAAATTCAACATACAGCACGTCTTGATGTTTTATATAAAAATGATGTACGTTGAGTCAGTAAGGTCAGATAACCCTGTTTTGCGATAACCATTCGGAGCACCAAGCGAGATCAAATCTTCCTCCAACTGTTTCTCCTAACTCAGCCGGAGCGTATTAGTTCATCCGCATAACATGACCTACCTAGCGAAGCTTTCTGTTTTTATTCGCTGCACTATCGTCATATCTGCGAAAAGCTCATATAGCTCATCATTATACCTCCTTCGATACCCGCCGTCGACATCACGGATAGGATTACAAATCTTCCGGAGAACCTTTCTCTCCATTACTCCAAGAGCCATCTCATCTTCTCTCGACACCTTCCATGATTCCGAGCCATACATCAGGACAGGTATGATAGGTGACTTGTAGAGCACGAATTTTTTTCGTCGAGAAAGGACTTTACTTTTCAATTTCCTAAAGAAGCACTTGTTGGCAGGAGTTCTTCTCCATTCGATTTCTAGACCGACATTGTTTCTAAGTTTAATGCTGCTTCCCAAATAGACGAAATTCTTCACAGTCTCGAATTTATATCCATCAACAGTGTCGTGACTACAAAGGCCATGATGACAGCAAGTACTTCATCTTGTCCACATTTACTGCAAGACCCACTTTTTTTGCTTCTTTATTTTATACCAACTTTTCGCCTCCATGTTTGAACAGGCCGGCGGGTATCCCGTCATTACTTGGCACCTTGTGATTTTTTAGCCGTGATATTGCTATTCTCACTTCACCATAGTCGGATGTCGGAGCGTATTTTTCATCATCGGCGATCGGGGTATAGGGTTTGTCTTCCGGCACACTCTGTACGTCAGTTATCATGTCGCCATTATCGTTCCTACAAGAATCTGCCCGGTATTGAAACCGATTCCATGTGCACCAGATAAGGCAGATAACCTTTTTGCTGAGAAACATTTCATGGTAAAACACAATCGAAGGGTTTGCCAAGCCACCAAATCAATTTGATACTAGCTGTTCGCCCGCTTTCAAAAAGGAAAAAATATATACTCGTTTACTCAGGTAACAGTTTTAAATACTCCGAACACTGGTAGCGAAATACGGAAGAAATGTATTAAAACGAAAAACTTCAAAAACGCTACGTCACCAAACTTTTTTTTCAAATTCGATTACAAATACAACAATTCCGGAATGCGGGATGTTGGCTCATTTGTTTATGATTTTAAACTCCAATCAGTTGAAGTCAATATTTTCAACAATTTTGTTTTGTTTTTAGATTTCGTCAAATTAGCCAAACGAGTCTTAAATGATACCCTCAATAATATAAAATGAATTAATGAATTGCAAATTGGCCAGTTATGCATAAACAACTGAAATCTACGCAATTTAATTAAATTCACTGCATAACTTTAAGCGCCTGCAAACTTAATACTATTTTAATGACAAATTGAAGAAGCGCAATTCTATTTAATTAATTAGTGCACAAGTCATTTAATCATTCAATCATTCAATCAATGCAGCAAATACATTTTCCTCTCTTTGCACCAAACAAATTTGTTTTTTGTTGTTTTGCTGTCTTTTTGCTATTTGCATAGAAGATAATCAGACAGCATCCGCCTGCTAGCTTCATTCCTTGAATACAAGTTGCACAATAACAACAACGGTCGCAATAACAAAAACAAAAAATATTATCAAGTTAATGGTATGAGGCAATATCCTTTTCCTCTTTATGCACTAAGCATGTATTGTTCATTCTTTTTTGTTGGTTATGTAACCTTCTTGCAATTTTCTTGTCTCTACTTGCAATCGTATTTGGATACCTTCTTGCATGCTTACAATTTCTCTCAAGGAAGAAGGTCTTAGATAATGAAATGATCAATATTGAACAATTCAGTTAGCTCATTCATTTGCTACGCCATTGATTTGTCAAGTACTGACTGACGATGAGTTTCTATGCTAAGTAACTGTTAATTGTATTGCTTGTTGGATTTAGCCAATATGCAGATAGAAACATTCATTTGTAAATGGTAACAAGTAAGGAAGGCTAAGTTCGGGTGTAGCCGAACATTACATACTCAGTTGAGAGCTATGGAGACAAAATAAGGAAAATCACCATGTAGGAAAATGAACCTAGGGTAACCCTGGAATGTGGTTGTATGACATGTATATCAAATGGAAGGTATTAAAGAGTATTTTAAGAGAGAGTAGGCCATAGTTCTATGGATGGACGCCATTTAGGGATATCGCCATAAAGGTGGACCAGGGCTGACTCTAGAATGTGTTTGTACGATATGGGTATCAAATGAAAGGTGATAATGAGTATTTTAAAAGGGCATGGGCTTTAGTTCTATAGGTGAACGCCTTTTCGAGAAATCCCCATAAAGGTGGACCAGGGGTGACTCTAGAATATGTTTGTACGATATGGGTATCAAATGAAAGCTGTTAATGAGTATTTTGAAAAGGAGTGATCCTTAGTTCCCTAGGTGGACGCCGTTTCGAGATATCGCCATAAAGGTGGACCAGGGGTGTCTCTAGTTGTACGATATGGGAATCAAATGAAAGGTGTTACTGAGCGTTTTAAGAGGGAGTGGGCATTAGGTCTATAGGTGGACGCCTTTTCGAAATGTCGCCATTAGGGTGGGCCAGGGGTGACTCTAGAATGTGTTTGTACGATATGGGTATCAAATGAAAGGTGGTAATGAGTATTTTAAAAGGGAGTAATCCTCAGTTCTATAGGTGGACGCCTTTTCGAGATATCGCCATAAAGGTTGACCAAGGGTGACTCTAGAATGTTTGTACGATATGGGTATCAAACGAAAGGTGTTACTGAGCATTTTAAAAGGCAGTGGGCATTAGGTCTATAGGTGGACGCCTTTTCGAGATATCGCCATTAGGGTGGGCCAGGGGTGACTCTAGAATGTTTGTACGATATGGGTATCAAACGAAAGGTGTTACTGAGCATTTTAAGAGGGAGTGGGCATTAGGTCTATAGGTGGACGCCTTTTCGAGATATCGCCATTAGGGTGGGCCAGGGGTGACTCTAGAATGTTTGTACGATATGGGAATCAAAGGAAAGGTGTTACTGAGCATTTTAAGAGGGAGTGGACATTAGGTCTATTGGTGGACGCCTTTTCGAGATATCGCCATTAGGGTGGGCCAGGGCTGACTGTAGAATGTTTTTACGATATGGGTATCAAACGAAAGGTGTTACTGAGCATTTTAAGAGGGAGTGGGCATTAGGTCTATAGGTGGACGCCTTTTCGAGATATCGCCATTAGGGTGGGCCAGGGTTGACTCTAGAATGTGTTTGTACGATATGGATATCAAATTAAAGGTATTAATGAGGGTTTTAAAAGCGAGTGGCCTTTAGATGTTTATGTGAAGGCGTTCTCGCGATATCGACCAAATGTGGATCAGGTGATCCAGAAAATCATCTGTCGGGTACTGCTAATTTATTTATATATTCAATAACACTAACAGTATTCCTGCCAAGATTCCAAGGGCTGTTGATTTCGCCTTGTAGAACTTTTTCATTTTCTTCTACTTAATATGGTAGGTGTCACACCCATTTTACAAAGTTTTTTCCAAAGTTATATTTTTCGTCAATAAACCAATCCAGTTACAATGTTTCATCCCTTTTTTCGTATTTGGTATAGAGTTATGGCATTTTTTTAATTTTTCGTAATTTTCGATATCGATAAAGTGGGCGTGGTTATGGTCGGATTTCGGCCATTTTTTATACCAAGATAAAGTGAGTTCAGATAAGTACGTGGGCTAAGTTTAGTAAAGATATATCGGTTTTTGCTCAAGTTATTGTGTTAACGGCCGAGCGGAAGGACAGACGGTGGACTGTGTATAAAAACTGGGCGTGGCTTCCACCGATTTCGCCCATTTTCACAGAGAACAGTTAACGTCATAGAATCTATGCTCCTACCAAATTTCAAAAGGATTGGTAAATTTTTGTTCGACTTATGGCATTAAAAGTATTCTAGACAAATTAAATGAAAAAGGGCCTAGCCACGCCCATTTTGAAATTTTCTTTTATTTTTGTATTTTGTTGCACCATATCATTATTTGAGTTGAATGTTGACTTAATTTACTTATATACAGTAAAGATATTAAATTTTTTGTTAAAATTTGAATTAAAAAAAATTTTTTTTTAAAAAGTGGGCGTGTTTTTCATCCAATTTTGCTAATTTTTATTCAGCACATATATAGTAATAGTAGTAACGTTCCCGCCAAATTTCATCATGATATCTTCAACGACTGCCAAATTACAGCTTGCAAAACTTTTAAATTACCTTCTTGTAAAAGTGGGCGGTGCCACGCCCATTGTCCAAAATCTTACTAATTTTCTATTCTGCGTCATAACGTCAACCCATCTACCAAGTTTCATCGCTTTAACCGCCTTTGGCAATGAATTATCGCATTTTTTCGGTTTTTCGAAATTTTCGATATCGAAAAAGTGGGCGTGGTTATAGTCCGATATCGTTCATTTTAAATAGCGATCTGAGATGAGTGCTCAGGAACCTACATACCAAATTTCATCAAGATACCTCAAAATTTACTCAAGTTATCGTGTTAACGGACGGACGGACGGACGGACATGGCTCAATCAAATTTTTTTTGGATCCTGATTATTTTGATATATGGAAGTCTATATCTATCTCGATTCCTTTATATATGTACAACCAACCGTTATCCAATCAAACTTAATATACTCTGTGAGCTCTGCTCAACTGAGTATAAAAAGGGTAAGATGTTCTTACTAAGATACATTCAAGAGCGCTATTAGCAAATACTTGTTGCACTTAAAACAGCAAAGCAACTTCGAATTAAGTATGCTAGGAAGCCAAGTAAAAACAATGTAAGAGGCAAGTGTGTATATGTATGTGTGTACGTTAGGGATGTCAGTAATGAAACGATATTTTTATATACTAGCCGGACCCATGCGCATCTTGCGCAACAAAATAACAAAGATAGTTGCGAGTTATGAAAAGATAAAATTTATTTTTATACTCAGCGTGTTTTGCACACAGAGCATATTAACTTTTGATTGGATAACAGTTGGTTGTACAGGTATAAAGGAATCGAGATATATATAGACTTTCATATATCAAAATCATCAGTATCGAAAAAAAATTTGAGTGAGCCATGTCCGTCCGTCCGCGTGTCCGTTAACATGATAACTTTAGTAAATTTTGAGGTATCTTGATGAAATTTGGTATGTAGGTTCCAGGGCACTCATCTCAGATCGCTGTATAAATGAACGAAATCGGACTATAACCACGCCCACTTTTTCGGTATCTAAAAATTCAAAAAACCGAAAAAGTACGATAGTTCATCACCAAAGACGGATAATGCGATGAAACTTGGTAGGTGGGTTGAGCTTATGACGAAGAATAGAAAATTAGTAGGAAGAAGAAGGTAATATCGTTGAAGATATCATGATGAAATTTGGCAGGAACGTTATTCCTATTACTTTATGTGTGCTCAATAAAAATTAGCAAATAATCTCTAGAATACTTTTAATGCCATAAGTCGAACAAAAATTTACCCATTCTTGTGAAATTTGGTAGGGGCATAGATTCTATTTCTTTCTGTGAAAATGGGCGAAATCGGTTGAAGTCGCGCACAGTTTTTATACACAGCCCACCGTCTGTCCATCCGTTCGGCCGTTAACACGATAACTTGAGGAAATATCGATATATTTTTACTAAACTTAGTTCACGTACTTATATCGAAAATTACGAAAATTCAAAAAAAATCCAATAATTCTATACCAAATATGAAAAAAGGGATGAAACATGGTAATTGGATTGGTTTATTGACGCAAAAACTTTGTTAAATGGGTGTGACACCTACCATATTAAGTAGATGAAAATGAAAAAGTCCTGCAGGGCGACAACAAAAGCCCCTGGAATCTTGGCAGGAATACTGTTCGTGGTATTACATATATAAATAAATTAGTGGTACCCGACAGATGACTTTTTGGATCACCCTGGTCCACATTTTGGTCGATAACTCGAAAACGCCCTTAACATATAAACCTAAAGACAACACCTTTTTAAAGCCCTCGTTAATACCTTTGATTTGATACCAAGTCATACAAACACATTATAGAGTCACACCTGGTACAACTTTATGGCGGTATATCGAAAAGTCATCCACCTATAGAACTAAGGACCCTCCCTTTTAAAATGATCAGTAACACCTTTCATTTGAATCCCATATCGTACAAACACATTCTAGAGCACCCCTGGGCCAAATTTATGGCGATATCTCGAAAAGGCGTCCATCTATAGAACTAAGGCCCCTCCCTTTTAAGATACTCATTAACACCTTTCATTTGATACCCATGTCATACAAAAGCATTCCAGGGTTACCCTAGTTTCACTTTTCTACATGGATTTTCCCTTATTTTGTCTCCAAAGCTCTCAGCTAATTATGTAATGTTCGGTTACACCCACTGCTGAACATATACCCAGTAGATATTGCGGGAAAGGCGGCCGCGGCAAGGTCGTTGGTCAGGCTTCGTGATATGGGATATAGACTTTCTGACCGCGGACACTCTAGCCTTCTTACCAGTTTCGACTTCATCCCGGACAGAACGGACTACTGTATGCCGATAACTGCTCCCTAAACAACCTTCACCCCAGTTATTCCAGAGAGAGAGGATTGGGGATGAGGAATTATCTGGGGCATGGGACCGGTTAACTTGTTCACGGATGGGTCAAAGCTGGATGGAAAGGTTGGTGGGGGGGGGGGGGGGGGTCTTTTGTCAAGAGCTAAATTTAAGCCGCAAGTTTAAGTTGGCTGATCACTGCAGTGTATTCCAAGCGGAAATTGCTGCGATTAAGGATGCGGTGAATGGAATGCTATCCAGTGCTACCACGGTTAGGGAATTTAACATCTACTCTGATAGGCAAGCGGCTATCAAGGCCTTGAGCTCAACTACAGTGCGATCGAGGGTGGTCTGGGAGTGCCTGACCTCGCTTGCGATTGCATCGAATTATTTTACAATTAAGAGTATCTGGGTCCCGGGCCATAGTGATATCCCTGGTAACTGTCAAGCGGATCTCTTAGCCCGCATCGGTACAACTGAACCGGATGAAGATGGCTGTAGGGATTTCGGGATCCCGCTGGCCACCTGTGGATTGCTCCTCCATAGCTGGGCCTCGAATCAGCTCAGCAAACGTTGGGCGGATACCACGTCTTGCAGGGTAGCAAGATCTTTCTGGCCAAAAGTGGATGGCAGGAGGTCTGCTGAAATAATTGGGTTCACTAAGGCTCACCTATCAATGGTCATTGGGGTTTTGACAGGGCACTGTCCCATGGGTATCCATGCGGTACGTCTCAATATACTGGAAACTCCATCCTGCTGCAGCTGTATGGAGGATGATGAGGTGGAATCACCAAATCACTTTATGCTTGATTGTCCAGCTTTTGCCAGAATTAGGCGAAAGTACTTCGGTCGCGACTCACTTGGATCTCCCGAGGATATATCCAAAGTTGAGATCGGTATCATTCGGAGCTTTATCGTTGCTACCCAACGATTCTCTAAGTAGCTAGATCTAAGTCACCGTTATTTTTGGTGTATGTGGTATCACAACGGACCTTCGTGTTGTCCAAGTGAGTTATCCTTATCAGGGCAGCTACCACCTAACCTATCCTATCGGTTACACCCGAACTAAGCCTTCCTTACTTGATGTTGCTTGCTTTTTCCACATTGATGTTAAAGATTCTAACTCCATTTTAAAAATTTTTTTTAGAATACATCCTTCAAAACAACATTAGACGTGAAAATAAATTAATGTGTTATTTTTTGTTTGAATGTTTCTTGCACTAGAAGTGTAATATGTTTAAATTGTCTTACTCTAGAAAAAGCTATATATAATTACCGTGTGAAAATACCGGGCAAATATAAACCAGCTTTGTCAAAGGTTTGGAATTGTGCTTTATTAATTGTCATAACGAAAGCTACTTTTAAAGAAAGCGTTTATCTTGTCATCTGGAAAGGTCCAATTGGATCTGCCGGGGTAAATTTAAATCGAGGTATAATTTCTACCTTTTCCCAGTCGATTAATTTGACAGTGAGTGTGTTTCGCTTAATATAAAGATGCCTACATATGTGGGTGTTACGCCTTCAGATGGCTGTAAAGATTCTTTTTGATGATAAACTTGGCCGTGTAGCTTAAAGCAAAATGGACCTTTTCCGAGCATATTAACAAAGTTAGTTTGAACTTATTCAAATGCAAGAGCGTTGTTAAATTGACGTATGTTATCCAAATAATTTTTTGTGACGGCATCATTGCGTTAGATGAGGATTTTTAATTCTTCGCATATAGAAATTTGCTTCCAACTTACCTTCCCATTGTGAAAGCAAATTGAGGAACTGTTATCGCTAACCTTCCCTGTTTAAAGTTTCACCGTGCAGAATAGATATTGTTGGTCCATACGCCCAAAGCCATGTGTTTCTACTGAAATGCGTGCGTTTTTGGAAGCTTTTCCAGTGCCCTCCTAGCGTGCACATGACTGCTTAGTTTGAAAACGTATGACGGCTGCAAATCACTTCTACGGTAAATTATCGTCTGTTTTCTAGTTGCTGTTGGTGGTTACGCATACGCTGGCTTAACTATTGTAGATCAATTTTTCTTTGCTGATTTGTTTGAATTCGTCTAACGTTTTCCCGTCTTTTTCGCTCAGCTAAGGCATTTAAGGTCCTCCTTCTAGGCATTGTAATATCTGGACAGTAATAAAATGTGAGCAAAACTAATTGAAAAATACAAATTTAACAACTTACCACGTATGTATGTAGGTATCTAACTTAAACTGTTTTCAAAGTTACAAATCAACAGAAATCAGCTTTTCTTATTTGCTTATATGCGGCTATGATTTCACAATCCAAATTTTGTAAGTTGAATGTTTCTTCAACGTATGTATATAAAAGTCTCATATCAAATATCAACAGAAATCAGCTGTTCTATCAATCAATCATCTATCAATCTTACATGCGCTTGTGCTGCCATCTGGCAAACGTTAGCAACTGCCGGTAATGCAGTGTTAGTTCTAATCAATTATTAACAATAGTGCCACAGCACAAATAGATTTCTTTGGGTTTGAGCCCCGCTTCCATTTTTCACTCTCTATCCCACTCCCTTCTAATTTATCTTCCATTTTTTTCTTATTCCTGTCCATGCCATTTATCTTCCTCCCACTTCTCCCACTCTAAATCCCACTACCACTCCTATGGCCATTCCTACTCTCACTCCCACTTCCATCCCATCCTACTCCCACTCCCACTCTTATTTTCACCCCAATCACCATAGTACAATTACCACTCCCACTCCCAGTTCCACTCTCACTCCCTCTACCTCTTTCACTAAAATTTCCTCATAAATGGAAACTTTATAAATAATACCGTATACGCGCTTCACCTGACCGGCCGATCCCAAAACCTCAAAAACTACTTAGACATTATTTGAAACCAACGCAAGTACAATTTTAAAATAAAATACTTTACTGATACATTATCCTGCCTGATCATAGTCCTTTCTAATTAAACAGAGGATTTTTTTCATATATTCTCTCCCTACTCCTCTGTATCTTCCACCTTCATTTTCTCCATTTTTATTTCTTCTACTTCCACTTACTACATTTGAGTACATAAAGCCATAACTAGGTCCATCGGCTACAAGTTAAATTGCAGGAAGATTATTTTTCAATGGGAATTGTATAAGGCCACGAAATCAGTGAAGAGGGGCACGCCACTGGGCGGACGCTGATCATCAACCAGCTGCTCGGGCGGTCCGATGAGGGACCCGTCAAACAAACCACTTACGCAGATAACGTTACAATTGTTACAAGTGGAAAGTGCCTTCCAACAATTAGCTCTTGGATAGGTCGGGCGCTTGGGGATATACATACCTAGGCATCTAAAGTCTGGCTGACAGCCAACACAGAGTGCATGGATATGGTCTATGAATCATTCTAGACAAATATCGACAAATTTATTGTATTCCTATGACATCCCCAATGTACGTACGTATATACTAATTTACAACAAATCTTAGGAGATGTAAATATGTATGCTCCATAATTGCATAGACAAGTTGTAAGATTTTGTTTACTACAAAATAAGTGCAATTACGTCTTGCGTTAAATGAATTTGAGTGTAACTCTAAGGATGCTTGATGTCAGGTAAAATTTAATTGAGTTACAAATCAAATATTAATTAAGTGGGTTATCGTGAAGGCATTGAAGTAGATATTTAGTTAGCTGATTTAGTGGCATGCATAAAATGAGAGATTTACTTAAATGTATAGATAATTTTACATGTATTTTCAGGAATTCTATTTTATATTTTATTTATGTCGTTGATATCAGAAGCGAGAATGGGCTTAGAATAATGCCGCGGTTAGGCATGCCTTTCATAAAAGGCTTTAAGATCCTTCGAACCGAATGTGAAGAGCGGTTTAGTGCAGTGGTCGGCTCGCCATACATAGCTCAATTGAGCCATACTTGCTTCACACATATTCTTAAGGACGGAACACACAAGACTCCCTATGCAACATGGTACGTTTACAGATGAGCAGATTGCATGCGTTTGCATGGGGAGCGACAAATAAGATATTTTGCGCTCCCTATACAAACACATGCAATTCATAAGATTGCGTTAAACGCATCTATATGAAAAACCACATATGTGACGAGGCGTAATTTTCTTCAATTTCAACAATTTTTGTACTTTCCAAGGAAGCGAGCTCACATTCTAGAAACTTAATAATTTTTGCCTCAGTGGTAGGATTATTTTGTGGCCGCCTTGGTGTGGTGGTAGCGTGTTAAGCCTCCCACAACGAGGATTCAACCACCGGACAAAGTAGCATCAAAAATTTAGAATCAAGTTTTATCAAGTATCAAATAAAATAGGGGTTGTCCCATGGAAGTGTCTAGACAAACACATCGAGTGTATTTCTGCCATGAAAAGCTTCTAAATGAAAATTCGTCTGCCTTGCAGATGCTGATCGGAGTCGGCATAAAACATGTTGGTCCCGTCCGGACAATTTGTAGAGAAAATTAAAGGCGCACGATACAAATTTGAAGACAAGCACGGCCTTGTGTTCCTTTTGTGTGAAATAAAATGCCAACTATCACCGTTCTTGCAAACATAATTTAACATTTTTCCACAAATAAAGCCAAATAAAAACCAAAGAGCTCAAACACCCATTCAACCTGATACATTTTCTTTCATATACATACACGCACGGTACGACCAACCACTGTAACAAAGAGTGTGTAGGACACGGGCTTGTGGCCGCGTCACAATGAAATTTCTCATGTTTATGAGTTCTGATGCAAAACCGAACATCGTCACAATCGCGCAAGATGTTGAGTTTTTAAATATAAACAAATATTCAGACTTAACGGAAGACACAGTGGAAACTTATTTTTGCTTGCTTAGTTACACCACAAAATTTCGCGAAGCACTGTTGTAAATATTCCCACTATATAAGAAAAATATTTGCTAAAATATTTTGTCTTTTATTCGCTTTTTAAAATGCAGTTTTCAATTCTGACATATGTTAGAAAAGTACCAAAAAGTGGGAAAAATTATTGCATTTGCAAAATCTGAAAGCACACATAGCAAATGCACATGTCAAACTCTTCTTCTTCTTATGCTTTTCTTGCAACACAAGTTTTCATTGTGTCACTGAAGTCAAACTAAATTAAAAATTATTTTTAGTGTAGCGTTCGCTAAGAGTTCGTGTTACCAATACAATGGTGCACTCAAGAGCTTCGGAAAACTATTTGCCGTTCATCCACAAGTCAATCAGTTTTACTTCAAGCAGTTAACATATATGCGTGAGTTCTACGCTCAAACGTTCAACATATAAATACATAAAAAATAAATAAGTGTAAAACGCGAAAACGTCCGAAGAGATTTTGGGCCGAGTTTCTCTTCCAATTTGCGGCACAGTCCTTTTTTAATTTTCCCTGCAAATTGACGGGATTGAACCTACTTTATTTTAGGAGATTCCGAACGGCATCTGCAAGGCATATGCATTTTCGCTAAGAAGCTTTTCATGGTAGAAATACGCTTAGAGTGCTTGCCAAACATTGCCGAAATAAATACATACTGCTACAAAAGAAATGTTCCGTCGACAATGTTGTTGTTTTTGTAGCGATAAGAACACTTCCCGAAGCTACGCCAGCATTGGGCACCACTGCAATAACAAATTCTCAATTTGGTCACCATTTATATGTAGTGGCGCCCGCCGTTGTCCATAACACTCCACCCAATATTCGGGTAGTTTCACTTAACCCTTTCGCTACTGCAGGGTCACTGGTATCCCACAGCATATTCACTTGACACTGAAACTTGAAATTTTCATTGGATATTTAACGAAAAAGTTCAAATCAGTAGTTGATAGCAATAATTGCAATTAACGTTATACGCATTCCGTACAATTTCAATCGCGTTTGGTTTTGATCACTTGATTGCCTTCAATTTAATCTTAATTTCCATAAAATATGAAGTAAATATCTAGGAAACGTTGATTTTTGTAAAAAAAAAGTTGCTCTAATATTAGTAGGTGGAAATATATATAATTTTATAGGTGTTTTGCTAAAAATATTCAGAGAAATGGAGTTTTGGGACGTATGTGTCCCAGTAAGGCTTTAAAAAGGGACATATATGCCCCAGGAGTACATTGTACATCATGTATCATACAGCAATTTTTTTTCTTTTTGCAACGTCGTAAATTGCAAAATTATCGAAGTTTAATTTAATTTAATTTAGGAAGACGACGATGAAGCCAGTGAATCAAAAACTATTGTCAGTGACGGAAGTCGTGAGATTTATTGTCCTATGTCGGATTTAACCTCTGAAAATGACGATTTTCCCAATAATGCAGAAGGTAGCCATTTGAGTGACGAGAGGTCTATCGCCAATGATGGCATATACGATCAACCTAATACACAAACAGAAAGAAATCTACGACTGCAAAATCGCAGAAAATATTGCGCGTGGCTCAATGACCTACGAAGTTGTTTCCAAAAAGCATGTCTTTGAATATCGCTTGAAGCAACAATGAGAGAAAGTAGTGGTGGAAGGTCACGAAGGCAATGCTGCTCGGTAAGTGGCACACATTTGAAATGATCTCTTTTATAAAAAAATTAAAGATGGAATAGTTTCCATGCCATCGTAAAAACGTACCGCAAAATAATTGGAGGTGTCAACTAGGTAAGGCAAACGGCATAATTGCATGATATTAATAGATAATAGGGTTATATATTCGCACGTTTATAGGAAGAAACGACCCTTCATGCCAATGTTTGTAGAAGTCGCTTGAAAAGGAAATATAGATATCTCATATAAACGACCTTGCTGGCTGGAAGATCATCGAATATGTATAAAGTCAATGAGAAATATAGGAGTCATTTGACCATACAGTAGTAAAAAGGACGTTGATGAGCTCCATCGCCATTCAGAAAGTCCTGAAAAGACAAAAATTCTTGACAGGCTTGTCATTTCCATTCTATGTGTTCTGCTGTCCGCTTCATCATATTCATAAGATATATAAAATTGAAAATAATTTGATATTATAAAGAATACTTCCTATGTCTAATTTGTGCCCTGTGTGGACAAATATGTCCTATGCTAAAATACTGTTAAGATATATATGTCCCACCGTTATCTACATAAATTGCCAGCTTAATCGAATTTCTACGCACATAAAGTACCGATGGGTATCCAAAAAGGCAAAAATAAAACATGAGCAAAACAGCTAAAAAAGTCGTAGCGAAACGGTTAAATTATACCAGCAAAAAAACACGAGCACATGTATTCTGTTGATTTGATATGCGCACAATTAGAAACAAAACCAGTTAACAGAAAAGAGCGAAATAAAAGAAGCAGAATAGGAAAGTAAAGAGAATTAAATATATAAAGCATAATTGTTATAGGATGGCTAAGACCGTTTTAAAAGTCTCTATAAACCTGCGAATACTTCAACCCAAATCTAATGAATTCGTTAAAAAGCCAAGGCATCTCACGTATTTTTTGTGAAAGTTTATAAAATTTCGCATGATTTTATTAATCAAGGAAACAAAACCAGCCAATTGCGTGTTGTTCCATGTGAATTGAAAATAAAACATTTTCCTAAGTTTTAAGACGCTAAAAATCAGATGATTGAAAAAACTCAAGAGCCATAAAAACGTAAAAGCTAAAAGCATCAAAAAAACTCACACAAGACAAAGTGGAAGTAAATCAAATAAGAATAGCAAATGGGCGAGGAAATGAAAAGAAGAGGGGAGGAAGTTGTAAAAAAATACATAAAATTCAAGAAAAAAAATGATGAAGTTTTAAAGTGTAACATGACGGATCTTAACATTGCATAAACTAAACTGAGCGCTAGCTTAAGCAAAGCGTATGTAATATGTACTTTTCTAAATGAATTTGTTGAGTAGATTACTCATACACTCCTCAGGGACACACTTTGTTGCGCAGCTTAGGATTTATAAGTTCAAAGGTTAGCGCTTTGCGCAAATTTAAAAGAATGTCCGTAAACAAGAGGAGGGTTTGCTATAAAAACTTGTTATGTGCAATATTGAAAAGAATATTTTATATAATAAGGGGTGAGGGTAGAAGTAAGCAAATATTTGTGACTAAGTTGAACTGATTAACATACATGCTGCTTAAAAATTTAGCACAAAATATCTAAAAATATGAATTACGGATTATAATAGTAAGCTATATATTTCAAGACTAAATATAGATTCAAAAAATATTTGACATTCCGTTAGAAGAAATTGGAAAAAAATGTTGTTTGCAAAAATACGAATACAATGTATTCATTGTACTTTTCTTGCAAAAGAGTTTGCAGATTATATTATGGGTACATATATAAATTATGTGCAGTTAACTATGATTTATATAGAACGGTCCACGTTTCATACGGATGCAGCAGTTTGAAGTATGTGGGAGAACTATCGCAAAGAGGAGTGGGAATCTAGCTCCTCGTAAAAAAAAACGCAATGTTGTATAGCATGAATGCGAGATTCTTCAGATGCTGGCTGATAGAAATAATGCCCAAAAATTCGACTAGAGTATATAAAATAGGTGACGACCTTTCTTTACCGTACTCAAATCTGGCTGACTGCAAAATATATGTACCAACAAACGACTATGACGTAGAGAGAATGACAAAACGGTGGGGAAAATTTGACACTGCTATCAAAGAAGGGTGGAATGCGATTTTCAGGCAAGTTTGCAGCTGTGAACAGGTGTCCAAATGCAATCCATTTAAAAGCGATCCACTCACCATCTGTCTGCATCTACATCTCAGCACAAGATGAGGCGAGACTTAATGAAGGACCTAAAAATCATGTTTAGTGATTTTAATTCCAGGAAGGAAAGACGACTAGTAAGATGAAAAAACGAGGGGCTGAACGACATCAGTTCAAGGAGCTTCATCTCTTCTACTAAACAAAAACCGGCATATGAACAAAACTTGTTTAAATTTTGGTGGTAAACAATGCACAATGCCAGAGTATAAAGGAGATGAAAAGCAGATACCACCATCTCTGGTGAAGGAACATAACAATATGAAATAAACAAACTTTGCGGAAAGCACAGGCTACCGGCGAAGCTGGCCATACAAGGCGACAAAAAGCTGGAAAAGAGCATGTATAAACTGTTTACGAAAATTTGGTCAGATAAGAGCCTTTCCCAAGATTGCTGATATTATGAAGTTTTTTTGAACGAAAGAATCAAATCAGAGGTCAACGAATTTATTGCATCCTACCAGTGACGCCTCAATCTGGTAATATTGCTACCTAGCAGATTTTCAACGATCTGCCATATCATGAAAGAAAATTTTTCTGAATAAGAGTTTCGTTGACTTTTTCAAATTACGTTCAGCTAAATTACATCATCATCTGCTTAGAAATAGGAGAGGAAAACTCCGAGTCATTGAAATCCAAGCTAGGCTTCAGACGAGATGACTTAATTCATGTTACTTTATTAACCTGGTTCTGGATAATATAATAAAAGCAGAAAACTTAACCCATACACGTGTAGTCTTTTCATACCTGTCGTGATATTACTTACTTACATTGTTGGTGCTTAACCATATAAACTGTTATGACCGTTCAACAAGGCGCAAAAGTCGCTTCTTCGCTGGGTTACCTGGCGCCAATTGGTCACTTCAAGGAAATTAAAATCGTTTTCCACCTGGTCCTTCCAACGGAGTGGGGCCGCAAAGGAAGCCTTAATAGGCGGGTTCCGATAAAAATACTTTCTGAACAGGAGTATCATCTTTCATTCGCATTACATGGCCTAGCCAGCGTAGCCACTTTGCCTTAATTCGATTGATTAAATACACACTATCACGATGCACCATTTGTTGACAGGAATAAGACACATCGCTAAACGCATAACATTCAACAGTCTGGCGACTACGAGACTTATCGTATAATATTCATCTGCCTGACAACCGTGGCACACATAGAAAAACAAGTAAGGAAGGCTAAGTTCGGGTGTAACCGAACATTACATACTCAGTTGAGAGCTATGGAGACAAAATAAGGAAAATCACCATGTAGGAAAATGAACCTAGGGTAACCCTGGAATGTGGTTGTATGACATGTGTATCAAATGGAAGGTATTAAAGAGTATTTTAAGAGAGAGTAGGCCATAGTTCTATGGATGGACGCCATTTAGGGATATCGCCATAAAGGTGGACAGGGCTGACTCTAGAATGTGTTTGTACGATATGGGTATCAAACGAAAGGTGATAATGAGTATTTTAAAAGGGAATGGGCTTTAGTTCTATAGGTGAACGCCTTTTCGAGAAATCGCCATAAAGGTGGACCAGGGGTGACTCTAGAATATGTTTGTACGATATGGGTATCAAATGAAAGCTGTTAATGGGTATTTTGAAAAGGAGTGATCCTTAGTTCCATAGGTGGACGCTGTTTCGAGATATCGCCATAAAGGTGGACCAGGGGTGTCTCTAGTTGTACGATATCGGAATCAAATGAAAGGTGTTACTGAGCATTTTAAGAGGGAGTGGGCATTAGGCCTATAGGTGGACGCCTTTTCGAAATGTCGCCATTAGGGTGGGCCAGGGGTGACTCTAGAATGTGTTTGTATGATATGGGTATCAAATGAAAGATGGTAATGAGTATTTTAAAAGGGAGTAATCCTTAGTTCTATAGGTGGACGCCTTTTCGAGATATCGCCATAAAGGTGGACCAAGGGTGACTCCAGAATGTTTGTACGATATGGGTATCAAACGAAAGGTGCTACTGAGCATTTTAAGAGGGAGTGGGCATGAGGTCTATAGGTGGACGCCTTTTCGAGATATCGTCATTAGGGTGGGCCAGGGGTGACTCTAGAATGTGTTTGTACGATATGGGTATCAAACGAAAGGTGTTACTGAGCATTTTAAGAGGGACTGAGCATTAGGTCTATAGGTGGACGCCTTTTCGAGATATCGCCATTAGGGTGGGCCAGGGGTGACTCTAGAATGTTTGTACGATATGGGTATCAAACGAAAGGTGTTACTGAGCATTTTAAGAGGGAGTGGGCATTAGGTCTATAGGTGGACGCCTTTTCGAGATATCGCCATTAGGGTGGGCCAGGGGTGACTCTAGAATCTTTTTGTACGATATGGGTATCAAATCAAAGGTGGTAATGAGTATTTTAAAAGGGAGTAATCCTTAGTTCTATAGGTGGACGCCTTTTCGAGATATCGCCATAAAGGTGGACCAAGGGTGACTCTAGAATGTTTGTACGATATGGGTATCAAACGAAAGGTGTTACTGAGCATTTTAAGAGGGAGTGGGCATTAGGTCTATAGGTGGACGCCTTTTCGAGATATCGTCATTAGGGTGGGCCAGGGGTGACTCTAGAATGTTTGTACGATATGGGTATCAAACGAAAGGTGTTACTGAGCATTTTAAGAGGGAGTGGGCATTAGGTCTATAGGTGGACGCCTTTTCGAGATATCGCCATTAGGGTGGGCCAGGGTGACTCTAGAATGTGTTTGTACGATATGGGTATCAAATGAAAGGTGGTAATGAGTATTTTAAAAGGGAGTAATCCTTAGTTCTATAGGTGGACGCCTTTTCGAGATATCGCCATAAAGGTGGACCAAGGGTGACTCTAGAATGTTTGTACGATATGGGTATCAAACGAAAGGTGTTACTGAGCATTTTAAGAGGGAGTGGGCATTAGGTCTATAGGTGGACGCCTTTTCGAGATATCGCCATTAGGGTGGGCCAGGGGTGACTCTAGAATGTTTGTACGATATGGGTATTAAACGAAAGGTGTTACTGAGCATTTTAAGAGGGAGTGGGCATTAGGTCAATAGGTGGACGCCTTTTCGAGATATCGCCATTAGGGTGGGCCAGGGGTGACTCTAGAATGTTTGTACGATATGGGTATCAAACGAAAGGTGTTACTGAGCATTTTAAGAGGGAGTGGACATTAGGTATATAGGTGGACGCCTTTTCGAGATATCGCCAATAGGGTGGGCCAGGGGTGACTCTAGAATGTTTGTACGATATGGGTATCAAACGAAAGGTGTTACTGAGCATTTTAAGAGGGAATGGGCATTAGGTCTATAGGTGGACGCCTTTTCGAGATATCGCCATTAGGGTGGGCCAGGGTGACTCTAGAATGTGTTTGTACGATATGGATATCAAATTAAAAGTATTAATGAGGGTTTTAAAAGCGAGTGGCCCTTAGATGTATATGTGAAGGCGTTCTCGCGATATCGACCAAAATGTGGACCAAGTGATCCAGAAAATCATCTGTCGGGTACTGCTAATTTATTTATATATGCAATACCACTAACAGTATTCCTGCCAAGATTCCAAGGGCTGTTGATTTTGCCTTGTAGAACTTTTTCATTTTCTTCTACATAATATAGTAGGTGGGCGTGGTTATGGTCGGATTTCGGTCATTTTTTATACCAAGATAAAGTGAGTTCAGATAAGTACGTGGGCTAAGTTTAGTAAAGATATATCGGTTTTTGCTCAAGTTATTGTGTTAACGGCCGAGCGGAAGGACAGACGGTGGACTGTGTATAAAAACTGGGCGTGGCTTTCACCGATTTCGCCCATTTTCACAGAGAACAGTTAGCGTCAGAGAATCTATGCTCCTAAGAAAGTTGAGAAGGATTGGTAAATTTTTGTTCGACTTATGGCATTAAAAGTATTCTAGACAAACTAAATTAAAATGGGCGGAGCCACACCCATTTTGAAATTTTCTTTTATTTTTGTATTTTGTTGCATCATGTCATTACTGGAGTTGAATTTTGACTTAATTTACTTATATACAGTAAAGATATTAAATTTTTTGTTAAAATTTGAATTAAAAAAAAAAAATTTTTTAAAAAGTGGGCGTGTTCTTCATCCAATTTTGCTAATTTTTATTTAGCACATATATAGTAATAGTAGTAACGTTCCTGCCAAATTTCATCATGATATCTTCAACGACTGCCAAATTACAGCTTGCAAAACTTTTAAATTACCTTCTTGTAAAAGTGGGCGGTGCCACGCCCATTGTCCAAAATCTTACTAATTTTCTATTCTGCGTCATAACGTCAACCCATCTACCAAGTTTCATCGCTTTAGCCGCCTTTGGCAATGAATTATCGCATTTTTTCGATTTTTCGAAATTTTCGATATCGAAAAAGTGGGCGTGGTTATAGTCCGATATCGTTCATTTTAAATAGCGATCTGAGATGAGTGCTCAGGAACCTACATACCAAATTTCATCAAGATACCTCAAAATTTACTCAAGTTATCGTGTTAACGGACGGACGGACGGACGGACGGACATGGCTCAATCAAATTTTTTTTCGATCCTGATTATTTTGATATATGGAAGTCTATATCCATCTCGATTCCTTTATATATGTACAACCAACCGTTATCCAATCAAACTTAATATACTCTGTGAGCTCTGCTCAACTGAGTATAAATAAAAACACGGTTGACATTCAACTTCAACAGAGACGGCCATCTTGTTCCTATCTTATTTTATTCTATTTATTTTTGTACTCTCAGTTAATGTCATGCAACAAAGAGAAATTATAAGAACATTACTTTTTCAACATTGAATATTGATGTTTCACTTGTGACTTTGCTTCCTAGGAAAATTATCATTGGTCAACCATACAATATTGCTGGACTATGTTGATGTCTGGAACAAGCTTCAGTTCAGCTCATCATAAGATCTTCTTCGGTATTCGCCATCCCCAATACATAGAGGTCCGTAAATCTTACGAGGAACATTTCTCTCGAACACTCCCAGAGATGTCTCATCTGATGTTGTCATGCTCATCTGATATCCCCGTGCTAGCAGGACGGGTACGCTAAGTGACTTGTACTTGTACTTTACTTTTTAAATGCCTACTTAGTCCAAAGTAGCATTTATTTGCTCGACTTCAAAGCTGATGTTGTTGCTTGTGGTAATGCTGAATTCTAAATAAATGAAGTCTTTTACTATTTCGAAATTAGGCCTGCCAATAGTGGTGAAGTTGGAGTAATCAGCACTCACCGTACGGGTGTTGCGGCCGATGATGTCAACATAGTTAGCATACGCCGGTAACTTCAAGCTTTTCTGAATATTTTTTCTGAGCGGTTAGGTTCTGCAAACTGTATTATTCTGTCTAGATATATTGCGAATAAACCTGGATGTTGTCGGCAATCGATAACATTATCACTGTTTTGTTATAGGAAAATTCTCTATGATCTAGCGATGAAATGCGTGCTACAGATGTGATCATACCCAACTTGGTGTTCGCTGGTTAGAAGGTTAATAATTACCTAAAGTAAGACCACATTCAACCACTCCTTCCGTCGCATAAATATGTTGTTGGGTTTTCATTACTTTTGAAATCATTTTAGGAAGGGAAAGCTCTGTATCTTCTTTATCTTCGACATTGTCGCTGGTGTTATTAACTGCCCAGTTCTTCTTAGAAAAATATGTTTCAATATTCCTACTAGAAATGTCTACTCGTATAATGCATTATACATTGAAGTTTGGAAATCTTACTATCTCAACTATTCCCTCTCATTAGAGGACTTGAAGAGTTAAATCGGATATATAGAAGTTAAATCTTGACTTAGCGGTGACAAAACCATTGTTTAAATTACGTATTGAGTTCTACCAACGAGCAAACAGAACTGTTCCTGTTGTTGTTGCCATTGACAATAATCTTATCCCATTCATAATATCCAAATAATCGTCTGTATGAGATATGAAATATATAGCGCTTTTTAAGATAAATATAAAATTAAAACAATAGGTATGTACTTTATCTGAGGATGCAAAGTTTCCCGTTTTTTGTGGCCTGCATGAAATAGCTTTGACCATGAATCACTTATCTCAACACTATATGCCGTATACGTAAGTATTTGATGAAACTTAAATCTTCTAGCTGTAAAAAAGGGGGCAAAAATTACAGTTTATATGGGGTATATAATATATATACAACCGATCTCTATGATTTTTTCAGACAAAAATATATGCTGTTGTGACGAATATTAGCAACACTAACGGATACTATCATTTCTAAGCCGATACTGAGCAGTCACTTGTATCTACATAAACAAATCAATCATTATGTCTACACATATGTACATACAGCAGCGGATAGATACTCACAAAAGTATGCAATACCAGCAAAGCAGTTCTCACACATACACATGCATATTTCTGAGATACTCACAAAAGTATGCAATCTTCATCGAACTAGTAAATTCTAGAAGGAGAAACGCCTAGAAGTATGCGAACGAGGAAACCGAAGAGTATAAAACCAGCTGAGGCATGAGCATTCAGTTTGATTTAAGCACGCTATAAGTTGCAAAGTGATATTTAATTGCGAAGTACTCTTAAAGTAGTCCAATAAAGACCATTTTTTAATACAGAATATTGGAGTGTTTTGTCCAACAGTTTAGCGATACGAACATAAGCAGAAGGTTGAAAATAAGAGGAATTTCACTAACTTCGTTAAAATTGGTGTCAGAAGAGGAATTGTGGAATAAATTCTGAAGATTTCGAATACAACTCGGATATGGCAAGATTAAGTTAATTAAGGATCCAGCAACTGAAAAAGGAGTTGGAGAACCATGGATTGAATACAACCGGCAATAAGATCGAACTTCAAGCACGGCTACGATACGCTATGGAGTCGGAAGGAATTAATGTGAACGATGATGCCTTTCATCCTGATAGGGACGAGACAACAACAAAAATTGAAGAGAAGAACGAAAGTCCGAGTCCAGTCGCAAGCGGCGAGAATAATGCGATATTGGGTTTGTCATCACAGATATTGGCAAAACATGGAAATCCAGGAAACAAACATAACAGAAATGTCATCACAAATATCCACAAATATGTCATCTCAACTGGAATGACAGGAGAACTGTATAGCATCTCAACTGGAAGAACAGAAGACATATACGGCATCTCAGTTGGCTGAGCAGTTGAAAGCACAGGAGGCCCGCTTACCTTCGCAGCTGGAGGCACAGGAGATAAGGGTGAAGGCCCAGGGTAAACAAATTTTACAGTTAGAGGAAAAAATTGAGGCCGAGGTGGATGCTTTGAGAGGACGTATCGAGCAGTTGCAACTTAAACGCCCGGCTGCTTCAGCGAGTAATACGAAGGTAAAAACTCTATCTTTCCAGATCTTTAAGCTACAGTTCGAGAAGACCGCAGCAGTGAACAACTGGAATGCTAAAGATAAAGTTGTTGCACTGTTCGTGGCATTGAAAGGGCCTGCAGCTGAAATCTTGCAGACAATTCCGGAGTACGAACGGAACAACTATGAAATATTGATGAGCGCTATAGAGAGGCGATGCGGAGGCGAAAATAAAAATCAGATATACTAAATAGAGTTGCAAAACCGCTACCAAAAAAGCGAATGAGACTTGACAGGAGTTTGCGTCGGATGTCGAAAGGCTGGCCCATCTAGCAAATGCGGACGCACCCGTGGAATATACCATGAGAGTAAAAATCCAGAGCTTTATAAATGGCATACGGGACGTGGAAACAAAGCGAGCTACATACGCAAACCCAAAGGTGACATTTGCTGAAACGGTATACCATGCATTGACTCAGGAAACTGGCTCCCTATTGAGTAAACCAGCATACAAGGCTTATAGTGTGGAGTTAGAAAGACCAGACTGGGTAGACAAAATTTTGGAAGCATTGAATAGTGCGCAGCAGAACGATAATGATGCAGTGTGGAAAGCCAGGGCATATTGCTCGTCATTTCAGCACCGGTCCTGGTAGTTTCCAACTTGGCTGGTCGTAAACGCAAAGCTGAAGAGGAGATAAGTAAGAGCGAGTCAGATGTGAAGATCGAAAACTTGCCCTAGCTATTGAATGTGCTGTGATATCTATCTCGCGAATTGGAAGAAAATCGAGTAGTCTTACCGTCAAAGGAAATGTGGATGGTAAAGAACGTGTACTGACTGTAGATACGGAGCACATCTCATTCCTTGATCCGATCTGATTTGGTCAACAGGAGAGAAAAGCCATTACCTGGATCAAGGTTGCGTAAGGTCACTGGCGAGTATAACCAAGTCCGGGTAGAAGTGATCTGTGAAGTCTTAATTTGGAAGGTCATGGTTCTACACAAATTCGTTGTGCCAGAGATTGTTGATGAAGTCATATTGGGAGTGGACTTCTTAGTTGACCATGACATCAGGATCGATATGCAGAGAAGGATTATGCGATATAAGAACCAGGATGTACCACTCAACTTCAGTTTTGAGAAAGGGTTCAGCAGTAAGCGAGTGCTGGTGGAGGCGATTGGACAAGGACCATCAAGTCAAAAGCAGTAGATCGGGCAAAGTTGGTGGATTGAATGGGCCAAATAAAGAGAAACACTGGCATTGACAAAAACCAAATGGATGCACAAAAATGAAGGAAAGAATTTCCCAGAAAGAATGCAAGGGTAGTTTCAAGCCAGGGCGCACTACTCTTGTGAAACGTGGGAACGATATTGATTATGCGAAGCTAATCCGTCAATCGCAAGCACTACGAACTAGTTCATTGGCCAAACAACAGAGTGTGAGGGAACGAACCAGGGTAATGAGTAGTAAGATGAAACACAGGTACGACGAGAACAAAAACTCGAAGGGTTTCTTGGAGGGAGATTTGGTACTGTTATACAACCCTCACTGGCGGAAATGTGTCCCCGAAATTGCAGTGCAACTGGGAAGGCCCATACAAAGTTGTAAAACGGATCAACGATGTAGTTTGCCGCATACAAATCATTGGTAAGCCACGATCCAAAATGAAAGTGGTTCATCTGGAAAGGATGGAGGCGTTTAGATCAGGATATTTGTCTGATCGGGACGATCAGACTGAGGTGTAGGGCAGTGTGACGAATATTAACAACCACTAAGGCATACTATCATCTCTAAACTGATACTAAGCAGTCACTTGTATTTACATAAACAAATCAATCATTATGTCTACACATATGTACATACAGCAGAGGAGAAATAATCACAAAATTATGCAATCATCAGCAAAGTAGTTCTCACACATACACACGCATATTTCTGAGATACTCACAAAAGTATGCAATCTTCAGCGAACTACTAAATTCTAGAAGGAGAAACGCCTAGAAGTATGCGAACGAGGAAACCGAAGATTATAAAAGCAGCACCAGTGAGGCATGAGCATTCAGTTTTATTTAAGGACGCTATCAGTTGCGAAGTGAAGTTTAATTGCGAAGTACTCTTAAAATAGTCTAATAAAGACCATTTTGTAATACAGTTTGGCGATACGAACATAAGCAAAAGGTTGAAAATAAGAGGAATTTCACTAAATTCGTTACACTATATATGTAAGCATTTGCTGAAATTTGAAGCCTCTAGCTGTTCAAATGGTGAAAAATTGCGAAAAGTTTCTTATCTGAATTATCGGTTGTGGGGGACATATGCTATGTATACGACCGATCTGTTGGAATTTTCAGACAACAATATCTGCTATATACGAAAGCATATGGTGAAATATGAAGGTTATAGTTATTAAAACTGGGCAGAAATTACGAAAATTTCTTATCTGAATAATCGGTTGTAGGGAAAATACGAGGCAACCTTTTGTATTTTGCGCCTAATAATGAAAACACAGTCCAATATTAAGGAAAATAGTTGTATTGTGTTTCAAAATATTCTCCATTCAAGATGATACAGTTCTGCATTCGCTCGAACCAATTTTCAAAACACTTTTACCACTCAGAAGAGGCCACCTCTAAAACGAGCTGTTTCAAGGCTTCTATAGCTCCTTCAGGCGTTAAAAAAACGTTGACCTCGCATTTTTATTTTTTTTTTTTTGATGTTCGGGAATAAAAGAAAGCATTAGGTGCCAAATCAGGGCTGTTAGGCGGATAATCCATCAATTCGACCTTTTGAAAACTCAGTTCTTCATCCTGATCATTTCGGTATACTTATTGGTGAGTCTATCTCTTCTATTTTAAGGGACTTACAATTTTCAGATTCGTGACAAAATTAAAATAGTATTTCATTTTCAGGAAAGGTATAAAAGGAATGCTGGTTTTTGCTTTTGAAAAAATATTTCATTGCTGATAGTGAATTTTTCAAAAGATTTAATACCTTTTGAGCTAAGTTTTGAGCCTGGAGTTAATGTCATATATGAAAGGTAAGTAAGAGATCATTAAAATTGGTGATGGAGGGTATTGAGTAAAAGCCGACGACGTTATTACCACACTTTTGAGCAAATTTTGCTACATTATGTCTCAAATATTCTATTGCTAAAATTTTTAATATTAGCAAAAGTCTTTAAAAATTGCTCATATATCGTTGTTTACAAGCTGGTTGATTTTTTCTAATCTCATTCGTAACATGTTGCTATTTTATATTTTTTTTGTTGTTGGTTGCTTTTCGTTATTTTCAAAAGCCATTCATGTGCAACTTATTTATTTATGTGATTGCATATGAATGTGTCTAACATCCGTAGAAGCCTCACGTCATAACATTTGCAGTTCAACTTGCTAAAAGCAAACTAGCTAACATCAAGTCAGCTTATATTGTACATACATATGTCACAATACTGCTACAAAAATACTATGTACTTACTTAGAGTCATCCTACTTATTGTAGAAGATATACATAAATATAAAAATGCAAACGGAAGTGTTATTCCCATACATATAAATTTGACTGATTCACTCTTTTAGTCACACATATGGGATTACGTGCAAGTTTAATGTTGTTGTTTTGAAAGAAAAGTTTTGCTTTCGTATTTCTGCAGCTTTATTATTGCCGCAACACTAAGAAAGCATCACTTTGAAACTTCGTGTGCATGTAATGTATGTAGATATGATTTTATAATATACAATTGATATACTAAAAACACTCTTAAAGCCCCGTCACAGTTTTTTCTAACTCAATCTTATGCATTATGAGTAGATTGCATGTATTTTTATGGAGAACGGTAGATTGAGCCACACTGGCGCCATCTGACATGAAGAAGTAGCCAACTTGCAACTTTTGTTGAAAGCAAAGCATAAGAAGAAAAATTTGGAATTTGCTTTGGCTAAGGGTGCTGGCACACTTTGCAAGTGAAATTATTTTCCCCACTCGTTGGTAACTTTTCTAACAGTTTTCGCAATTAAAAACTGCAATATAACAAATGAATACGAATACAGAATATACCCGCGACAGGTATGTCTGTCGTAAGAGGCGACTAAAATACCAAATTGATTCAAGGCGTTGTGTAGCGCAACCCTTTCGATTGACAGCACAATATACAACTTCTCCAACCCAATTGTCAACCTCGCCTACTTGTGGCAAATCCTGTTTCTTTAATAGCAGAGGCTCTGGCGACCCCAAGTTAAATATGGATCTATGGGGTGGGAGGGCGGAATCCTTGAATGTTTCATGTGGTCATACTAAATTGTTCCCGTGAAGGTCGAGCTAGTTGTTTAATAGTGCTTGCTACCGGATCTGCATCCGGCAAAGGACCATCAACATCAATAACACTCTCCCAGGCCTTCGGGGAGTGTCCTTATCGCTACAACAACAACACAAAATATGTTAGCAAGTATTTTTGTTGTATAGGGAGAATGTTTATAACAGTGCTTCGCGAAATTTTGTATTTGAATTTGGTTAATTGTGGAGATGTTAATGGAGTGCATAAGTTTGTGTTAAACGCATCATTATGAAAAATTTCTTTGTGCCGGGGCCTTTAAAGCTGCATCGGGTAACTTCGTATTTTTGGTAAAGGTTGCCTTTTTATACTCAGCTGAGCAGAGCTCAGAGAGTATATTAACTTTGTTCGCATAACGGTAATCCGTAACAGCATAAACTAATCGAGATGGATATAGACTTCTATATATCAAAATGATCTGGGCGAAAAAAGAAATTCATTTAGTCATGTCAGTCCGTCCGTTCGTCCGTCCGCCCGCCCGTCTGTCCGTCCGTCCGTAAACACGATAACTTCAGTAAATTTTGAGGTATCTTGAAGAAATTTGGTATGTTCCTGAGCGTTCATCTCAGATCGCTATTTAAAATGAACGAAATCGGACTACTATCACGCCCACTTTTTCGATATCGAAAATTTCAAAAAACCGAAAAAGTGCGATAACTCATTACCAAAGAAATATAAAGCGATGAAACTTGGTAGGAGCGTCGACCTTGTGACGCAAAATAGAAAATTAGTAAACTTTGGAAAATGGGCGTGGCACGTTACTCCTATTACTATATGTGTGCCAAATAAAAATTAGCAAAATCGGATGACGAACACGCGCACTTTTAAAAAAAAATTTTCGACGTAAAATTTTAACAAAATATTTAATATCTTTCCAGCATATAAGTAAATTATGTCAACATTCAACTACCGTAATGATATGGTGCAACAAAATACAAATATAAAAGAAAATTTCAAAATGGGCGTGGCTCCGCCTTTTTCATTTAATTCGTCTACAATACTTTTAAGGCCATAAGTCGAACAAAAATTAGCAATCCTTGTGAAATTTGGTAGGTATATAGATTCTATGACGGTAACTGTTTTCTGTGAAAATGGGTGAAATCGGTTGAAGCCACGCCCAGTTTTTATACACAGTCGACCGTCTGTCCTTCCGCTCGGCCGTCAACACGATAACTTGAGCAAAAATCGATATATCTTTACTAAACTTTGTTCACGTACTTATCTGAATTAACTTTATATTGGTATAAAAAATGGCCGAAATCCGACATTGACCACGCCCACTTTTTCGATATCGAAAATTACATAAAAATGAAAAAAATGCCATAACTCTGTACCAAATATGAAAAAGAGATGAAACATGGTAATTGGATTGGTTTATTGACGCAAAATATAACTTTAGAAAAAACTTTGGAAAATGGGTGTGACACCTACCATATTAAGTAGAAGAAAATGAAAACCAAAAGCCCTTGGAACCTTGGCAGGAATACTGTTCGTGGTATGACATATATAAATAAATTAGCGGTACCCGACAGATGATGCTCTGGGTCAACCTGGTCCACATTTTGGTCGATATCTCGAACACGCCTTCACATATACAACTAAGGGTCACTCCCTTTTAAAACCCTCATTAATACCTTTAATTTGATACCCATATCGTACAACACACATTCTGGAGTCACCCCTGGTCCACCTTTATGGTGATGTCCTAAAATTGCGTCCACCTATAGAACTATGGTGCACACCCTTTTAAAATACACTTTAATACCTTCCATTTGAAACTCATGTCATACAAACTTATTCCAGGGTTACCCTAGGTTCATTTTGCTAAATGGTGATTTTCCCTTATTTTGTCTCCAAAGCTCTCAGGTGATTATGTAATGTTCGGTTACACCCGAACTTAGCCTTCCTTACTTGTTCATATATATGTTTATATATTTTAGTGTATCCCAGCTGATGCATCTATTGTCTTTTTTCCCAGCAAAAAATTATTCAAGAATTAAGCTACATAGCGGCAGCTTTACATGCTGCTCTAATTGGTAAACCTTATAATATGGTAATAATAATAATACCCTTAGTAATTTAAACCTCATTATAAGTTAAGTAAATGAAAAAATAAATGTGATCCCGCTTAGAAAAACTTTCTTCTAATTGGAAAATTGCTTGTAAAATTTTGATGTTTGATCTTCGATGTGGTAGGTAGTACGCTACACCACACCGTTCGCATAGATCTGAACATTCCTAGAGTTCGATTCCTAATATTTGACAGGGCTGTACAATCGCAGAGGAAAAGGCTAACTGTTCCCTTACAACCTTCTTGGTTGCGCCACCTGCAAAATTCGTTGAAAGGTACTTCCATTAATTCTGCGTATGGGCCAAAGTTGAGTGTACTGTATTTGTGGCTGTAATCCTACATATTTCTTTTCTAGACAGTTTTAGTAAACCCATTGTTTTTTGGTAACAGTCCGGCAAATTACGTTTAGAGATCCTAGATGACTCCGTAGCGTACAAATTTTGAATAGCGTGTTTCTCGGAATGGGTTGGAATATCACTTTTTATTGATAAAAGCGACTGCCTCAATGATGTCCAAAGATAAGGTTGCTCCCCGAAGGCTTTGGGGAGTGTTATCGATGTGATGGTCCTTGGCGGATACAGATCCCGTACGCTGCGGTACCACAGCACCATTAAGGTGCTAGCCCGACCATCTCGGGAACGATTTATGTGACCACATTAAACCTTCAGGCCTCGATTGTTTATAGCGATGTCCAACAGGAGGCAACAAGACTTCTCTTTGACTAGTAGCTCTGCTTGAAAGATACTAGCTGCGTTTTGAAAACAGATTCAGAGTGCGACTTCTAGATGTTCGGAGAAGACCAGCCTTACGCACTATGTCGGCTGACCAAGGCGCTTATCCTCACCTTATTGTCCTTGTCAAAGTTCATTTATATATACATTATAGGCGTAAGATATTTTTTTGTCCAATCTACATCGGGTAGCCTTGTAAGGATACCACTGTGGCTGTACTGCTTTTCACTCCAGAATCCAGACCGCCTGAGTATGGTGGCAGGGATAGTAGCTGAAAAGCGTATGCAACGTCCTAGTGGCAGCTGGTTAAGAATAACATTTAACGCGTCTGTTGCACACGGCCAAAGTGCTCCTGTTACCCCTGCATACACTGCCCGTTGTACTTCGTTTAGTTTTTTAAAATTGTATTGCTTGTCCAGGGCTAACAGCCACACTAATGCTCCGTACTATAGGATAGACCTTATTATTGCTGTGTAAAGCCACATTGTAAGTTTTGGTTTTAGGCCCGAGTTTGTGCTGACTATTATCTTACACGATAGTAGTTGATGTATGCATTCTCTACTCTTCTTTGAATATTGAATTTGTTTGCGTGTTGCCTATTTCGATCCCAAGGTACTTAAAACTTTTTGAGAGCGAGAGCTCTGCTCGCTAGTGAAGGCATACCAAATTTTTTTGGTTCTTTTGCTTAATTGAATAAGTTCTGTCTTGCCTGCGCACCCTGTAGGAGATCATCTTAGAAATAAGGTGTAGTATATTATGTCCAACTAATGTTCTTTACAAAAGGCCAGTCTTGATATCATAAACCTTATAGTCAAATAAGTTTTACAACATAAATATAAAGTGCAAATTATTTTGTTGGTTGGTAAATATTTAAATATAGTTGTGAATGTATTGGCCAAAGCTTAATAAAACTGCAACAAAAGTAAAATTTTTCTTAGACAAATTTTGGTCCATGCATATTTGGAAATATTTTTAGCATTTCACAGAAGAGAACTATTCATAGGTTTGCTAAGAATAAAGAAACATCATATGCAGAGGTGTAGCGTAGACGGTTTTGATGATAGTCAAACCTTTATTATAAAATTAGAAAATCCTTCCGATATTGTTCCGAGGCTTTACAAAGCCTGCTTTCGGTCGAAGGTTGATGGTCTTAACTATATTAATGTACATCCAGAATAACCTATATAGATCGGTTGTATGCTTAGTTGCAGGAAGATTACTTCCCAATAGGGAATGTATGAAGCCACGTAATCATTGGACCGGGGTAGCGTATTTTCACCCTTGCTTTAGACATTGGCTATTACTCAACTTTTCAGGGAGCTCAACAAGAGATCCATCAAACGTACAGCGTGCGTAGGTGATGTTACAGTTACCATAAGTCGATAGTGTTTTCCAATATATACATGACATCTAGTGTCGGTTTGAGTGACAATGCGGAGAAGCATAATATGGTCTTGTTTACTAAGAGGTGTAATGTCGCAAATTGGTCTAGCCTGAAGTAAGGACGGGTGACTATGCAGAAGAAACCTTGTACAAAATATCTATCAGACATTACAGACAGTGATTTTTCGTTTTCTATCTCCCTCTTTCTTACTTAGAATTCCCAGAGCTTTAATAGGGGTGAAAAGATAGATAGAGGGCGATCAAATGACGGAAGAGGCGATTAACGTACAGTCCGTTGGCTCCAGACTAATCAGAAGGGTAGGATCTGTAGGATGACGTGCTGATCCGAGAATAAACTTATCTTACAAGCTCCAGATTATGGTAGTGCTTTTCAAGCAAAGGAGTTACCGCGACCAAATCAGTAGGAAAACTGAAGATAAATAACTCAAGCAGCAGCCGCAGCAACTTTTATATGGACAGACAAGCGGAAACTAATGAAATATTCTCGCATAACACAGAATCTGAATGTGTGTTAGAGTGCAAGCAATTCCAGAAATGAATACGGGGTGGATAAAAACATATGGGTATATACAGAAATGAGAAACGGATGCGCGAGCTAAAAAGAGAGCATCTAACGAAGCTAAGGCTAAATAAAAAGGAGGCAAGAGTTGCACATAATCAAATAAGAAGTAAAGCAATAAAGGTGTTGAAACAAGGCAGATGGCCGAAGACTGACAAATTTACTTTAAAAAGAGGGGAGCATGCGCTCTTTATGGGCATGCCGACGATACTGACGTCTGTTGTCACATGCTTTGAAATAAGGCCTCGCTAGTAAAGAACACACCTAACCCCCAAGTATTTCCAATATTGATGGCCCTTGTCCTATGTAGATTTTTGGTTCGCCAAAGCATCGCCTGAAATATAAACAGGATTCTCCACGAATAGATGAGATTACACCTGCGTACGCCAAGTTTGGATAACAGCTATTAGCAATAAAATAACTATCAGATCAAGAAACAACAAGTAGCATAGGTCCTATAAAGCATCTAATATTTGCAGGAGGAGGAAGTTGTATGATAGCATACGCCGTGATTTGTGAAAGCGTTATTCAGTTTGGCCGTAGAGCAAACTTTCAGTAACACTAAGAGTACATTCGGCCTATGTGAGGTCCTCACATACCGACCAGTTTAACTTTAGCTAAGCTTTACAGGCCTAGAATGTTGGAACTTTGTAATGGTATGCGAGCTCGTATGCGTACTTTGTATAAAAGCGTCATATCTTTTAAACGGTTATGGCCATCAGACAAATCGTCTCAGTCGATTCTTCGTTGGGTTAACTGGCGGCAGTTGGTCATACCAAGGGCACTTTCACCACTTTTCACCTGGTTCTTCCAGCGTAGTGGGGCCGCCCTCATCCTCTGCTTACATAGGTAGGTTTTGATAAGAATACTTTTTGCTCGCATGCACAGAGTAAAAATGCCGAGAGGTCTCTGTTATAGATTTAACATTTGATTTTGTAGGTAACAGCCGGATACTACGCCATAAAGTAAACCCTGCCAAAAGTCTGTCAGTTTGACTGGTAAAACATTACACCTTAGAGCTCTCATTAAAAAATGTCATTTTCTAAAAACATTTTTTTCCCATACTTGACGTGTGCGTAACACTATACCACCGCATCTGTCCCTATCCCCCTGTCCTTAGCCTCGCGACACCCCTGCATGAAGATACATAAATCCATATATAAGCAGCACAACCCAACTTATGATGGAGAACTTTAATAACTTTTATGCATTTGCATAACTCCAAATGAGATGAATGTACTAGTGTGCTGGTTGTTACAAGCTGAAGTAAGTCTGGTTTAAAGAATATACAGTACCATGGTTGCATTTCTTTTATATGCATGTATGTGTTTGTTTGTATGTTGAAAAAATATGTGCCGCGTTTTTAGCTTTGCAAATAGTTTTTAATACAATTTCGGGTATCTGCCAACAACTTTTTGAATTTTTATAAAATATAAAACATTCGCACGAATACACGCACATATGTATATATATATAAGCATCATATACTTTTAAATAACTTTCCCAAACCTAACATCACCAATATATTTATAAATATATTGCGATACTTGAATTCTTTACCAAATTTGAGTACTCTTGGTCTGCTGCCTTCGTAAGTGTGTAAGTGGTAAATTGTCCAGAGATAAGCAGCGAGCAATAGCCAAAAGTTCATATGTAAATTTGAAAAAATATGCAAATTTGAAAGAACTAGCTAGCTTTTTTATACACACTTATGTATGTACATATGTGAGGATGTATCTAAAAATCCAACAGCATAATCCCATTTTATACGAATATAAAACAAGTTTTGTTTGAAAGTGTTCAAGTGCTAACTCTAAATATGTAAGTATGTAAATGTGGAAGGCATACACTTCGTATCCGTTTTGATAAATGAACAAGTAAGGAAGGTTAAGTTCGGGTGTAACCGAACATTACATACTTAGTTGAGAGCTATGGTGACAACATAAGCGAAAATAACCATGTAGGAAAATGAACCGAGGGAAACCCTGGAATGTGTTTATATGACATGTGTATCAAATGAAAGGCACTAATGAGTATTTTATGAGGGAGAGGGCCATAGTTCTATAGGTGAACGCCATTTAGGAATATAGCCATAAAGGTGGATCAGGGTTGACTCTAGAATGCGTTTGTACGATATGGGTATCAAATGAAAGGTACTAATGAGTATTTTAAAAGGGCGTGGACCTAAGTTCTATAGATGGACGCCTTTTCGAGATATCGCCGTAAACCAGGGTGACTCTAGAATGCGTTTGTACGATATGGGTATCAAATGAAAGGTGTTAATGAGCATTTTAAAAGGGAGTAATCCTAAGTTCCATAGGTGGACGCCGTTTCGAGATATCGCCATAAAGGTGGACCAGGGGTGACCCTAGAATTTGTTTGCACAATATGGGCATCAAACGAAAGGTGTTAATGAGTATTTTAAAAGGGAGTGGGCCTTAGTTCTATAGGTGGACGCCGTTTCGAGTTATCGCCATAAAGGTGGGCCAGGGGTGACTCTAGAATTCGTTTGTGCAATATGGGTATCAAACGAAAGGAGTTAATGAGTATTTTAAGAGGGAGTGGGCCTTAGTTCTATAGGTGGACGCATTTTCGAGGTATCGCAATAAAGGTGGACCAGGGGTGACTCTAGACTTTGTTTGTACGATATGGGTACCAAATGAAAGGTGTTAATGAGTATTTTTAAAAGGGAGTGAGCCTTCGTTTTATAGGTGTTCGCCTTTTCGAGATATCGCCATAAAGGTGGACCAGGGGTGACTTTAGAATTTGTTTGTATGATATGGGTATCAAATGAAAGGTGTTAATGATTATTTTAAAAGGGCGTGGGGCTTAGTTCTATAGGTGGACCCCTTTTCGAGATATCGCTATAAAGGTGGACCAGGGGTGGCTCTAGAATTCGTTTGTGCAATATGGGTATCAAACGAAAGGAGTTAATGAGTATTTTAAGAGGGAGTGGGCCTTTCTGGACCAGGGGTGACTCTAGACTTTGTTTGTACGATATGGGTATCAAATGAAAGGTGTTAATGAGTATTTTTAAAAGGGAGTGAGCCTTCGTTCTATAGGTGTTCGCCTTTTCGAAATATCGCCATAAAGGTGGACCAGGGGTGACTCTAGAATGAGTTTGCACGATATGGATATCAAATTAAAGGTATTAATGAGAGTTTTAAAAGGGAGTGGTGGTAGTTGTATATGTGAAGGCGTTTTCCAGATATCGACCAAAATGTGGACCAGGGTGACCCAGAACATCATCTGTTGGATACCGCTAATTTATTTATATATGTAATACCTGCCAAGATTTTAAGGGTTTTTTATTTCCCCCTGCAGAACTTTTTCATTTTCTTCTACTTAATATGGTAGGTGTCACAACCATTTTCTAAAGTTTTTTCTAAAGTTATATTTCACGTCAATAAAACAATCCAATTACCTTACCATGTTTCATCCCTTTTTTCGTATTTGGTATAGAATTATGGCATTTTTTTCATTTTTCGTAATTTACGATATCGAAAAATTGGGCGTGCTCATAGTCGGATTTCGTTCATTTTTCATACCAAGATAAAGTGAGTTCAGATAAGTACGTGAACTGAGTTTAGTAAAGATATATCGATTTTTGCTCAAGTTATCGTGTTAACGCGGCCACCGTCGCGTGATGGTAGCGTGCTCCGCCTATCACACCGTATGCCCTGGGTTCAACTCCCGGGCAAAGCAATATCAAAATTTTAGAAATAAGATTTTTCAATTAGAAGACAAATTTTCCTAAGCGGGGTCGCCCCTCGGCAGTATCTGGCAAGCGCTCCGATTGTATTTCTGCCATGAAAAGCTCTCAGTGAAAACTCATCTGCCTTGCAGATGCCGTTCGGAATCGGCATAAAACATGTAGGTCCCGTCCGGCCAATTTGTAGGGAAAAATCAAAAGGAGCACGACGCAAATTGGAAGTGAAGCTCGATCTCTTCGGAGGTTATCGCGCCTTACATTTAATTTTTTTTATCGTGTTAACGGCCATGCGGAAGGACAGACGGACGACTGTGTACAAAACTGGGCGTGACATCAACCGATTTCGCCCATTTTCACAGAAAACAGTTAACGCCATAAAATCTATGCCCCTACCAAATTTCAAAAGGATTGGTTAATTTTTGTTCGACTTATGGCGTTAAAAGTATACTAGACAAATTAAATGAAAAAGGGCGGAGCCACGCCCATTTTTAAATTTTCTTTTATTTTTGTATTTTGTTGCACCATATCATTACTGGAGTTGAATCTTGACATAATTTACTTATATACTGTAAAGATATTAAATTTTTTGTTAAAATTTTACTTAAAAAAATTTTTTTTTTTAAAGTGGGCGTGGTCCTTCTCCGATTTTGCTAATTTTTATTAAGCGTACATATAGTAATAAGAGTAACGTTCCTGCCAAATTTCATCATGATATCTGCAACGGCTGCCAAATTACAGCTTGCAAAATTTTTAATTACCTTCTTTTAAAAGTGGACGGTGCCACGCCCATTGTCCAAAATTTTACTAATTTTCAATTTTGCGTTATAAGTTCAACTCATCTACCAAGTTTTGTCGCTTTATCGGTCTCTTGTAATGAATTATCGCACTTTTTCGGTTTTTCGAAATTTTCGATATCGTAAAAGTGGGCGTGGTTATAGTCCGATATCGTTCATTTTAAATAGCGATCTGAGATGAGTGCTCAGGAACCTACATACCAAATTTCATCAATATACCTCAAAATTTACTCAAGTTATCGTGTTAACGGACGGACGGACGGACATGGCTCAATCAAATTTTTTTTCGATCCTGATTATTTTGATATATGGAAGGAAGTCTATATCTATCTCGATTCCTTTATATATGTACAACCAACCGTTATCCAATCAAACTTAATATACTCTGTGAGCTCTGCTCAACTGAGTATAAAAATTACTTTTAAGATATTTTTGCCTAGCGGACAATGTAATTTGCTAGATTTTGTTAGATGATATGCAAAAGTTCAATATGAAGTATAAAAGCTAATAGTTATATACTTTCATAACTATGCAGATATGTTATACTTGCATATATGTATGTATGTACATACATAAATATGCTTGCATCCATGAACTAAGCAGTTTATTCACTGAGATTGTTTCGTAGTGTTTTATTCAAGCAAATATATCTCCCTTGCATGTCTTTCATACAAGACTATTCATCGTATTCTAACGCTTGGTATAGTAAAATGTCCACAACTTTCAAAAGTAAGTTTAAGTTTCGTTATGAATGTTGTCGAACACACTATTTTTAATGTATGCAAAAAATTTCAAATTGGTTTTTATAATATGTGACCCGGCTATGAAAAGGTGGCTTATGACTAAAAAAAAATAATGCAAAAGAAAAAATATTAAGAAACTGAAGAAATGCATTGTTTAACTTTAACAGCTGTTTTTTTTCTTTTTGAGTCATAAGCCACCATTTCATACGCCGGGTCACATATGTTGAAATTTTGATATTTAGGTACTATTTTCTTTTTTCATACACAGCGTGTTTTGCACACAGAGTATATTAACTTTGATTGGATAACGGTTGGTTGTTCACTGTACAACCAACCAACCAATGTACAGGTATAGAGGAATCGAGATAGATATAGACTTCCATATATCAAAATCATCAGTATCGAAAAAAAATTTGATTGAGTGATGTCCGTCCGTCCGTCTGTCCGTCTGCCCGTTAACACGATAACTTGAGTAAATTTTGAGGTATCTTGATAAAATTTGGTATGTAGGTTCAGATCGCTATTTAAAATGAACGACATCGGACCATAACCACGCCCTCTTTTTCGATATCGAAAATTTCAAAAAACGAAGAAAGTGCAATAATTCATTACCAAAGACGGATAAAGCGATGAAACTTGGTAGGTGGGTTGAGCTCATGACGCAAACTAGAAATTTAGTAAAATTTTGGACAGTGGGCGTGGCACCGCCCACTTTTGAAAGAAGGTAATTTCAAAGTTTTGCAAGCTGTAATTTGGCAGTCGTTGAAGATATCATAATGAAATTTGGCAGGAACGTTGCTTCTATTACTATATGCGTGCTCAATAATTAGCAAAATCGGATGACGAACACGCCCACTTAAAAAAAAAAATTTTAAGTAAAATTTTAACAATAAATTTAATATAAGTAAATTTTGTCAACATGCGACCCCAGTAATGATATGATGCAACAAAAATAAAAGAAAATTTCAAAATAGGCTTGGCTCCGCCCTTTCCCATTTAATTTGTCTAGAATACTTTTAATGCCATAAGTCGAACAAAAACTTACCAATCTTTGTGAAATTTGGTAGGGGCATAGCTTTTATGACAGTAGCTGTTTTCTGTGTAAATGGTTAAAAGCGGTTGCAGCCACGCCCAGTTTTTTGTACACAGTCGACCGTGTGTCCTTTCGCTCGGCCGTTAACACGACAACTTTAGCAAAAATTGATATACCTTTTTTAAACTTAGTTCGCGTACTTATCTGAACTCTTTATCTTGGTATTAAAAATGAGCGAAATCCGACTATGACCACGCCCACTTTTCGATATAAAAAATTTCGAAAAATTAAAAAAAAAATGCCATAATTCTATACCAAATACGAAAAAAGATGAAATATTGTGCATTGGTTTTTTGAAGCCAAATATAACTTTGGAAAAACTTTGTAAAATGGGTGTGACACCTACCATATTAAGTAGAAGAAAATGAAAAAGTTCTGTAGAGCGAAATCAAAAGCCCTTGGAATCATGGCAGGAACACTGTTCTAGGTATTACATATATAAATAAATTAGCGGTACCCGACAGATGATGTTCTGGATAAGGGTGACCAGGGTGACGGTCCACATTTAGGCCGATATCTCGAGAACGCCTTCAAGTATAAACCTAAGGGCCACTCCCTTTTAAGACCCTTATTAATACCTTTACTTTGATACGCATATCATACAAACATATTCTAGAGTCACTCCTGGTCCACCTTTATGGCGATATCTCGAAAAGGCGTCCACCTATAGAACTAAGGCCCACTTCCTTTTAAAATACTCATTAGCACTTTTCATTTGATACCCATATCGTACAGACAAATTATAGTGTCACCCCTGATACACCTTTATGGCGATATCTCTAAAGGGCTTCCACCTGTAGAACTAAGGCCCGCTGCCGTTTAAAATACTCATTAACACCTTTCATTTGATACCCATATCGTACAAACGCATTCTAGAGTCACCCCTGGCCCATCTTTATGGCGATATCCAGAAATGGCGTCCACCACTCCCTTTTAAATTACTCTTTAATACCTTCCATTTGATACCCATGTAATACAAATACATTCCAGGGTTACCCCAGGTTCATTTTCCTACATGGTGATTTTCCTTTTTTGGTCTCCAAAGCTCTCAGCTGAGTATGTAATGTTCGGTTACACCGGAACTTAGCCTTCCTTCCTTCTTTTTAATTTGAAACACTATTCTATTCTACTGAAAAATTTAAAAATACTTAAATTAAAAAAAAGTTTCTACATAACTTTCGGTAAAAGTCTAGTTGAGGGGTCGACTGCTAATACGCATCAAAACATATCGAGAGAGGTGTCAGAAGACGCGTATTAATCTCAAGAAAGAAAAATTTTATCTCCGACCGGAGATATTTGCGGTTGAAGTTGGCGATTTCCATGTGGTTGTTGGTGTGTTGGGTACCCACAAAAAAAATTGTGAACATAAGTGTTTTGTGCGGATATAGTTTTGGTCTCCAACCCGGTGTTGGACCCACCCAGGGTAATTTTTTATAAGCGCTGCCGAAGGCCACCAACGCCGAAAGGTGTTCTGCGCAAAAATACTATGGATCCCACCCCCGGTTTCGGAGGTACCCGCGGGTATTTTTTCGGTTTTTCGTTAATATCTTTTGAACTAGTTAAATTTTTTTCCCGCCTTCGGATTGTTAATACAGATGTCAAGGTGCGTCGTTTCACACCTCTCTCTATATTTTTGGAGGCGTGTTAGCAGTTGACCCCTCAACTAGACTATTACCTAATTTTCTTAGGCTCAGTTGCAGGACGGCAAGCTAATTACAACTTTCCTGAAAATGAAATGGCATATCAAGTTTGTCACGAATCTCAAAATTGTAAGTCTTTAAATGAGAAGAGATAGGCACACCAATAATTATACCGAAATAATCAGGATGAAGAGCTGAGTTGATTTAGCCATGTTCGTCTGTCCATCTGTCCGTCTATCCCTCTGTCTGTTTGAATGCAAACTAGTCCCTCAATTTTTAAGATATCATGATAAAATTTGGTGAGCGATTATACATTTGTCTGAACAAGCTGGATCGGACCACTATATCATATATGTATCTCCCATACAACCGATTTTTCAGAAAAGAGAATTTTTTTCATATCTTCCTCAATTTATGGGAGTGAAGCTTCAAACTTCACCATATGCTTTCGTATATTGCACACGTTTTTGTTTGAAAATATAGATCAGATCGGTCGTATATATAGCATATATCCCCCAAAACCGATTTAAACCACTGTTTTGAACTTTCTGTTAAAAAAAAATAATTAAAGAAAGTACAACTGAAGGATATGACAGATACTTGAAGGAAAAATCAAGACTAATATGCCAACAAATTAGTGAAAGATGGGAGAAATGTTATATAAAGCCCGAACTTTTTTTGAGGAAAAACGCTGAATGATTTCAAACGGAAGCTATAATAAAAAAAAACGAAATCATTTTCTTTAACTTCCATATCAAATATGGGCCGCAAATACTTATTTTCAATGAAAAATCAGACCGATCCCAAAGAGGACAGGCTGCGAAGCTAGCAAAAAGTCAAGAAATCAACCTAGGTTTAATGCTTCGTGCTACTTCTACGGCTGCGGTAAAAAGAGGTAATGTTGAGTTAGCTCCTACTTTGAGGGCAGTTTGTCGAAATCCCACAAATGTTTCTCAAACTCAGAAAAGTTGTTGAAAATAAATTTAACGAAAGATCTCCCATTCCGATGTCTGGAAATGAAGCCGTAGCTTTCATTTTAGACAATAACCATACAAAGGAACAGGAAAAATATGGAAAATAATAGGCGAGATTTTTACCTCTACCCACCATATGAAAAAATTTTAAACAAAAAACGCGAGTGCCGACCGGCGATAATCACTGTAACAGAAAATTATGCAAAAGTTTCGTTACACATGTTAATAAGGAATACAACCGAAAGAATATTTGAGTTACAAAAGGACGTAAGCCTTGCAATCATGGAGTCCATAAAAGAGGAATTTTTAGTTGCTGATTTAAATATCAGTTACGGGTTTGATAGTAGCACGGGTCATTCTCTTTTTAAACAGAACTTTCCGTCCTCATAAATATCATCGCAATTCAAAACTTCGGTCCTTGCTACCACGTTTACAACTTTATGTTTAAAAGATGCAGTTGGAAAAATTTTATTGTGCAATCGAACACCATAATCCACTAGATTCTGCCAACCACTAAAAAAAGAATATATAAAAGAAACAAGAGAGGTTATCTTGAATGAAGATAAAAATATTAAATAAAAAATCGAAGAAATGGAATCTCTCCTAATTACAATAGATGCTCAGAAAAAACTCCAAATAAATTGCACGCTTTATTTGATAGCAATTGATGGAAAAGTTTTAAATATATTAACTGAAACCAGGTCAACTCAAATTTGTCCGATATACAGTGCAGCTCCAAAAGACTTTTTAAAAATAACAGACCCCTCGTCAGATAAGTTCAAACCAAATCCAGGCTGTTTACGATATGGAATAAGTCCTTTACAATGCTGGATAAGGTTTTTTGAATTCGTTGTTCATCTTAGTTATAAAAAAGATGTAAAAAAGTGGCAAATTTGCAATGAAGCAGATAAGCGCATAGTTGAAGAAAACAAAAAGAAAATTCAAGACTTGTTTTGGGAAAAGCTTGGACTGAATGTTGATAAACCAAGGGTTGGAGGGTTTGGAGATCCAAACGATGGGAACACATCACTACGCGCTTTTTTGGATAACGAAATATTTGCAGAAATCACTGCTGTTGACAAAGATCTTATATATAATTTACATATAATACTGTGATGCTTGTCATGCCAACTTCCGCTAGACTTAAACAATTTTGAGCTTTTCTGTTTCCGAACAGCAGAAATCATGTATCAAAAATCTCCTTGGTGCCCGATGACAGCTACCGTACACAAAGTTCTTATTCACTCGGAACAAATTATTAAGAGCGTGATACTACCAGTTGGATATATTGGAGAAGATGCATCGGAGAGTAAACACAAACTTTATAAATTGGATAAGCTGCACCATGCTTGCAAAAACAGCAGAGTTAATAACCTTGGGGACGTATTTTGCAGAGCCTTGGATACGTCAGACCTACTGATTTCGAGCGTAAGTCTTTCCAGACGGGTCAAAAGGGGCACGTATGCAACTTCCGGCAGAAGTAAGATCCTTGCTGAGCAGTGCGGATTGCTATTTACCAAGTAATGAAGGTTAGCAAGACGAAGAGGGGCGTCATCTAGAGAATTTCGATATCGATCCAAGCTTCGATGCACTTTTATATAGCTTAGGATTAGCAAATGAGATTTAGAAACACATTTATAATGTTACAGCATTATTTTTGTTACTATAACTACTATTTTTCTATTGTAATATGTTTGTAGTTTTGAATAAATTAAAGATAAATATTATAAATGAATAAATAATATAATAAAATTAAATATAAGACAGTGTTATTATTGTTACTAGGAAACTAATTGCTGTACTTAAAATTACTTAAGTTAATGGTTAACAGAAAACATGGAAAATATCAGGTTGGTTTCTTTTATCGTTCTGTGTTCTTTGAAAATAACTTGTAAATTAAAAAAAAAAATCGAATCACCCTAATGCAGTTGGGTGAAAGATGAAATTCTGACATCATATTCGTAATCAGAGACTTCGAAAACCCTGGCTTTATACAAAGTTTTGAATAAAACGGATATATTAATAAAATTGGTCGCCATATTGGATCCGCCATTTTGAATTTTAAAATTCTGACATCAGATTCGAAATTAAAAACCTCGAAGCCCCATGCATACCAATTTTCAAAACAATCGGATAACTCCTCTAGCTTTGGCCAGCAAACAGTGCTCGCCAGACCATAGTGCACTGTATTAAATTGAGAGATTGTTGTGAAGGTGTTAATGTCAATTTAATCAAGTTTCATTAAACTTCAACAAAATTATCTATACAAATTAAAAGTTACGAGTTACACATGTTATCGGTGTCGATTAACTTTCACACATTTTAACATTTATTGTGTGCAAATCCTACTGCAAGATTCTTCCAAATATCCCAACACTTTTCAAATCAATTTTCACCAAAACTTCAATTTTGTTTTGTTGGCCTTGCAATAATTTTGCGCAATAACCCAGAAACATACCTACACACCAAACAATATGCCAGGGGGAATAAACCCGCTAAGCGCGTAAATTCCATTGAGCATCACAAACAATTGACAACCTCAACAACAAAATCTACCCTCAACCGCCACCATGATGATGCTGCTGTTGCATTGGCACAAAGCGCGTTTCAGGGATTAGATGCACTACGTAGTGACAGTGTTAATTCACGAATAACGATTACAACAACAACAAAAGTAAAATGATAACAAGAGATTACTTTTATGTTGGATTTTTGGTGCTTTGGCGCATACACACATACTAGGCCGGGTCGATTTGTTGGGAGGCAAAAAAATCGCCCATTGCTCTGTGAAAATCATATTCTAGAGATCAAAATAAGAAACTTTGCCGAAGGAACCATACCTCTAAAACGAATTCTTTCTTTAGAAATTTATTTAGTAAGAACATATGTAAATGAAAAAATGAATTTAACTTAGTAATAGAAAAGAAATTAAAAAAATTATTAGAAATTAGCGTTTTTACAACCCCCTTTTAAAACCGAGGCATCACTGTCATGCATTTGCATGTCGTAAACATAGTTGTGTGGGTTTTTTATTCAACCGTTTTAAAAAATGAGGGTATCACTGTGACACAATTGCAGATCGTAAGATTGCTTGTGTTGTTTTTTTAAGCCACCACAAGACACAGCAGGTAGAATTGAAATTGCCCCTACCCAAAAGTTCGACCCAAAGGGGGGGACATCAGAATTCGTTTTAGAGGTATGGTTCCTTCGGCAAAGTTTCTTATTTTGATCCCTAGAATACGATTTTTTTCACAGAGCACTGAGCCATTTTTAAATCGACCCGCCCTAATACATACATATGTACCATAGACTGGGTAAAAAAAAATAAATTGCAAAATCCCGTCTCTAAACCTTAAGCTATGTTAAGAGCGTCTTGGAAAAGATTGGTTTTTATTTTTGATGCTTGCAAATAAAGCCGGAATAATTTTTATACTCAGCATGCTTTGCACACATAGTATATTAACTTTGATTGGATAACGGTTGGTTGTACAGGTATCAAGGAATCGAGATAGATATAGGCTTCCATATATCAAAATCATCAGTGTTGAAAAAAAATTTTATTGAGCCACGTCTGCCCGTTAACGCGATAACTTGGATACATATTGAGATATCTTCACCAAATTTGGTACACGAGCTTATCTGGACCCAGAATAGATTGGTATTGAAAATGAGCGAAATCGCATTATAACGACGCCCACTTTTTATATATATAACATTTTGGAAAACACAAAAAAACTGATAATTTAGTAAATAATACACCTAGAATGTTGAAATTTGACGTGTGGACTGATATTGAGACTCTTGATAAAAACTTGAAAACATTTTTTAAAATGGGGGTGGCACCGCTATACATACATACATGTAAGGCGCGATAACCTCCGAAGAGATCTAAGGCCCAGCTTCTCTTCCAATTTGCGTCGTGCTCCTCTTGATTTTCCCTACAAATTGGCCCTTTTATGCCGACTCCGAACGGCATCTGCAAGACAGATGAGTTTTCACTGAGAGCTTTTCATGGCAGAAATACACCCGGAGCGCTTGCCAAACACTGCCGAGGGGCGACCCCGCTTAGAAATTTTTTTTTCTAATTTAAAACCCTTATTTCTAAAATTTTGATGTTGCTTTGCCCGGGGTTTGAACCCAGGGCATACGGTGTGGTAGGCGGAGCACGCTACCATCACATCACGGTGGCACCTCTACATCTTTGCAAAAAAGAGCTTTATATCAATGGTATTTAATTTTCCAAGTGGATTTATAACAGTAAATAGGAAAAACTTTAAATTTAAAAAAATGGGCGTGGCACCGCCCCTTTTATTACTAAGCAATTTTAGATGTTTCGGGAGCCATAACTCGAAGAAAAATTAAGATATCGTAATGAAATTGTGTATACATATTTTCCTTATAGCAGAAAAAATTTCTAGAAAGAATGGACGAGATCGGTTAAAGAGCACGCCCACTTTTATATAAAATATTTTTAAAAGGGTCTTAGACGAAACTAGTAAGCTATATCTTAGCAAAAAAAAGTTTTGAATCAATGATATTTCACTTATCAAGTTTTATTGAAAGAGGAAATGGGGAGACATTTTTTTTAAACGGGCGGTGCCACGTGTTATGTAGAAAAGTAATTTATCTGAAATGAAATGTACAATTGAAGCTCACACTGAGTATATAATGTTCGGTTACACCCGAACTTAGACACCTTTACTTGTTAATTATAACTTGATTACTTCACATCCGATTTTAAATTATTAGCTGTGTTTTTTTTACATCTGTATTCATATACGCTTAAACTTTGTATGGACTGCTAAGCGTTAAACTTTATCTACTCTTCTGAAATTGCTGCGCAGAAAATTAGTACTCCTAAATTTCAATACGCATTACACTCAGATGCAACTGAAACATGTGTCCATGTTTCACCTCTACACTACCTCTTCGTATTACCTCTACAAATGGTGTGTGCCCATTATGCACCGCAACCGATATACCTATAGCTGAGGTTATACACTATGGCCAACAGAGGTGTGTGTCTCCGCTTTTCGGTACAACATGTTCTGTAGCTAGTTATTTAACTATCGCCGCGAGTTGGGCGTCCTAAACATTATCTAAGTAAATTTACGCGTTTTTTACCCGCAAACGTAGACGTATATACGTTTAAAAAACACGTCTATTATGTCAATATCTTGGTATTATTAAGTTCTATAATTCATTTGAATACTCTCTTGAGCTATGAAATCGTTCTCATTTAAACGACTAAGTGAATATGACAGAAGTGCTCAACAGTCTATTATTGATAGGAGCTTCTCAAGACAAATAAATAAACATATTTACCTTCCTTTCTACTTGCAAATTTTACCTTATACCTCGCTTTTTTTCTTTAACTCTCTAATTTTCTATCCCCTTCATTTTCCTCCCCTCCTACATCTTACTCGCGTACACCATCAACCATCCTTCTCAATCTTTCTTTTTCCAACCCACACAAAATTTGTGGTTCGCTGCAGCTATTTCAGCTAGAAAGCTTGAGTTCTCTCTCTCCAACTAATCGGTAAAAGAGACGTTTTTGGCGGGCAAATCTGTAAGTATTAAGAGTGCCATTGGTTGCTGTGCTAGCTTAGCGTAAAAAATAGAAGACAAGAATGAAAAGCATGTTAAATACTTCTTGGCGCTGCTTAAAAAACAAAAAAAATTGTATTTCATAAAAACACCTTTATTGAAATTACCATACAAAAATTTCACAATGTAAGTTTGGGGTAGATATGTGTTATTTCAAGATTTCAATTAGGAAAATCGGTCTAGTAAATCGGCTGTTTTGCTCTAAGAAGGTAGGACTTTAAATTTAAAGATGAGCAATAACCCAGTCTAATGCACACACACATATTTATGGGTTGCTTGTTTGCATGCGGACAGATCAGAAAAGCATGAAAAATATAAAATGGTATACAAAGTTTTGAAAGAATAACAACAGTGAGGAAGAACTAGCACATTCGAAATTATCAGCGCAATATCCCACAGAGTAGATAAGAAAGCAAGGATTCAAATGTATTTTTCATAACCAGTAGCAATTTTTTATCTAGCTAACATATAAGTTTATAAAAATCTATCCCTCTCGGCGGCAAGTTTATTTTATTGGAGACTAAATAAAACATATCAATTTCAAATTTCAAAAGTGGTTGGTAGGTTGCTTCGTTGGCCCGACACCAAAGATCCAACCTAAGTAGCGCACGGCGCGCCATTTTGATACACATTTCTCCTGGAATCAATCGCTGCTGTTTTAGTATGGCTGGTCGATACTCAGTTCGAAAAATTTTGTGCAGAAAAATAACTTACTGATGATATCTTTTACAGAGCATTAAGCTACTTCCTTAAGATCGAGTAGTATGTAACTGCCCATAGTTAGAAACTTAGTGCGTTACTGTTTCTTTACTGCCCTTCTCGCTGCAACTCTTACAAATGCTTTTAAAACGAGTCCTCATTCTCTCGGCACGCAGGCCATGCGGCAGCAACGATTTTAAATATTTCTTTTTTTCTCTGTTCTCCTACTATCATAATTCAGTCAGGCTTGCTTGGTCATCTTACAGGTTTCCGAGAAGTTTTTGTTGGAGACTGTTAACTCCTTGGATCTGCTATATACATATAAATTTAAGTTAATAAATTTAATTGGATGATGTAACTCGACCATGTCCATTGCCTTCAGCAGCGCCTTTGCTCTTGCTAGATCGTCTGCTCCTGTGACCAAGTACTAATTTAAAATATATATTTTGAGAAGTTAGCTGCGGCTTGAAGCGACCTCTTTCAGCTGTCAACGGCCTTAGACGAAGTGGTGGGGGAGTGCATGACTCGCGCCCTACTCCTCTTACAGGACCGTACACGCCTTCTCTATACCCAAAAATTCCGCTTGGAAGATACTAGCAAAATTGGGTAGACGAACTGACAGCGACACTATAAGATGTTCACAGAAAACATCCCATCGCATTCCATTTTGTAACGGTCGGTATAGGGTGAAATTGCGTACTTCCTTAGAACCCCGTCGACCTTCCAATCCCCTCTTAAGGGGAACACAGCTTTATGACAGTTACTAAAACTTAGTGAGGGCGCGTAATAATCGCAGCCACACCGGAGAGCTTTCTGACGATATTCCTGTGGCCATACTGCCACGATTTCCAACAGTTACACTCAATATTTCAATGTTGTACTAATTATCCATGGTCGGCCACCAATTTATAGTTCCATATGTTAGTATTGGTCTGACGACGACCGTATATAGCCAGTTTCTGCTGACGATTATTTTACACGAATAAAAGGCTATGCAAGTCTTTTCCACCCTAAACTCGACATTCGTTTGTATCTCTGCTATGAATCGCGTCTCAGTGACAATACATCTGCCTTGTAGCTGCCGTTCGAAATGGACATAAATAATGTATGTGCAATCTTGCCAAAAAACAGGGAACATTTTAAAAAGCTGAAGCGAATTCGAAGATAAAATCGGCCTGAATATCCTCACAGGTATATCGCGCCTTGTAATAGTTTTATTATTTTTATTGACGATCTTTACCCAAATACCGGCTTGGTGACCGCATCGCCTGTTGTTATGTTTCCTTGCTGCCGGTGATACCTGTAAATTATTCGAGGTGAAAATTTAGGGTAAATCAGCGGATTTCTTCGTCTATTGGGTAGTTAAATAAATTGGATATGAGACACTTTGAGAGCCACTACATTAACGCTGAGGCTACTCTTATGTAATGGGCTAGGCAACTCGCGTATCTCTGACCGTATCACAAGTGTCCTAAATTACCTTCTCTGCACTCCTTTGCCATTGAGCGAAGTAATTGCAGTTCACTATCTATAAATCATTAGTGATAAGAGAGTCCCGGGAAGCTCTGAAAACTAAGCACTTCTAAATATGTTTTACTCTTAATTAAATTACAGTAAATTGACAGTAGCTACTGGGTATAAAAATACAAAAATTTTCAACATAAAAACAGAGCTATTCAAAACTCGTAACTAGAATTAGAAAATGTCACTAAATTTTACGCTACTAAAAATGAAACAATAGCTCTTGTTGTCCTCGCTAACGCCCACACCATGACTTCCATGCCATATCACCGACCAACAATCTGTCGTTTGCCATTCAATATCGAGCTATAAGCGACAGCATAGAGGCGGATAAACTGCCAAACAGTTAATAGAAAATTGGCGACACAGATGGGTGAGTTAGAGAAATGAAGCTGTCATTTTTGCTTTTGTTAGTACAGTTGCTCCCCGATCGGTGTTTATGACGTGCATTCTATGCCGTTTAACAAGCCGCAACGAAGCATATAGCAAATAAACTGCAAAGGCGTAATAGGTATGCTAGTGAACAAAGACAAAAAGAATGGTTTAGGGGAGTAGCGACTAGGAATGCGGCATTCATAGTGATACAAAATGCAAAGACAATGTCAAATATATGCACTACTCGTTAGTATGTTACTGTAAATGTAACAGCAAGAGATACAGGGGAAAAAATAATGAAACAGCATTTGCCTGAGCTGGTTTGGGGAATTTATGGCGCGCATTAGTGACACATCCGTCCGAAAAATGGACAAAAAACGAGCAAAATTGATAGCCGTGAACGAAAATCTTTTATTGCAGGCAAACACAAAAAACAGTCAAACTTATGTACATATGTATGTAAAGGAACATTCAAATGTTATACATGTGTTGAAAAACATGTGGACATATTCATACATCATAGTGATCTATCGGCTCAGAGCAGAGAGTCATAGCTACTATGTAGTACTTATCGTTTTTCAGGTGATTGAATTTTTCTTTGATAGTGGTAGGGCTAAATAAATGAATAGAAAACTTTAAAGGAAAATAATTCCAGTTGCAATGTAGTGAACAGCCCCCAAATCTATATTTTCCGCTTTTTATCCAGTTTGGAATTAGCAGAATTTGTGGTCAGCATACGCCAGTAAATTATAGAATTCACACTAAAACCTCGTTTAGTTTCGAACGGCTCGGAGAAGTCCTTTCCAATTATGACTGAGACAATGGTGTTGCTCAACGTAATTTTGTACAGCCGTATAAGTTTTGCGAGGAAACCAAATTCACACATAGCGAAGTATATGGAACTCCTTTTCATGCTGTCGACGGTAACTTTAAAATCGACAAAGAGGTGATGTGTAAATTATTTTTTGGCGTGCTTTCTGCAAGATTTGGCTCATATTGAAAACTTGGTCAATGGTAGATTTAACAGGTCTGAATCCGCAATGATCAGATCCAATCAGCCAATTCAACGATATGAAGGAGCCCGTCTCCGCGATGGTTGGCGCAGTTTGCAGGATACCCTTCCTTGTGGACTGGGCAAAGAACACTTAGATTCCAATCGTAGGGCATGCACTCATCCAATCAAATTTTCCAAAAAAGTTGACACATGCGCCTTACCCACTCCTCGCCAGCGTATTTGAACAGCTCCGCAGACAATCCATTAGCGGCTGCGGTTTTGTTCAGATTTCAATCTACTATTGCTAATTTGACTTCATCATATTCGGGTGGGGAGACTTTAATTCCAATGATATTGTCAACATTAGGAATTTGAAGTTGTGAACATTTCATATGGTCATAACTTCAATTGATTTTGTGGTCATTTGAAGTGGCCGTAAGGTCAATTGACGTTAAAGCCGCTGACTTTAAGTCACACTTATATTAGGTAAATATTCATATGACACGAAAAAAGAAATATATAACTTATACGTATGCAAATATTTTTTTCCGTAAGAGGTTGTAGAATGATTACTGTCCTTAAAACAATGTTGTTACCCAATTTCGTTAGAACTGGTCGATTGTTTGACTTAGGTATAAAACTGTTGAGGAGAGATTAACTTTTTTAATTGCACCGTATCACTACTGGTGATGTGTTTACGTAGTATATATACAAATTTAAATCACCTTTTCGTCAACCGGTTTCTTTCAAATATATATAAAGTACGAATAACCATATTTCTATACCTCTGCCAAGTTGCAAAATAATATCAACGGCTTTCAAAACTTTCTAATTTTCTTCTACTATATATGGACGGTGCCACACCAATCTTCCAAGATTTGACTTTATTTATATTTTATGCTTTAAAGTTAATTTCGCTACAGGTTTCATCACTTTTCTAGTATTTCTCATTGCATTGTCTGACTTTTTAAATTTTTTAAAACTTTTCGTATCGAAATAGTAGGAGTGTTTATTATCTGGTTTCAACCAGTTTTAGTACCTAAGTATATATATAGAGTTCTAAAAACCTTCTTTACTAAATTTTATGATATCTCAATTTTGTTTCAAGTTATTGTGTTAATGAGCGGACAGAAGGACAGACGAAAGAAACCCTGCGTATAAAAGAAGGGTATGGCTTCAAAACGATTTCACTTATTTCTACAAGAAACAGCTCCTGTTATAAAAACAACGTTCTGACCAAACTTCGCAAGGATTTCGAATAAATAACTCAAATATTCAGAATAGCAAAATGTTGTTTTCTTACAACTCTTCTATGGAAGTAGTACTCCAAATTAAATTGCGCGAGTACTTCACTAACAAGTTTTAAAAATCAAAATGGTTGACTATTCCTTAGCTTTTTACGGCCACCGTGGTGTGGTGGTAGCGTGCTCCGCCTACCACACCGACTGCCCTGGCTTCACAACCTGAGCAAAGAAATATCAAAATTTTAGAAATGAGGTTTTTCAATTAGAAGAAAATTTTTCTAACCGGGGTCGGCCCTCGGCAGTGTAGGAGCATTACGCAAATTGGAAGAGAAGCTGGCCTAAAATCTCTTCGGAGGTTATCCCGCCTTACATTTATTTTTTTTATTTATTTAGTAGCCACATTCGCCTATTTTTACCAGGGTATACACTCTTCAGGAACAGCTTTCTCGAATAGGTTTTAATTTATTTCTCGTTTACGTATCTCATGTTAGTTTTTGCTATATATGTACGTATATCTGTGGCCAGCGTGGTGTGGTGGTAGCGTGCTCCACCTACCAAACCGAAAATCCTGGATTAGATCCCCGAGCAAAACAACGTCAGCAACATCAAAAATCATCGCCCCTCGCGCCCCTAGTGATTTGGCAAATACTCTTGGTGTATTTAAGTTTCTCAGTGAAAATGCATCCACCTTGCAGATGCCGCTCGGGGTCGGCATAAAACAAGTTGGTCCCGTCCCGCCAATTTGTAGGGAAAATTAAAAGGAGAACGATGCAAATTGGAAGAGAAGTTTAACTTAAAATCTCTTCGGAGGTTACCGCACCTTGTATTTATTTTTTATTTATGGCTGTGGTTTGTATAAGATCATATGCACTATTTATTGCTGTGTACATGTATGTGTGCCTGTTTTCAATTTTATCTGCATGCTTTCCATCTGCTGTATGTATTTTATACATTTGTCAATGTTTTTGATATCGAAAATTGGGCGTGATTGTCGCTCGATTTCACCTATTTTCAACACCAATCTATTCTGGCCCATACAAGCCACTTTTAAAAATTTCGTAAAACTTTAGACATGGTCCAATCTAAATCGTTCTCAATGCTGATGATTTTGATATAAGCAAGTCTATACCTATTTCGATGCTAAGACGTTATTCAGTTAGTACTCTTGTGTAAAAGTGTACGCCTTTTGTAAGAAGTTCACTGTAAAGCTACGTTATAAAGTGGTGTCCGCAACTAATAATCGGTTCTGTTCTCTCCCACTTAAGTGCTATTATACAAATACAAATAGGTTGACATTTTCTATTTTCGCAGTACCTAACAAATATTCATTACATTACAGGAAAAGTTTGAGAACATTTGGCAGCAAATAAAAAAAATTTAGTAAGTTTTATTTCGTTATATGTATGTATGTATGTATTTATTTGCTTTACATTTTTTTTCACTTGTGTCATATGAACGAAGTTAAGTGACTTGCAAGTTGTTTTCGAAACATTGAGCACTTTCAAAAATTTACAAACTCTTTGCAGTTAATAGTTGGCAAGCGGCAATCAAGCATGCAACCACAAGAAAACTTTACCACAAATTCGGCCACAGGCAAACATATTAAGCGTTCGCCCTTCCTAACATTTCAAAATGGCGTTTATGGTATAGTTATATATATGCAAGTACATAACAGGGGCGTTGTTGTAATATAGGATACCTTAGATGTTATTCATTTCTTGCCTTTTAAAGGAGTGGACAAATTGTAATATAATCATATCCATGTAAATTGGTATGGTTTACTTGAGTGGGCAGGAAAGCCCTTAAACTTTTCTAGAATAAGTCGATTCCTGTTCCACCCCTGCAGTCAAAGCTACTACAAAGTTATATACTAGCTGAATACTATTTTGCCAAAAGTCCCAACTAGTTCGAGTTTAGTGTTTTTTTTTTCATATTATCAACTGGTTTTTTCAACACGGTGATGTGTTACGAGCTATTAATTTCCAGTCTCTGCATCTGCATCATTTGGCATACTAGTCTGGGATCGAATCGTAACATACGATCACGGACCGGCAACGATACGAAAGAAAATTACGTGATACGTCAAACGTATAAACAAAATGGAATTATAACATACGATAGCAAACGGAACGAAATTTATTTTCAATTCACAATAAATTTTACGATCCACATTAGGATGGATTATAGCTCACAATAGATTTTGAACTGTTAAATTGGTTGCCAAAAATATGAAAAAATTAAGTAAATAACTGCGATGGATCCAATTTTATTGTTTTCTTTTAATTCCAATAATCTATTGCAGCTTCTTGAAAAGATTTCGCTTAACTTAAGAAGCTTTTAGTTACTATCTGCAGAAGTTAAATTTGAAGCAAGCCTCGCCACGAGTTCCGCCAATATTTTCGTTTGCTTAGATTAAGCTTGTGTGAATTCTACCTTTGTTAATAACAAGAGTTTAGAACTTGTTATTACATTTTATTTGTTCATGTACTTTAACAATTTTCTTACATTTACAATGAAATTTGTGTGTATACGATCGCCAGTTTGTGTTCGAATGAAAGTGGAACGTAACGTGTACGTTCAGTCACTCGTCACGTATGTTGCGATCCAAAATTACGATCAAAATTGTACGTTCACGTATGTCTTAATCCGAAAATCATGTTTTACGTGACGAGTTATACGATCACGGATGTTACGATTTGGCCCCAGTTTTTGCTTCAGTGTCCTACTAATCGACATACTAGTTAGTTTATGCAAGACCACCACACTCTTCGGCATACTACTCTATCTATGAATCATAGTCATATCAGTTGACATGTCAGTCAATCTAGCCAACAGCTGAATGCCAGTCGTTACATACATCAACATCCTATTAGTTAGTATACTAGTATATGGTACAGCAGTCCTTAAATTAGCTGAAATTCATTATGTTGCCAATTCGATCATAAAATTTGAAAATGGAATATCATAATATTCTCAAAATTCTATTCAATTACTTATTCAATCACTAACGCCAGGGATTTCGGTAGTTAGTGTAGCTAAGCTTAAATTAAATTTGCCTAAGCTCCAGTCAAATTTTAACTTCAGCTTATCTACAGATCAGTTTTGCAGTCACAGTTTAGGATCGATTTTGGGGTGGGCTTTTTTGTACGGCAACATTGTTTTTTTATTATCTGGAGAATTTGTAGATACAGCAACAGCCTAATTTATTTTCAATGCAACAATCGTTGGAAGAATATTTTTTCCAGTCTTAAAGGAATATATACATATATAATACATATACATATATAATATATCCAACAACATTTTCTAATTATTCTTAAACCTGATACTTCTCAAGTTGATATCCAACATCATTATCCAATCACTATCCAACTTTTGAGAAACCTTTTAAAATTTATAGATCTCAAGTTGATCTCCAATGTAATTCTCAAATTATTCTCCAATCTTTGAGAGATTCTGGAAATCTCTAGCTCTCACTAGCACATTTTTCCAGTTGATATCCTGCATTGGATATTGAGTTAAGCTGGAGTTCAAAAATATCTTCTGCAAGGTGGTACTACCAAAGCCAACAGCTGTTTATTGTAAGAAATAAATACCTGGCAGGTAGCAAAAATGAAGCGTGATAAATTAGAATTAAATTTTACAGGTCTTTTTTTTTTTTTGTACAAATAATATAGTATTTGAGTCCAATTAGAGAACCGTACAAAATTCTCATCAATTAACTAGAATATTTGCTAAGAAGTTTGGCTTTTGACTACAGGGACTTTCCGGAATGAAAAGTATCCAAAATATTTATCTATTCGAATGGCTACCAAAGTAAAAAGTTGTATGGCCTGGTCTACTTTCCGAAAACAATAGCACGTGTTTAAGTTTCAAACAAATCCCACCATAAATAAGATTTATTAAATTAGGACAACTACTGATCCAATTCCTGAAAATAAAAGTTTCTAAAATAATAGTCTAACCAGAAACGTAGCTATGTACCAAATTTCAAGAAAATCGCTTCATAAAATAGATCTTCTAGAACAGGCCGGCCCCTGGTTCACTTTCTGGAAAGACAAGTTTCTCAAATATTAAGTAGCCCTAGCGGTATCTCTGTGGTAAATTTCAAGCAAATTGGACCGTAAAGAAAAATGTCCTTACATCTTCAGTTATGCTCCACTGAAACACAATTTGCTTTTTAACTGCAAAATTTGTATATACTTAAGAATGATAATGGAATATGCATTTAACGGTTTAGGCAATAGAGATCTAGCTTTAGCAGAGTTGAGAATCTGTACGCAGAATGAAGAATAGATACATAAAGCTACATGGCTGTCCCCCATAGGCAAACGTACATACTTTCGGTGGGTATGAATTCAGCAAAGCACTATATGGAGACAATGTGTTCAATCAGGATTTTCCCAATGGGACATGAACAATACCATGTCTTCCTTTAGGGTTCGGCATTTTAAAACGGCCTCCGCATTTTCCTTATTGATAAGACGTCTCTGCTACACAAGTACGTATGTATATAAGTCTTTACATTCCAACTGCATTATTGCACAACAAACATAAGAATATTTGTATGAATGTTGATTTACAAACACGTGTAAATATATTTCATTTTGTTTCTTTCATTTACAAGGTCATACAAGTTGCAAGAGCAATTTGCCATCATCGTAGTACAAGAAAAACTACACACATTTCTTTCAATATGACGTTTAAAGCAATTTAAGTACACATGTACTTTTACGTCACAAATGCTTTTACAAATTATTGCGCTCAACTTAACTTGCAAATAAAGTTTGTGGTAAAAGTTTATATTTAGTTTAAACATCTTTGCTTTGCTTCTTTAAATAAGTCGTGTTTTTATTTTAATATCATCTTTCTTTACCCTGCAAATAATGCGACTACTCTAGAATGATGCCGGGATGAGTCGCAAAGGAGTATGCGAATATAGCCAGTTCTAAGCTCTTTATATGGGTTGGAGTGGTCCCTTTTGTTTGAGCATGTCCTATGGAGAAACCAATTGTACCTGTTTATGCCTGAACGGGTAGTGTCAGACTGGTCATCTATATACCCCTAAGGGTAGTGTCCGATAGATCCATTTTGTAATGTTCGCACTTCCTCTTATTACCTCTTTGGGTAACTTTCGACGCGATCTCTTTTTACCCCTACGGGTAGTGTCGGACAGATTTTTTATATACGGTTCGATACTTCCTCTTTGTACTAGAGGTTTACGCCGATCACTTTATCGGCGGCGGCGGCGTAGGCTCTTTATATACCGGTGGCGGCGGCGTTGGCGGCGCGCCGGCGTACGCCGGTGTTCTTACTTTAAAAAGCTTGATTTTTCTATTTAAAAAAATAATATTTTGGAAAGGTTTTGTTTGTACGTATTTAGGGAAATCGACGTTTTGGCCATTTCGGAAAGATCCGGGGTTCTTGCCTCAAAATCTCGCAGATCGTTCAACTATTTTCAGGAGTAGCTCCTTGCGGAGGGATTGTCCCTCGTTCACTTACTCCAGGGAGGCTTCGAACCTAACCCCGGTCTTTGGAATTGGAGATACATAAAATGGTCACACTTTTGTCTGTATATCTCGTGCAAGGCGTAGTTTTACCTGGGGTTAACTCCTAATAATCGTCGGGAACACAATTTCTTTAAATCATTTGTGGCTCCTTGGCGGTCACGCACAATGGCGACTTGCGGTTGCTATTAATGGTCTATTAATACTCATGACTCTCGTGGCACAGGCGCCTCCAGTTTTTTCGGCTGTTTTTAAAAGCTACAATTCCCTATGTGCGAACAGTAGCAATCCCGAAAACCAGTCGCTACCACGCCTCCTGAACTCATACCTTCGTCGACGTCACTTTCCTAGAAGCTATAGATGTAGCTCCGAAGCTTTTTTAACGGCTGTTTTTGTCGCGCTATGCTGCCGAGATATACCAGAGAAACACCCTGAAACGTTAGGGTGTGACTATTCGGCCAAGGATGCCGCCTTCGAAATCATAAGCAGTCTAAGTGGATGTCATTGCGTAACACATGGGTGAAAATCGTATAATCCTCGGCACATCTACATAATTAAAATTTTAAAAGGGCCCTGGATAAAATTTTTAAAATGTAGACCAAAGTTTTCAGACGTTTGTGTTCACAACATTGATTTCAATAGTCTTCGTTAAATCAAAACGAAATTTTAGAATGAAAGTCGACCGATCAAATTGGAAGATGTTAACTGCTGTTTTCCGGCCACATGCTATAAGAGCTCATTATGGATGACAGCTTCACTTTTCAGACTAGTTCGACTATCCACTACATTAGGGTAGTAGCACACACGGTGATTATTTCGACTGTCTTAGGAAAGCTTTTGCTTCACCACTTTGAGTGTTCTTGCGAAGGACAAAGCTTCACCTGGTAAATATATGTGCCTACGTATTCACATTTGTAAAAGGAGCCGTAACGTGTAGGTGATATTTAAACTTGGTTGATAGGCTATAATCAATGTGATTCACTCCAAGGACTAGTTTTGGATAGGGCCGCCAACTTTATGTCAAACTGGGAGACTTGGGTCTTGAAGGATGAAGTTTGAAAATCAAAATTAACATTTCAGTCGCTATTGTATAGTTTCGAAAATAAACAACATATGTTTGAATGTAAGACCAAGTGATTATTCAAACCCTCCTCATAAGTACATATATCCTCAACTTAAGTATGAGGTAAGAAAGATTCCAAAGGAGTGTTTATGCGCCTAGAACCTACTAAAGGATTTGCATCACTGATTTCCCAATCGTAATATAAAATTTTTTAACAACTTGGACAATTTGAAAACATGTTCGCCTTGGGCCATTTTATTTGAATTCATTGTTCATTATTAATTTTTTGAAAAAAATACGCAAAGTGAGCATATAAGTTTATTATATAACTTTTCTTTTAGTGTTCTGTTTTAATAACTTGGTGAATTGGGTGATGCAAAGTCCGTGTTAAGCTAGCATCGAAAACGCCTGTTTTTTTAAATAACTTTTGAACAGTTAGAAATAGTTAAATTTCGCAATTAGTTTCTTATAACTGGCAGTGGTGCGCATCCGTTGATACTAATTTCGACCATATCCGACCAATTTTCGACATGAACAATAAATGGTCTAAACAGTCTTAAAAGATTAGAAAATATAGTAACGCGCCGGACGCCGCCGCCGCCGCCGCCGCGCCGATATTTTTGATAATCTGCGGCGGCGTGCGAGAAACGACACAAATCGCAGGCGGCGGCGGCGCGGCGTTTATCGGCGGCGTACATCTCTACTTTGTACCCCCATGGGAAGTTTCCGACAAGCCCTTTTTGTCGGACATAATCTCTTCGTGCCCCTACAGCAAGAGTCACACAAGTCTCTTTTATTTGCCTATGGGTACTGTGTTGTTGTTGTTGTTGTAGCGATTGGTCACGAAGGCCTTGGGGAGTGTTATCGAGTTGATGGTCCTTTGCCGGATGCAGATTCGGTACGTTTCTTCATCAAGTCCGACCATCTCGGGAACGATTTGTTATGACCACATTCGACCTCCTAGGCTATCCCTCCCACCCCCTAGATCCAGGAGGAGTTCAGGGTCGCCAGAGCCTCGGCTGTTAATTGAACAAGATTCGTCACGGATAGGTGAGGTTGACAATTGGGTTGGGAGAAGCTATGTATTGCGCTGACAACCTGAAAGGGCTGCGCTACACAAACCCCTTGAATCCGGTATTTTAGTCGCCTCTTACGACAGGCATACCTACCGCGTGTAAATTCTAACCCCCTAACCCTCTACGGGTCCTATGGGTACTGTCGGATAAGTCCTCTTTCTACACGTACGTAATTTCTGACGGATTTATTATTTTTTAAACTCACAATATAATACAATATTCTTAATTTTTTTCGTATTGGTGTTGCTGAATAATAAAAACAAAACAAATATTACGATGATGGAACATATGGCCCTAGCATTTTAGGATGGGTATAGAGCTCCGCATTTTTCTTAACCTTCCTATACTCACGCATACGGTCTGTGAGACCGACCTTTTACATTTCTATTTTTTTCTCACGAACGAATAGCGTGATCATATTATAGGTTTTGTTAGCTTCATCATTCTCAATAAGCTTCAGTTTAGTGCTGTTTTAAAGTTTGTAAAGGGTAGACGTTTGGTTTGAGAGACAGACTTGAGTATTGGTGACACAGTTTTGAGTAAGTAATATTTTGTTAGTTAAATTTTTTTTATACTATTTTTTGAGGCAGTTGAATATTCGTTTGTTTATTATTATAGAAATACGTTTTTTTTTATGTTTTAAAAATTTGTCTTTATTTTACAAAGACTGGATTGAAAAATTATTATTGGTTATAAATAAAACAAGTTAATTAGTTATAAATAAAACAATTTATTTTTTCTATATCTTTAATAGGTATTACTAAAAACATATATTTAATAAAAAAATCAATTTTGATATTTTTTCCTTATTATTAAAGTTTTCTGGGCTCCGCAACGCACCGGGCACGAGTACACGTGTAAAATTTTTTGATGCGAGTATAGGAAGGTTAAATAATGCTATTCGATCATATTTAATCTGGTTTCATTAATTTCGTTGCTGTTTGTTTTTTATTGTTTTTTCTATTGGCTACATAAATTTCAAACTGACAAAAGAGACCAATCGCAGACCGCTCTCTTTGTGGATATATCGCAAGATTTTTTGCAGGGTAGATACATATATGTATGAATGTGTGCAAGTTGGCACTACATACATACATGCCTTGGAAGCAAGGAAAATAAATTAAAGTTTTTATCTGAAGTGGTCTTTCAGAATAAATTTAAGAAGACCAATAATTTCTATGTAAAGTGATTATGAGCGATAAGTGGGTGGGTTATTTGCGTAAAGACAAATTTTGTTAAATAACAAAACAAGAGCGCCGCTAAAAACGTTCTCATATGTTGGCATCATTTTGGCCAGGGAAACCATAAGTAACTGGGAAAAAAATCCGACGTCACTAGATTGACTGCCGAGGGCAAAGACAGTCCCAACTGTTTATACTTTCGGCGACGAAAGTATCAGCTAAACTCATTAATCTAAGCAGAGAGGACCTAAAAACTCTTACTGGGTACTATATGGGACACTGTGGTCTACGATATCACCTAAGTAAGTTAAATCTATCCGATACCCAAAATTTGTCATTTCCGTGAGCTGGAGGATGAAACACCGGTTCAAATTCTCTGCGAATGCATCGTTCTGGCTAGGCAGATACTCTCCCATCTAGGTGGTGTGACTTTTAATCCCTATGTGATATGGAGTAAAAAGTCTGAAGAGGTACTTAGATACATCAAAAGCCACCAGATATAAAATTAGGCTGAACGGTCATGCACAATAGATATTCACAAAGGTCGCAGTGTTTTCAGGCCTAGTAATAATAATAAAAATTGCTGATATTGAATCTTAATGTGCAACCTATAAATGGCTTCAAGAAAGGCGGAAATACAAGAAGAGCTACCACGGACTGCCCCAATTTACCAATCTATTGGCACAGTATTGCAATTCCCAAGCTGTGCATTACCCATTTGAGTTTCTTAACTCCTTGAAGCGATCAGGAGGTACACATAATCGATTGATCTTTAACAAAAAAAACAATGATTTTATCAAAAAATTTCCAAAACAACAAAGTTTTCATCCAAGGATTGATACCGACAGATATACCTTTTCATTTTAAACATCTTCAATTTCCTATTAGTTTGGCTTTCGAAATGATGATATCTCTTCTGTAGCTGAGCAGTCTCAGATCTCGATGTTTGACAAACCGCTGTCCATCAAACACTCGGCAAAATGATATAGATATATATGTAAATCGATCGCGTGAACAGGATTAGCACAGTTTCATTGGGCCACTTCAGGGCAGCGCGATGCCACAACGTCACTCATTATCTGCAGCAGTAGTTGATCTTACCAAATAAGGTTTCACCCATGGGAAATTAAACCTGGCTTGCTCCAGAGTTGGCCCATTGAAAATTCTTTTTATTTATACAAAAAATAATATTACAAAAAATATCGTATATTCAGTGGTTTTCAGCAATGCCTTTATTTGCAAATACACAGCCTTCGAAGATGTATAAAATTTGTTTTATTTATTTTTCATATTTTTATAGAAGTTAGATTACTATAAATACGACCGCTAATATACAATTATTTGTTGAAATTTAGATCTTCTATCTTACAAATTGAGGAAGATATGAAAAAAATATCCATTTACCAAATTATATCAAGACATCTCAAAAATTTTGCGACTAGCTTGCTTTAAAATAGATAGACGAACATGGAGGAATCAATTCAGCTTGTTGTTGTTGTAGTTGATTCCCCCCAGCGGGTTAGGGGATCAGAATATACCCGCGGTAGGTATGCCTGTCGTAAGAGGCGACTAAAATACCAGATTCAAGGGGCTGTGTAGCGCAGCCCTTCAGGTTGCCAGCGCAATATATAGCTTCTCCAAGCCCAATTGCTAACCTCACCTATCCGCGGCGAATCTTTTTTCACTAACAGACAAGGCTCAGGGGACTGGAAAATGGTCTGAATGTTTAATATGGCCACATAAATCGTTCCCGAGATGGTCGGGCTAGCACCTTAATGGCGCTGTGATACCGGAGCGTACCGGATCTGTATCCGACAAAGGACCATCACATCGATAATACTCCCCAAAGCTTTCGCGGAGCATCCTTATCGCTACAGCAACAACAACGTTCTGAACAACAACAACCAATTGTTCTAATGAAATCAACTCAGCTCATCATCCTCGACATTTCGTTTTACTTAATGGTGGGCCTATATTTTCTCCTTCAAGGACTTACAATTTTAAAAGTCATGATAAACTTAACATACCAATTTATTTTCGTGAAAGGTATAAAAATCGCAAGGCAAAATATTTCATTCAATTATATTTCAACTTTTATCTTTGACTGTACCTAACTGTACAAATGAATTGTATTTTTGTATACTCTGATATTTCACCACGAAAAATAGTACTGCTTACACTTAACCCATCCGACCCGCACTGTAAGTATGTGTACCACCTGAAGTTCAAACGTCTCTAAAACATTTCAATGAAATTCTGTTGAGTTGTGCTATTTCCCTCAACATCTCTATTATGTTCTTATTACACACTAGCAAGTTCCATTACAATTTGGTTTTGATTGTTTTCACGAGATCGTATTTTGTGCATAGAAAATCAGTGAAAGTGATTTGTGAGGGTAGTGGAGAGAGGTTAAAGGATTATCAAATGAAACTCAACTGGAATATTGTCCGCCAAATGGCAGGACGTGAGAGAAGTTTTGGTAGTGAGCAATTGTAACCAAGCTACTGTTATGACTGTCGCTGACTTAAACCTTGAAAAAACGCGGAAAAATATAAGTACCATGCCCAAATCAAATAAAATTATTTCTGGAGAATAACATAGGAAATCGAATAAATGGTGGAATAGGTCTTTTAACATTTGATAATGATGATAGCCTTAAATGCTTGGGTTTTTTGAAAACAACCTCAACCGAAACAAGATGTCATTCGAATAGTTTGTAGTTACTTTAGCTGGGGAATTGATCTACCGCGACGACAAACACCCAATGCATTTTCCTCTTGAAGGTACTACGCGATGTTGTTCAACCAACTGCAGTTACCAAAAATTCAGAGTCTCGCGAGTATCAAGTGTCGCTTTATGGAATATGCTTTGCTCTATTTCATACGTTACGTTAATGTATCCAAATATTTTTGACCAAATTTTTTTTTCAAAATTCAACAAAATACTGTTCACTTACATATATGAGTTAACCGGGGATTGCCCGTATCGCTTTAAATGTATGAAAACATTTATTTCAAGCAATTTTTAATTTTATAATTTATTTAATAATTTGTTCACTTTTTGTCATATAAACATTTTTTTTTTTACATTTTTATTAATTTCTAAACTGTGTTTTACCACACGGTTCATATATGAACCATACTACATCCCGGATGGTACCATGGTTTACCACCACCCCCTGAGCAACCCTGTCAGTGTATTTCAGATTTTCTTTGATTGATATATTATATATCACTTAGATAACTAACTCCAGTATAAATCTTTATTCCATCATTGTTGTGCGAATGTGGGGCAGAAAGGGTTAAATTCCTCCTTATATCATAATAAAATATCATCAAAGGAATATTTGCTTGCCGCAACCCAAATCGGCATTTCAAATTTTATAAAGACTTTATTGCTTCTAACGAAATGGTGAAAGGTATCTTAGTCTTTATTAATGTGCAACATATTTTTTCGTATTTTAACCCTCTTTGGATTTTAACATTTTAATAATAACGGACACAAATAATGGAAGTTCTCAACATTTCATTAAAATAATATAAATCTGCAGCTGGCGCTGATTTCCGGCGATTCATGCCGCAATTTTTCATGGCCATCAAGCACTGAATTTTTCCTTTTAATAATTTTTTTATTTTTATTTTTTACTAACTTACTTTCACATTTTTCAGTGGAAAATGCTTATGTAATAACTGCAACAGCTTGACACAGATGTTAAGCTAACAGTAAAGAATACGAATCATCAGGAATAGTGTCTGGGTAGAGACCTTTGTATCTATTTAAATATAACAACGTGTATTCGCTACATTTCTTGAGTGTATTGGAGGACAAGAAAAGGTTATTTTCGGTTGCTGAATATAAAGTGTTGAGGAAACGTTTAAGTACTGCATGCAAAAGAAACGGCAGCAGCAATCAATCTTGACATTAGGTGGCATATTTTTTTTATCAACGCACATATTTGGGTAATGTGCGCCTTTTTAAAATGAATACATTCTTGAATTACGCTATTAGGCAACATTTGTGGTATATAAAATTGAAATAGATAGAAGGGATAGATATATGTAAGTGATTCCATTTCATGACCTTAAAAAAAATAACAATGAAATATTTTACAAAAGAATGTGCGAAAAAGATTATATATGAAATTTTGGTGAAAATAAATTTTTCACTTGCGTCGACAACCACAAATTCAAACTCCACCAGCCCTTTAACGGCATCCTACGTGGAGGTTTCTTCGCCAGATCATTTAATGAGATCCATTCGCTTACTCGTATATCCTCGCTCTCGCTTGACAATCATTTCACCTAGGCACAGTGGCGTAGATAAGGGGGGAACAAGGGGATTAATCCCGCTCCCACGGGAAATGAAAAATATAATTTTTGAAAACTTTAACTTATACATATTCATGTATGCATTCATTTCTCGAATTGCCATTAACCTTCTCGCAGTATTAAATCATTTATATCACTCTAAAATTAGAAAGAAAAAAATTTTTTATGCTAGTTATCAATTTCTTGCATATACCTAAAAGAAAAGCCATTTTGGAAAAGACGATTGAAGAATCTGACGAAACTCCACGAACGAAATCTTTAAAAAGATTTAACCTGACTCTGGGTTTCGAAATAAGAGTTATTTTTGTTCGTTTACGAAACTCTAAATGAAATGGGAACCTCGGAAAAAGACACAAAAATTTAAAAAACGCCATGGATTTTGAATTTTTAATCTATATATATAAAGAGAAATATACATTTTGATTGTCACTCCATAACTCGAGAACGGATAGACAGATTGCCATGAAATTTTCAGAAAAGATACAGGAAGGAGAGATGATGGTCAGTTGATTTTGAAATCCCATATCGGTTTAGCCATTCTTGAGTTATGATTTTTTTTTAGAAAAAAATCAAATATGTATATAAAAGAAAGTGGTGTTAGTTACACTACGCATAACTCAAGAACGGATGAACCGATTTGGCTGAAAATTGGTGGAGAGGTAGCTCAGAACCAGGGAACGGACATGGGGTACATTTTATCACGTTCTGGCTAGGGTCTTGAGATCAAAATGTGGACCTGGGTAATCCTCGGAAATGTTTGTAGAGTATGGGTGTCAAATGGAAGTTGTTTATGAGTACTTTGATACTGGGTATTTTTCGTACCCCTGGGTGACTCGGGTCTCCAGATATAGGCCAAATCGTCGACCGGAGACCCCTAGGATGTGTTTATACAATATGGATATCAAATGAATTCTGTTGATGAGTGCTTTAGTACAGGGTAGTATTCATACTTATTGGTGACTAGGGTCTCGAGATATAGGCCAAAACGTGGACCTGGGCACCCCTAGAATGTGTTTATATAATATGGATATCAAATCAAAGCTGTTGATGAGTGCTTTAGTACAGGGTAGTTTTCATATCTATTGGTGACTAGGGTCTCGAGATATAGGCAGAAAAGTGGATAAGGGTAACACTAGGATGTGTTTTTAAATTATGGATATCAAATTGAAGCTGTTGATGTGTGCTTTAGTACAGAGTAAGTTTTACACAGCTGGGTGACTAGGGTCTCGAGATATAGACCAAAACATGGACCCGGATACCCCTAGAATGTGTGTGTATTATGGATATCAAATGAAAGCTGTTGCTGAGAGCTTTAAAGTAATTTTCATTGTGATATTCGATTTAGTCGCATCAACCTGGCAAAACTGATAAATATGCATGCGAAGCCGAAATAAAGACATAAATGAATAATACCCACATACCTATTTACATACGTCCTATTCGATTTGCCTGAAATTTGGTATATAAATTTGCCTATATTAGTATTTACGATGCTTTTTTTCGGGAAGTAGACCAGAGGCGGACTGGGACTGGGACTGAGGCTGAGAATGAGACTCGGTGTGGGACTGGGACTGAGCCTCGGAATGGGACTGGAACAAAATACATACCACCAAGAATGAGAAAAACTTGAAAGAAGAGAAAAGAGAGAAGGAAAAGACTGAGAAAGAGATAGAATGAGAAGAAGATGGTGATAGATGAAGCGAAAAATACGGAGGGAGGAGTGAATACAAATATTAGGAAAAAGTGTAGAAGGGCGAGGGCAGAGTCAGACGGAAAAAGCTTATTAAAATGTATGCAGATAGACCAAAAATTTAGAACAACGTCTGCCGGTTCTGCTAGTATGTTTACATATTATCAATGTAATTTTTCAACTTTCGTTGCCGTTGCGTCGCGCGTATACAAAAAAAAAAAAAAAACACGGGTAAATCCTGAAGTTCAATCCTTTCCTAGATTCTCACATCATGGATCTTGGAGAAAGACTCACTAAATATGAAAATATACTAGAAGGATTTTCGGCTCTTTTCAAGCTTGATTTGAACGAAATTGAAAAAGCAGCTAATAAATTCATGAAGGCAGTCGAGCTTTATCAGGAATTTCTCACTGCGGGATCAGTTGCTGTTTCTGCCGGATTAGAAGTGTGGAACAGATATTTGATTCGTAGAGGCGATATCAAACCTCGAAAGTCTTTGGATGAGCTTGATCATTGTCCAGAAGAAACTGTTTCGATTATCAACGTATTGCTGAGGATATTAGCTACTTTACCGGCATCGAAATCAACCGCGCAACGCACTTTCTCACGTTTGAAATGGATAAAGCGGATTCTGAGTAACACCATAAAAGAAGTAAGTAATTATAGTTGCTTTAAGATCTATCAATTTTATTCTAAAATTAAAAATTAATTTTTGCCTCATTTTTTTATTGCAGAACCGCTTGAGTGTACTGGCTGTTCGGGCTATTCATCATGACATTGCAATTAAAGCTGACGAAGTCATAAATAAGTTATCCAAAAATGCCGAAAACTTAATTTCCTTCTTTAATTATTGAAAGGCTTTTTCGCATATTGGGGGCACCCAAGTAAAAAAATGTATCCCTATTTTTTTTTTCTTTTTATACAATATAATAAGTGAATCTCATGACAAAACGCTATCTACGCCACTGTCTACGCACATGATCTTTTTATATTTTCCGAACTAAAATATCTATATCAGATATTTCAAACGATTTTTATAGCTGAGGTGAGTCCTGAGCTGCTAAAATATCGCGAAACAAATCCTCAACCTTTCAAATGTGCAGACAACAAAAGTGTTCCTTTCCCTGTATTTACTTCCTTAATACCGCCTTTCCTCATTTGAACACTTAGGCATAACCTTAGATAAAAAACCTACGTTTAAGAGACATTGCAAAACCCTTAGACTTAATTCAATGTTAAGACCAAATAATATAAAATATTTAACATGCAAAATCGGTTTAATATATAGAACTAGTCAAAAGCCAAAGAACTTGTTATATCCAAAATGGTCTTTGGCCTTTCCGTATATGAACACTGCGTCAAAACCAACCTACAGGTTATCGATCTTTCATATAATGCAGCTGCCAGAATAAACATATGTGCCTTCCGCCACTCTCCAATTAGAACAATCCTAGCAGAAATAGCTGACAGAATTATAAATAGCGCCGTGAGGCTAATACAAAACATAACCCTTAACAAGCTCATATTTCAACTGATCACTGAAAGTTCAAAACACCTATGAAGTTACGCCAACAATTAGAGATTGTGTAGCATTAGCAGGGAAACTGGATTGCAATACTCCACTGATATCGGCTCCAATTGACCATAACCCCGACTGGCATATACCGAGAAACTCTTTTATGAACAGCCTGTTTGCATACTACAGAGGTTTAGCTAGTATCAGCGAGCATCTACAACGGTGATGTGAATCAACCGAGCCGTTTAAAACTGGATGGAAGTTTTTATACACTGAGAGTTCAAAATCTAGCACCAGTACTACAATTGCAGTTGCATATCAACATTGTGACACTGTAATTTTCGGAGCCCTCCCTTCATAAAAATAATGAGGATATCAGACAGTTCCCGCAGGTATTAAGTGCAATGAAATAGGGGATGGTAAAGCAAAACTAGCTGCTAAACAGCACTGCATCTCTTCGACCACGTAACAGCTAAAAACTTTCTTAAAGCAGGGAGCGGCTTCACCCGCACGAAATTTGCAAGTGAATGGACGAAAATCCAAAATCGCTACAAATTCTTTAACCCAGCTGGCTCCAAACCTAGCTTTCCATTATATTGCTCCGGTTACAAACTACAACTTTATGTGCACCTTAAAGGCCAGTCGATTATGACACACAGCCATCTTCTCTAGGGCTCCGCTGAACCGTCATGCACTTTTTGTGAAGCTCCACCCGTAACTATCGCGCACAAAATCGACGACTGTTCTGGACTTACTTATCGTAGAAGAAACGTCTTTGAAGATACTAAACCATCAAACTGCCTTAAATTGGGTCGATTATGTATTATCGCTGCCGCCGTGGTGTAGTGGTAGTGTGTTCCGCATATCACACCGAAGATCCTGGGTTCATGCCTCAGCTGAGTGTATTTCTGCCACGAAAAGCTACTCAGTGAAAACTCATCTGCCTTGCAGATACCGTTCGTAGTCGGCATAAATGTGTAGGAAAAATTAAAAGGAGCACGACGCAAACTGCAAGAGAAGCTCGGTCTTAAATCTCTTCGGAGGCTATTGCACCTTATATTTCTTTATTTACTTATGACAGATAAACAGTAAGTAGAAGTAGTAAGAATAATTCTAAATATTTCTAATGCCAGGTTGACCGCTAATGCATAAAAGACGGCTACAAGGCACAAGGCCCCAAATCGGACCAGGCCTAAGCTCGGAGGTGAGATCCTGCAGGAGAGTTCTTGCACAAAATATTTAGGAATCGATCTAAACAATATGTTTTTGTCGAAACTCAACGTGGAGACGAGAGTAAAAAAGGCCTCAAAGGCACTGTAAGGCATGTAAAAAAATTTTGGTGTGTGAGCGCGGATTATAGTACTCTCGCACTACTACTATGGAGCCCCTGTTTGGTGGACAGCCACAAAAAAAGAACCTACCACAAAAAACTAGAGGGAGTATGCAGGCTATCAGTGCTCAGTATTAAGGGAGCACTGAAAACAACCCTGACGACAGCACTGTGACAAATAACATAGCGTTAACAACTGCAACGGGGCCCAGTGTCTCGGAGCAGCTTGAGCGGAGACCACACCACCATAGTAGTACAGCGTCAATAGTTACATGACGAACATACTACCTTATTCCATATCTGCCTCTCGAAGGGGCTACTAAAGCCACAATAGAGCTGAATAGTTAGAGGATGCCCAAATGGTTCACGATACAAGTGTACACTGATGGCTCCAAAGTAGAAGAAAGAGAAGAGTATGCCGTTGACTGTGCTGGTCCGGAAAAAAACAGATCCTACAAGCTGCCGGATCACTGTAGCGTTATTCTGGCCCAAGAAGTAGTCGTAACCAAAGCAGTAGAAATACTTGAATAACATAGCTTAAACTGCAGACGCGTCAACTTTTATATAGACAGACAAGCAGCAATTAAGGCAGTAATCCCGCATAGCATAACATCTAAAAGTATGTTGGATTGAAAGCAATCTCTGGAAAGAATTTGGATAGGAAGAAGCATAAATTTTTCTTTGGTTCCAGGCCATATGGGGATAAATAAAAAAGTGCATGGACTATCTAAATATCCCTCTACACTTGTTCCCTAGATGTCCCAATTAGATTGGCCGAGGTAAGGAGAAGACGAGAGTTACACATGATCGACCAAGCGGAAAAGACGTGGACCCAAGCTCGGGGCTGTAAAGTGTCGAAGATCATCTGTAGCCTACCAAAGTTTCTTCAACCTAACCTTATCCAAAATATTTAAGCATTACCCATTCATGAGGTTGAAAGAGATATTCACGTTCCCCTCGTTCTTAAAAGTTCCAATTTTTCATTGCAAATTAGTAGCTATAGAGCTACAACGCTCTGCTCTACTTTTACTCAGACACTAATTTATATAATTTATAATTGCTTTTGAATTTTTTTTCTATTCTCAGCTTCTATTGCCTAACAAACATACATAAATAAGCATGTTTATCTAAGGTGTTATGTTTTATAGAACTCAATAGCCATACGTTACATGCCACCACTTAAAATTACTTAATATCTCGATAACCTTGTTAGGCAAACACTTGCTAAATGAAAATGCCAAAAATGCTTTCAATTATTTATGGACAATTGCAGCAATTAAAAGTTTTTTTCACTTTGCTACATTCAACACACCAAGCAGACCACAGTATCGCCATGTATACATTAGACTGGGTCGATTTATTAACCGATATCACGCCATCGAGTTTATGAAAATTTTTTTAATAGGTCATGAAAATAACCTAAAAAATCCAAAACCAAAAAAAAAACAAGTAAGGAAGGCTAAGTTCGGGTGTAACCGAACATTACATACTCAGTTGAGAGCTGTAGAGACAAAGTAAGGGAAAATCACCATGTTGTAAAAAGAACCTAGGGTAACCCTAGAATGTGTTTGTATGACATGTGTGTCAAATGGAAGGTATTAAATAGTATTTTAAGGGGAAGTGGGCCATAGTTCTATAGATGGACGCCATTTAGGGATATCGCCATAAAGCTGGACCAGGCCTGACTCTAGAATTTGTTTGTACGACATGGGTATCAAATGAAAGGTGTTAATGATAATTTTAAAAGGGAGTGGGCCTAAGTTCTATAGGTGGACGCCTTTTCGAGATATCGCCATAAAGATGGACCAAGGGTGACTCTAGAATTTGTTTGTATGATATGAGTATCAAATGAAAGGTGTTAATGAGTATTTTAAAAGGGCGTGGGCCTTAGTTCTATAGGTGGACGCCTTTTCAAGATATCGCCATAAACGTGGACCAGGGGTGACTCTAGAGTGTGTTTGTATGATATGGTTATCAAATTAAAGGTATTAATGAGTGTTTTAAAAAGGAGTGGCCCTTAGTTGTATATGTGAAGGCGTTTTCGAGATATCGATCAAAATGTGGATCAGGGTGATTCAGAACATCGTCTGTCGGGTACCGCTAATTTATTTATATATGTAATATCACGAACAGTATTCCTTTCAAGATTCCAAGGGCTTTTGATTTCGCCCTGCAAAACTTTTTCATTTCCTTCTACTTAATATGGTAGGTGTCACACCCATTTTACCAAGTTTTTTTCTAAAGTTATATTTTGCGTCAATAGACCAATACAATTACTATGTTTCATCCCTTTTTTCGTATTTGGTATATAATTATGGCATTTTCTTCATTTTTCGTAATTTTCGGTATCGAAAAAGTGGGCGTGGTCATAGTCGGATTTCGCCCATTTTTTACACCAATACAAGGTGAGTTTAGATAAGTACGTGAACTGAGTTTCATAAAGATATATTGATTTTTGCTCAAGTTATCGTGTTAACGGCCGAGCGGAAGGACAGACGGCCGACTGTGTATAAAAACTGGGCGTGGCTTCAACCGATTTCCCCTTTTTCACAGAAAACAGTTATCGTCCTAGAATCTAAGCCTCTACCAAATTTCACAAGGATTGGTAAATTTTTGTTCGACTTATGGCATTAAAAGTATCCTAGACAAATTAAATGAAAAAGGGCGGAGCCACTCCCATTTTGAAATTTTCTTTTATTTTTGTATTTTGTTGCAACATATCATTACTGGAGTTGAATATTGACATAATTTACTTATATACTGTAAAGATATTAACTATTTTTTAAAATTTGAATTTAAAAAATTTTTTTTAAAAAGTGGGCGTAGTCTTTCTCCAATTTTGCTAATTTTTATAGGCAGACATATAGTAGTAAGATAACGTTCCTGCCAAATTTCATCATGATATCTTCAACGACTGCCAAATTACAGCTTGCAAAACTTCTAAATTACCTTCTTTTAAAAGTGGGCGGTGCCACGCCCATTGTCCAAAATTTTACTAGTTTTCTATTCTGCGTCATAAGTTCAACTCACCTACCAAGTTTCATCGCTTAATCTGTATGAATTATCACACTATTTCGATTTTCGAAATTTTCGATGTCCGATATCGTTCATTTTAAATAGCGATCTGATCAAGATACCTCAAAACTTACTCAAGTTATCGTGTTAAAGGGCAGACGGACGGGCGGACGGATGGAAGGACATGTCTCAATCGAATTTTTTTTCGATACTGATGATTTTGATATATGGAAGTCTATATCTATCTCGATTCCTTTATACCTGTACAACCAACCGTTTTCCAATCAAAGTTAATATACTCTGTGAGCTCTGCTCAACTGAGTATAAAAACCACAAGAAAAAACATTTTCGCAGGCTCGAAAATTATTTTTTTGGGTATGCGTAGTGGAACTTTTTTTCCTGAGCCCAAATCCATCGAAAAGCCGATGGCGCGATATCGGTTAATAAATCGACCCAGTCTAATATACATACATATGAACATATAAAAACCCACCAAAACATTGTGTCATAAACACATAAAAAGCACTGCAAAAAATAGTGCGAATAGTCCCTTGTCTACATCGGGGCATAATTGATCCCCTCTAATCCCTTTTGGGTGCATTTGTGATTATTTAAGAAATTTAATATTATTTAAGAAACATGCAGAGCCTTAAACCGAACCTAAATGACTTGGACAATATGTTCCATTATTGTATACCCATATCTCTTGGAATGAGTTGGCGGATTAATAATTTTTATACTCAGCTGAGCAGAGCTCACAGAGTATATTAACTTTGTTCGCATAACGGTAATCCGTAACGGCATAAACTAATCGAGATAGATATAGACTTTTATATCAAAATGATCTGGGCGAAAAAAGAAATTCAGTTAGCCATGTCCGTCCGTCCGTCCGCCGCAAATATGATAACTTGAGTAAATTTTGAGGTATCTTGATAAAATTTGGTATGTAGGTTCTTGGACACCCATCTCAGATCACTATATAAAAGGAACGAAATCGGACCATAACCACGCCCACTTTTTCGATATCGATAATTTCGAAAAACAGAAAAAGTGCGATAATTCATTACCAAAGACGGCTAAAGGGATGAAACTTGGTAGGTGGGTTGACCTTATGACACAGAATAGAAAATTAGTAAAATTTTGGACAATAGACGTGGCACCGCCCACTTTTAAAAGAAGGTAATTTCAAAGTTTTGTAAGCTGTAAATTGGCAGTCGTTGAAGGTATCGTGATGAAATTTGGCAGGAACTTTACTCCTATTACTATATGTGTGCTAAGGATAATTAGCAAAATCGGATTAAGAACACGCACACTTTAAAAAAAAATTTTTTTAGAGTCAAATTTTAACAAAAAATTGAATATCTTTACAGTATATAAGTAAATTATGTCAACATTCAACTCCAGTAATGACATGGTGCAACAAAATACAAAACTGAAAGAAAACTTCAAAATGGGCGTGGCTCCGCCCTTTTTCATTTAATTCGTCTAGAATACTTTTAATACCATAAATCGAACAAAAATTTACCAAACCTTTTGAAATTTGGTAGGGGCATAGATTTTATGACGTTAACTGTTTCTGTGAAAATGGCGAAATCGGTTAAAGCTACGCCCAGTTTTTATACACAGTCGTCCGTCTGTCCTTCAGCTCGGCCGTTAACACGATAACTTGAGCAAAAATCGGCCTATCTTTACTAAACTTAGTTCACGTACTTACCTGAAATCACTTTATCTTGGTATAAAATATGGCCGAAATACGACTATAACCACGCCCACTTTTGCGATATCGAAACTTTCGAAAAATGAAAAAAATGCCATAATTCTGTACCAAATATGAAAAAAGAGATGAAACATGGTAATTGGATAGGTTTATTGACGCAAAATATAACTTTAGAAAAAACTTTGTAAAATGGGTGTAACACCTACCATATTAAGTAGAAGAAAATGAAAAAGTTTTGCAGGGCGAAATCAAAAGCCCTCGGAATCTTGGCAGGAATACTGTTCGTGGTATGACATATATTAATAAATTGGCGGTATCAGACAGATGATGTTCTGGGTCACCCTGGTCCACATTTTGATCGATATCTCGAAAACGCCTTCACATATACAACTAAGGTCCACTCCCTTTTAAAATCCTCAATAATACCTTTAATTTGAAACCCATATCGTACAATCACATTCTAGAGTAACCCCTGATCCACCTTTATGGCGATATCCTGAAATGGCGTCCACCTATAGAACTATGGCCCACTCCCTTATAAAATACTCTTTAATACCTTCCATTTGAAACCCATGTCATACAAACACATTCCAGGGTTACCCTAGGTTAATTTTGCTAGACGGTGATTCTCCCTTATTTTGTCTCCAAAGCTCTCAGCTGAGTATATAATGTTCGGTTACACCCGAACTTAGCCTTCCTTACTTGTTTTACGTAGATTTATCTAACAATTTTTTGCAAGTTTTAAAATTGCGTTTAAAATGTACACAACTTCTTACCATACGAAAACTGAAACTTTTTGATTAGAAAAGAGATTAGTCTTCATTCGTTCTTATATGGGTACAAATAGGAATGGTCCTATCGTTCCCGTTCGAGTGTAATTGCGTATAATTAGTCTCTTCATAGGACATGCTCAAATAAAAGGGAGCAGTTCAACGCATACAAAGAGATCAAATATCCTTTGCGACTAGTAGCGGATACATCCTAAACTAATTGCATGTTTTTAAGGTTAGCTTGTGTCTTAGAGTGAAAGTGTTTATCTAAATACCCGTCCATGTTTCCTTGTGATATACTGTACAGATAGCCTAGGTCAAAGTCTCGGGAAAAGTTCATACAAATAATATACGAACACTTTTTTCGGTTCATCCATGGTCAGCTGTTTGGCAAACAAAATATGTAGGTCCTCCAAGACGTAGGAAAAATCAAAAAAAAAAAAAAAAAGGATATCGTAAATTGGAGGAGAGGCTCGACATTAATTTCCTAGGGGGGTATTTGCTACAACCTATTTTTATAATTCTTTTTGCAAGTACACCTGCCAATTTCAGTTTCGCTAGTATACATACTTCAAAAATTTCGATTGTACCATTGGTATACGCGATAGCCCTCTAACATACCAATTTGAATAGACTTAAAGTAAGTTCTCAATCGAGTTCAGTAAATACCGCTCTCCCATTATTGTTATACCTTTTATGAAAATGAATTTAATGAATATTAAGTAAGACAAGAATCTCAAAATTGTAGATCCTTGAAAGAGAAGAGATAGATCCACCAATAAATATACCAAAATAAACAGGAAGACGAGCTGAGTTGATTTAGTCATGTTCGTTCATCTGTGCGTCTGTCTCTGCTGTTCGTCTATCCGTATGTACATCTGTGCGCCTTACTCCCTGTCTGAACGTTTGTGCGTCTGTTTTTCTGTTTGAACGAAAACTTGTCCCTTAATTTTTGAGATATCTTGATGAAATTTGGTGAGCGGCTATATTTGTGTCCGATTATTCCTTTGGAATCGAACGGATCGGATCATTGCATTATTCAGGAATACAACCGAATTTTTGAAAAAGAGGTTTTTAGTAATTTATTCCTCATTTTCACTGATATAAGATTGAAATCTCATAGAATGTTTAGACAGAAAGCATAAATTGTCAGGATCGATCATATATATAACTAGCAGACCCGGCAGACGTTGTTCTGCCCTAAATTTGGCCTATCTGCATACGTTTTAATAAGCTTTTTCCGTCTAAGTCTGCCCTATCCCTCTACACTTTTTCCTAGTCTTTTTATTCACTCCTCCCTCCTTCTTTTTCGCTTCATCTCCATCTTCGACTCATTCTATCTCTTTCTCAGTGTCCTCTATTTTCCCTTCCCTCAAGTATTTCTCCTTCTTCTTCATCTCTTATTGCCAGCCCCAGAGTTTGGTATGTATTTTGTTCCAGTCCCATTCCGAGTCTCAGTCCCAGTTCCACTCCGAGTCTCTGTCTCAGTCCCAGTCCTAGTCCTAATCCAAGTCCCAGTCCGTCTCTGGTATACTTCCCGGAAAAAAGCATCGTAAATACTCATACAGGCAAATTTATATACGAAATTTCAGGCAAATCGAATAGGACGTATGTAAATAGGTATGTGGGTATTACTAATTCTTGTGTTTATTTCGGCTTCGCATGAATATTTATCAGTTTTGCCAGGTTGATGCGATTAAATCGAATATTACAATGAAAATTACTTTAAAGCTGTCAGCAACAGCTTCCATTTGATATCCCTATTACACACACATTGTAGGGGTATCCGGTCCAGGTTTGGCCTATATCTTGAGACCCTAGTCACTCGGCGGTGTAAAATTTACTCTGTGTTATAGCACACATCAACAGCTTCAATTTGATACCCATATTGTATAAACACACTCTAGGGGTACCCGGGTCCACGTTTTGTGCTATATCTCGAGACCCTAGCCCCCCAGTTGTATTAAAATTATCCTATACTATAGCACTCATCAACAGCTTTCATTTGATATCCATATTGTATAAACGCATTCCAGGGGTACCCGGGTCCACGTTTTGGCCTATATCTCGAAATCCTATTCACCCAGGGGTATGAAAATTATCCTGCGCTATAGCACTCATCAACAGCTTTCATTTGATATCCATACTGTATAAACACATTCCAGGGGTACCCGGGTCCACGTTTTGGCCTATATCTCGAAACTCTAGTCACCCAGGGGTATGAAAATTATCCTGCGCTATAGCACTCATCAACAGCTTTCATTTGGTATCCATATTGTATAAACACATTCTAGGGGTACCCGGGTCCACGTTTTGATCTCAAGACCCTAGGCACGTAGCGAAAAAAAGGTAGATGTTGGCCGATTCTCAGACCTACTTAATATGCTCACAAAAATCCATGAGAATCGGTTCAGCCGTTTCGGAGGAGTTAAGCCTCTAAAACCGTGACAGAAGAATTTTATATATTAGATATATTAGTACGAATTTACTGTAACTCCGCTTATTTTCAACTTGCTTCTTACGTTCGTATCGCTAAATTGTCGAATAAATAAATCAAATATTTAATAATGGAAAACGGTCTTTATTAGACTACTTTGAATAACACTTATACTTAACAACTGTTATCGTGTTTGAATCAAACTCAAGTCAGACTACTCCGCTTTTGCCTCTTTTATAATCTTTTCTGCATCGTTGGGATATTCCAGATGTTTCTCCTTGTAGAATATTCTACTTGTTTACCCTAGTAATTGAGCTACATATATGTATACCTATTTGTAGTTTATAGACTCCCGCATAGGCATATGCGTGTATATATGTGAGTAATACTCTGACTGTTGACTAACTATGTACATCTGTGTGTGAGTTATCTCTTCGCTTCCTTGTATGCATGTGGGTAAACGACGGTTAATGTGTTTATGTGTATTTCCCCGCTGCGTGTATGGAAATGATTTACTTATTTACGCACATACTGCTTATGCGGCAATTACCCACCGACGTGTGCCGTACGTACGGACATTTGTCGTACGAAGCACGTTTGACCGAACTCTCAAGCTCGTTGGAATCAATGTGTGCGTCTGTGTACATGTACATAACATATTTGTGTGTGTATTGTTTACAGATAAGCACTGTTGCCATTGACCATTTTGCATGCATGTTTATGGAAACATCAACTTTTTCCAATTTAATTTTTGATGTTGTAAAAGGCTGGAATTAATATTAATTAAATATAAATATATCACATATTTATAATCTGCACTTTTACACAATTATTTCGAATTATTTTCACAATTTTTCAAACTTTAATTAGGTGTTTTTGTATAAGACTGCAAACGGTCAAAAATTAGCGCACAAAAGTTTACTGGGCAACTCTGTCTAGTGAGAGAGCGATCAGCTGACACGTTCTTACGGAAAAAATCAAAATTGTTTTGATTTCTACGTTCCGGGCTACGTACGTACGGGCGTTGCACGTCGGTGAGTTTTCGTTTACATTGCACACTCATAAGATAGGTCGTGTCAGCTGACACGTTTTTTCTACGTACGTTCGTGAGTAACCACGGCTTTAGAATCACCCAAGCGATGTGATGTGAGTATCACTTAGTGATTCTAATATTCGTGACAATATATCCCATGCAACCGATTGTTCAGAGGAGATGTTTTCCTCAATTCCTTCCAAATTTTAATAGCTAGATGCTCGAAATTTCACAAGATGCTATTGTGACATAAATTATTGTCTGAAAAATTCGGTAAGAACGGTAATATATATAATACTAGCAGCAGACCAGGCAGACGTTGTTCTGCCCTAATTTTGGTCTATCTGCATACATTTTAATAAACTTTTCCGTCTAACTCTGCCCTCGCTCCTCTACACTTTTTCCTAATCTTTGTATTCACTCCTCCCTCCGTATTTTTCGCTTCATCTATCTCCATCTTCGTCTCATTCTTTCTCTTTCTCAGTCTCCTTCTCCTTCTGTCTTTTCTCTTATCTCAAGTTTTTCTCATTCTTCTTCACATCTTATTGCCAGTTCCAGAGGGTGGTATGTATTTTGTTCCAGTCCCATTCCGAGTCTCAGTCCCAGTCCCACTCCGAGTCTCAGCCTCAGTCCCAGTCCTAGTCCTAATCCCCGTCCCAGTCCGTCTCTGATCTACTTCCCGGAAAAAAGCTTCGTAAATACTATATAGCCAAATTTATATACCAAATTTCAGGCAAATCGAATAGGACGTATGTAAATAGGTATGTGGGTATTATTATTTCATGTCTTTATTTCGGCTTCGCATTCATATTTATCAGTTTTGCCAGGTTGATGCGACTAAATCGAATATCACAATGAAAATTACTTTAAGGCTCTCAGCAACAGCTTTCATTTGATATCCATAATACACACACACATTCTAGGGGTATCCGGGTCCATGTTTTGGCCCACATCTCGAGACCATATTCACCCAGCGGTGTAAAATTTACTCTGTACTAAAGCATACAGCAACAGCTTCAATTTAATACGCATAATGTAAAAAACACATCCTAGTGTTACCCTGATCCACGTTTTGGCCTATATCTCGAGACCCTAGTCAACAATAGGTATGAAAACTACCCTGTACTAAAGCACTCATCAACAGCTTCAATTTGATACCAATAACGTAAAAACACTATCTAGGCGTTCACGGGCCCACGTTTTGGCCTATATCTCGAGATCCTGTCCGTCGATCCTGAATTTTTTTTGCTATGAACCTCACTAAGCCCGAGACCTTTCCAACGAATGCAAAACCATGGAAATCGGTTCATGTGTTCTTGAGTTATAGCGTCAGGAAAGAAACCCCGTCTTACTTTTATATTATAGACTAGCAGACCCATCAGACGTTGTTCTGCCCTAAATTTGGTCTATCTACATAAATTTTAAAAAGCTTTTTCCATTCAACTCTGTCCCTCCCACCCCCCCCCCCCCCCCCTCAATTTTTCTTAATCCTTTTATTCACTCCTCCCTCCGTCTTTTCTCTTCATCTGTCTTTATCTTCGTCTCACTCTATCTATTTCTCTGTCTCCTTCTCCTTCTCCTTCCATTTTTCTCTTCTCTCAAGTTTTCTGCATTCTTCTTCATTGCTTATTGCCAAGCAAATCGAATAGGACGTATGTAAATAGGTATGTGGGTATTATTAATTCATGTCTTTATTTCGGCTTCGCATGAATATTTATCAGTTTTGCCAGGTTGATGCGACTAAATCGAATATCACAATGAAAATTACTTTAAAGCTGTCAGCAACAGCTTCCGTTTGATATCCCTATTACACACACATTCTAGGCGTACCCGTGTCCACGTTTTGGCCTATATCTCGAGACCCTAGTCACCCAGCGGTATACAAATTACTCTGTACTAAAGCACTCATCAACAGCTTTCATTTGTTATCCATATTGTATAAACATTTTCTAGGGGTACCCGCGTCCAGGTTTCTTATGTCTGTCTCCTGGTTCTAAGCTACCCATCCACCAATTTTCAGCCAAATATGTTCATCCGTTCCTTGCTCTTCAATCACTCTTTATCTACTAAAAAAAGCGCATCAAAATCCGTTGCGAATTTTTAAAGGTTTAAGCATTCAAAGGGATACAGGGACAGAAAAATCGACCTTGTTTTATACTATGTAGTGATATACATCCATACATACCTATAAACCTACGCCCAAAGTTAAATAACGCAGCGAATGCTATATATGTACGTATGTATGTGTCGCATCATGCCTCACTCAAAAGCAATTAGCGCCCACAGTTCACAGAGGAGTTGTGCTTTTTCGTTCATCTCAGAGATTCGAATCTTTCGTTCTTTTTCTGATGAACGAACAAGTTGTTCTTTTTGTTCATCTGTTCTTTTTTTTTCGAGCAAATTTGTTCACTGCTGCTCGCACCCGCGAAAAAAGCCAACAAGTATAGATGGGGGTGTGTATGCAGCAATGCTTTGTGTAGGTATATTTAAATGTGTTATGAATAAATAAGTTAATATATATATGTATAATTAACTACAAAAAAAGTTACAAATTTCGGAAGATCCAGGAAATTGAAAGTGTACTGACACAAATTGTAAATATGAACTTTTCATGTTTAATAAATGTAATAATTAGTTTCTTACAAAACATGTTTTTCATAAATAGTCCATACATATATTGTTGTAGCAGTGCCACACACAAAGATGACCACACATATATTTAGTCTAAGTGGCATCAGCGACATTCGTGCTCACTGTGAATGAATTTCTGCGTATATATGTATGAATTAACAATGTTCTCGAACGAGAAGAGAGAAAGAATAACAATAGATAAAACGAACTAAAAGAACAAATGCACTAAAAGGACAAATAGAACCGAAATCGAAGATCTAGTTCACTTGTTCAGTTGAGAGACCCGGTCAATTTAACAAGTTCTGAACGAAACGACCCAACTCTAGTTCACAGCGAACAACTTTTTACTTTTGTTTAAACAATTTGGCTGATGTAAGAAAGGTATCAAGTATTTTTTTTTGATGCAGATTGAAGCAAATATTTCAAAGATTTACTGAAAAGTAGAATTTTTTAAATCCATTCATCCGTTTATGAGTTATAGCTGTGTAAACAAAAATTTTATGATTTTTTATTACATTTTGGCAATTTACCACGCCCCTATAATATATATCTTCAAATTATATTAACTGTACCATCTCACGTAGCTAAGCTTTCAAATGCTAAAAACCGTTTTAAAATCGGAGCATTCTGTGTGAAATTATGTGCATACATGTCATTTAGCGACTTTATTTTATAAGATTTATAGATAGATATAGATAGATATATCCCATTTAACCGGTTATTAAGGCTTTAGGTATTTTTGAAATGACCGTATGATGTTTTGAATTCAACGGTGTAACGAAAAATACAAAAGTGAAAATACCTGGGAAGTAATGTCATTTTTTGTAGATCGTGCAAGTCTAAGAATGACTGCCGGACGCCTCCAAAATCGTGATTGACGGGTAAAAAAGTGGATTTTCATACCTTTGGACCCTTACAAGCCTATAAAATTGTTGACTGCTTACCGATTCTCCGTTTTTTCCGAATCGAAATTTGAAAGAAAAAAATAAGATGAACCGATTTTAAGCTTTCTACCAGTTTTAGATAGGAAAACTCATTAAACTTTTAATTTATTTCCAATTCTGAAACAAGTAAAAATTAAGTAGATCCTGCAGGCTGCCAAATTATTTCAGCTTCTTTCAGGTGGAAATTTTGCCATATAGAAAGAAGGTGACATTCTCGAGGAAGTGTGCTTAAGCTGCAGTCGCGTCAATGTATATATCATATTCCGGTGACGATTAAGGCAATAATCTCACAAAACTTCGGCCAGTCCATACTATACATCTATATAAGGAGATAAAAGGTAACGAAATAGCTGATGTGTTTGCAAAGGAGGGTACAACACTCGCTGGAACGACGACAGACGTCCCAATCCGTTTGAGAGAAATCAAAAGGAAACAGAAATTGTTTCATTTCATTTGCAAAGCCTACGATATAAGACCCAGAAAAAGGCTAATATCTTTTATAACAGAAGACTTAGGACTCACGATGGAAAACTAAGAGAACACTGCCTTTTGGCGTCACATGCTTATAAGTTATGCCTAGTCAGTAACAGCAGGTGTAGGAAGAAACAGTTGAGCAAATTCTTCACCAGGTCAAGGCTCCAGCTATAAGGGGCGGCGGATTTGCCAGATGTCGAGGCAGTAATCCAGCTAGATGCCAGAAAACGTCTAGTATTTGCCAAGAGGACGGAGTTATTCTGTAACATAAGTCCTGGAATCTGATTAGGGTTCTTCCGTTTGGTCGTCAAACAAAATCTGGCAACACTATGGACACATTCAGTCTATGCGAGGACTTTATTGGCAGCCAGTTCAACCTAACTTAACCGGGGTTAGTACAGTCTGCAAATAAAGAAGTGCATACAGAATTGCATCAAAATTTATGAGAAAGCAAAAAAAAAATTATTGGTTCATTGGAAAAATTTGCACAGTTTTGTTTGAAATGTATGTCTTTGAAAATGTTGTAATCTTTTGTTAGTAGTTCTCGAAAGAAACTGAGAATCGGTTTATAACCTGCAAAGTTATAGCCTCGTAAAGGTGCAAAGGTATGAAATCCATTTTTTCCCCCGTAATTCACATTTTTGGAGGTGTCTAGGGAAAATCTTTTATGCAGTCATTCTTAGATCTAAGAGCTACTAGTATCACTTGGGATCATTTTCCAAGTATTTTTTTGGTGTCACACAGTGTTCATGAAAGGTTTGTGGTCTTCGGTTCAGCCGAAGAGAGTCCCGTTCTTACTGTTTTTTCTGAAAAGCTGTGCCTGCAGTGTCTATTAAAAAATTTCAAAATCAAAATTCATCAACATTATTCGGTATTAAGGACACATCTTTATTTGGTTTGGACTAATTTATATAACGGAAGCTTTTAAATTTTTGTATATAATTTTTTTAGGTAGGTATCTAAAAAACAGATCAATACTTGTAGATATAGCCTGATTTAGTTAACAATTATTTATATTTCAATATTACGAAATTTTGTTACCTAGTAGAAGTACCTGCTGTCATCAAGCAAAGAGTCAGCGCATACGCGCCTTGGCAACCACGCTACTGTTGGCAGCCATAATTTCGAAATAGTAAAAGACTTCTTTTATTTGGGAACCAGCATCAACACTAGTAACAACATCAGCACTGAAATCGAGCGAAGAACCAATCTTGCCAATAAATACTACTTTGGACTAGGTAGGCAATTGAAAAGTAAAGTCCTCTCTCGGCGAACGAAACTCATACTCTACAAGTCACTTATCGTACCCGTCCTGCTATATGGGGCAGAAGCATGGACCATGACAATAGCAGATGAAGCGGCTTTGGGAGTGTTCGAGAGAAAAGTTCATCGAAAGATTTTTGTGGATTTATTGGGACCGCAAAGCGAAATCTGAGCGTACGCCTAAGATAACACGAAGCTGACATACAGAAGAAAAAGAACAACACTGCGTTATCACAACACATAACATCAACTGGAAATACAGCTGGTCTCGCGAATACCACAATAATAGACAAAAACAAAAGAGGAAAAGTCCGATACACGTTAGAGTATTAGCTTAGCTAAAATTGTTGTTTTGTGACACCTTATTGTTATACATTTCAAAAATTGTGACCAAAAACTAATATAATTATTTCTTATGTTTTACTGTTGAAAAAATAGACTTCGCCGCTGAGGAAGCTAGGACGGCTAGCGAAACGTAGGGCCGCAACAGTGGAATAATCACCGTCTTGTTATTTCCTACTGGAACCCACAATAGGTCAAATAGCCTAAAAACAAAATATTAAGATTTATGGGCCTCTACGCGTTGGCAATGGCGGGTACCGAAGAAGATTTAATGATGAGCTGTTCATGCGACATCCACATAGTCCAGCGAATTAAAATGCAGCGGCTGAGCTGGCTAGGCCATGTTATGCGAATGAAAGATGATGATCCGGCCAAGAAAGTGTGTCTATCGGAACCCGCCTATGGAAGCAGAGGTACAGGGCGGCCTCCACTCCGTTGGAAGGACCAGGTGGGAACTGATTTAAACTCCTTTGGTGTGACCAACCTGCGCCGGTTGGTAGAGCGAAGGAGCGACTGGCGCGCCTTGTTGGACGGCCATAACCGTTTAGACGATTAAGCGCCAATTAATTAAGTAAGTAAGTAGAATTTTTAAGCCCTCATACTGAGTATATAATATTCGGTTTCAAACGAACCTTGACTTTCTAACTTATTCAGTTCGTTTAAGCTCAATATCTGCCTAATCATAATTAAACAACTTTGCTGATATGTAACTTAAGGTTAATTAAGGTTAGTTTTGCTATGTCTTGTTTCGCATTTGTTACTAAATAAATATGAGCTAGTTAAAAACAAGTTCGTTTTGCTGCAGGCTTGCATTTAGTTGAAAAAAAGAATTTTATCTCTTTTTTGATAATCTGTATTTTATCAAAATTTAAGTTAACAACTTTTTTGAGTGTGAACATTTTCTAAAGCTTGCTTTCGTCAAAACGAACTTACTAAAGGAATTGCACTTATGATGTAAAACTTTTAAAAAATTACTGTTCTAAAAGAAGTTGAAGTGGTAATATGAATGAAGTAGGAAACAAGATAAAAAAACACAATTTTCATTTAATACACTCTTTCACATCCATATGAAAGTTTAAAACGATGCTTCCATCAAAAACTAACACTTTTCTTATTGTTATTTGTTTGTGTTAAAGATGAGCACAAATTGCGGGCGTTAGATGTGGTTGGGGTTTTGCAACTGCTCTATCAACTTCGGAAAAAATAATGTCTGGTATTTGTTATAGCTCTAAATGAAATGCAGATATTGAAAAGTGTTAGGCTTTCAAGCAGAAACTTCACAGGAACAAAAATTCCTATGAAATGTGCTAGAAAACGATGTTGAAAATGAGAAGTGCAGGGCTTTCATGAGACCGACATCATTTAAATATTAGGGTGGTCTTTATCAATCAAGAAATCGATTTTTTCAAGTCTCACCACTTGAAACTGTAACAGGGGTAGTCCAAAGTGACGAATGGGATATTTTGGTTTGACTTAGGGCCAGATTGTGTATGACGCGATACTTTACGTCGCAGTCACTACACATTCACATTCACCACTATATAATACCAAAAAGTTCACAAAGGCAATCAGGTTTACTGCCACTCACTTAGGTGAATGAATGCACTAACATGATAGGAATTCTGATTCACACGAGAAAATATGACTCATTGCGTAATACGTAATATATAGACTAAAATTCAAGTAATTTTTATTTTACTAGTAATTTAAGAATTTTTGAAATTTGTTAGGTGGATGTCGTCTAAGGCTGAGGTGGCACTCTGTAAATTCAGAGTAGAGAGAGTGGTGAATTGGTGGTTGCCGGGAAGTAGGATTGTTGAATTGGCAATACGTAGATGACGAGACGGTTGATCAATTTCCAAGCAACCGGTGGCTGGTGAACCGTTTTTAAGTTGGATGCCGGTAGATCGATCTCCGAGCAAGTCTCAATATATTTGGATGTTGTTGTTGTAGCGATAAAAACACTCCCCGTAGGCCTTGGGGAGGGTTATCGATGTTGATGGTCCTTTGCCGGATGGAGATCCGTTACGTTCCGGTACCAAACCCGAACATCTCGGGAATGATTTGTTATGACCACATGCGATCTTCTAGGCCATAAAGTTCTCCCACCTCTAGATCCATTAGGAGTTCGGGGTCGCCACAACCCTTCAATCTATTTGGTATTTTAGTCGCCTCTTGCGACAGGCATTTCTACCGCGGGTATATTCCAACCCCATAACCTGCTGGGATAGTTTCAATATATCTTCAGCGGCTTTTGATTTAGGGCTTAAAAACAATTAAAGTTTCTTCTTCTCGATTTGGGCACTGCCACACCTCTTTTTAAAAATTTTTTAATCTAATCTTAAAGTAAACCAACATATCAAGTTCCAGCACCTTATCTATCTTATCTACTGAATTAGCGCATTTTTCGAAATTTCGATATACTTTTTTTTTTTGAATGCGGGTATGGGCACAAAGCGTCTTTGTTAGTTTTTCTAAGGTGAACGTATGATGGTAAGGACAATCCAAATTGCAAAATGAGATCTTCACTGGCCAGGGATTTATGATTAAGAAGTCTTTCATCTAAATAAAGGCGATGCCCCGCCCTATTTCCATTTTTTTTTTTTTTAATTAACTTCTATTTCTAATCATAAAGTCAAATCACATACGAAGTTTCATCAGTTTATCGACTTTTGCTCCTGATTTATAGCATTTTACCATTTTTCTAAGTTTTCGATATCGGAAAAGTGGGCGTGATTATCGTGCAGCAATTTGGCTCATTTTCAATAGGGATCTATTCTGAATATTAAATTTAGTAAAAATTATTTCTATTGTTAACGGACGCACTGACGGACATGGTTAAATCAAAAATTTTTCAGTGGTGTTATTTTTGATGAATGGAATTATATATCTATCTCGATTATTTTATGGCATTACATACTACCGTTATCCAATCAAAGTTTGATTTTAAAGAACCACCCTCATACATATGTATACCTAAATAACTTTACCCGCGTATGAAAATTAACGTTATCTATGAACAGTCGCAAACTTTTAACTTGTAAGTAATCTTTTTTATGTGTATCTCTTGATCTCATTCGACATCAAACTACATAATCTATGCGCAACTTTTATACAATCGATGAATCATTTCATTTTATTCAGAAACAAAAAAACATCCTCAACAACCGAGCAAAATTCGTTTGCCGTTTATTTGACCGGTAGTCGTCAGCTGCTTGAAAAGGATAAAAATACTTTCTAAAAAAACACAAACATTTCTGTGTTGCTCTACCTAGATGTGAATATATCTACATACATATCCACAATTTTTTTTTAAATAAAACATATACTCGCATATTTAAACTGTTAAAAATATATATAGTTGTAGGACGGAGTGGTACTAGTTTATTCCTAGTACAAAGAGTTTAAACAAAATTCGTCAAGTCAAAGTTCCAGATCCATTAAGCTAACATCTAGCACTAGTCACACCTAGTGACATTAGTACTGTGTGAATGACAGTGTTCATCAAATATCAAAAAAGTCTCGCAACGCTAACGGTACATGCCAGGTCGCTACGTATGCCTGTACCTTAATTCGATTTTTGGCTTAAAGGTCTGACACATAAATTTTTGATGCAGTATCATGTGCTAACAGTTGAGTAGATTGTATGTATTTGCATAGAATTTTTCCGTTTTTAGCTGGAACCTTGTCCCTCTTTCTATCATTTGTAAAACTTAGTCTTTTTAACACTAAAAGTATTTCGTAAAAACAATAAAATTTTCCTTTAATATTAGATATGGCGGCCACCGTGGTGTGATGGTAGCGTGCTCCGCCCACCACACCGTATGCCTTGGGTTCACACTCTGGCAAAGCAAAATAAAAATTTTAGAAATAAGGTTTTTCAATTAGAAGCAAATTTTTCTAAGCGGGGTCGCCCCTCGGCAGTGTTTGGCAAGCGCTCCGAGTATATTTCTGCCATGAAAAGCTTTCAGTGAAAACTCATCTGCCTTGCGGATGCCGTTCGGAGTCGGCATAAAACATGTAGATCCCGTCCGGCCAATTTGTAGGGAAAATCAAGAGTAGCACGAATTGGAAGAGAAGTTCGGCCTAAATTCTCTTCGGAGGTTATCGCGCCTTACATTTATTTTTATTTTTCATTATTAGATATCATAAAAAAAAATTTGTTATAAGAAAGTTATCGATTGTTTATTGAAAAGTTAGATACCGATTTTTATCGGAAATTTTTAGATTTTTTATCGAAAAATCATCGATTTATTATTAAAAATCATTAATATCAAAAAGCTATCGATTGCTCAACGGAGAGTTACCAATTAGTTATCGGCGTGTTATCGATGACTAATCGAACTGTTATGAAACAGGTATCGATAAAACTTCACATTAAAATCGATTAGATATGTGAAACCCGGCTATATAAATAGCCGATTACTCATCAGTAACTTGACGGTAATAACTCACTGTTGTAAAATATGTTATAAGAGCGTATCGCAAATACCGATAAAACTTATATAGTCGGTCTTGAAGAAGACGCGAAAAATTCTAACTTATCTGAATTTTTCAATAACTTAAATCCACTTTTGTGTTGCGGTGAACAAGAAAAGGACGACCTTTGTGTATGAGGGAATCACCATTTGCAGCGAAAACAATATCAGCTTAGAGATTAAACGAAGAATCATTCATTCGCACAAGTATGAGTGTGCAATTGAAAGGTAAATTTTTCTCTCTACGACTAAAAATCACGTCCAAAAAAATTGTAATCATATCTGTTCTGACATATTTCTCGAAATCAGGAACAGTGTCGAGAGAAAATGAGATGGACTTAGGGTTATTTGAGAGAAAGGTTATAATATATTTCTAGAGAGAAAGATACGGAAATAGAGAGAAAGAATAGGCGTCAGATATCACGAAACGTGCATAACTGGCGGCAATTTTCAAAGTCGCCCGTATGGTTTAGCGCCAATTCAACATTTTTGGTAGGGGCTAGCATTTATATTAATATACACATCATACTCTAAATACTGAGTAAATATCCGATTTTCAACTCATGTTTTATCAGTCGCTTCTCTCGAAAGGATAATATTAGCTAAAAACTGTTAAGTAGTATTTAGCATGAGGTAAAATTTAAACACAATATTTATTTTGGGTAAATGTTTCCAAGAGCTTCAAGATCAACCAAAATTATTGGTTATTTTGATTTTGTAGGAACGTTTACCTATATATATATATATATATATATATATATATATATAGTATATAATCAGTTCACATAATCATAAATATTCGAGCACACAAATACATACATATACAATATATACATACACATTCACGTGCATATTACCGTACAACTTGCATGTTTGCTTAACTGTTGCTGCAGCAATTACTTTCTTTATTACATATTGGTCAAAGTACCTCTGCGTTTGCATATATTTCAAACTTGGTAGATTTGCTCTCATTTATGTGTGCAGAGTTTTATCTCTCGTATACAAATGTGTTTGCGTCAATTTTCACGTACTTGTTCTAACAACACTGCAGGTGCTAGCATGCTTTCAGGCGTATAAACACAAACGCTTATCAAGTACATGTACAATTTACAAGTAACTGCAAATTTACATACGTGCACACATTCAAAGCAACATTTATACACACCTTGCAGTTAAATCTACTAGTTTTAAAGTGCTTGCGAAAATTCTGGAACTCTCAACAATTCGAAAATGCATTTACCTTAAGTTAAGTAAAAAGGCAGGTAAATTAAAGAAGAAAGTCTAAGCCTCTAACGCATATTAAGGACAACATAAAATATCTTTTTCAGGAACAATCAATAATGAAAAGATAAATAATCTAAATATATAAATGCAAATAGTGGAGGTAAATGGGTAACCCTAGGATGTGTTTGTATAATATGGGTATCAGCTGAAACCTGCTCATGGGTACTCCTGTGCATAGATGGGTACACGGGTACCTTTTGCATATTCAAAAGCCATTTTTAAATAATCTACAAATAGAAATGAGTTAAAATTTTTTGGCATCGTATGGGAATAAGATTTCTACAAAAAGGAGAGAAAATTTTTTCAAATATAATTTCATAAAGATGATTTTTTTTAATAAATTAGTTTTTTATTACTAGTTCTCATGGCTGGGATACCCAGGTACCACTCGTAGTTCTTACGTTTTTACGTAATCTACAAATAGATACAAGTTAAAATTTTGTGGCATCCTACGGGAATAAGTTTTCTACAAAAAGGAGAGAAATTTTTTTTCGAATATACTTTCATAAAGATGGTTTTTTAATAAAATAGTTTTTTATTACTAGTTCTCATGGCTGGGATACCCAGGTACCACTAGTAGTTCTCACGTATGAACTGCCTTGTGGTACCCGTCTACCCAGCCATGCGAACTAAGAAGAAAAATTAGTCATGAACAGGACAGTTAAGGTGAAGCTCTTTGCCTAGATAAAAATTTACGATGCTTTTATCCAGAAAGTGAACCAGGGACCGATCTATCCGAACAAATTCTATTCATTGGACTGAAATTTGTATAGATTAGTATTTACGATTCTTTTTTTTCGAAGAATTGGACCACGGACAGACTGGGACAGGGACTGGGATTCGGAATGGAACGGGACCAAAATACATACCACCCTTTGGGATTGGCAGTAAGGGATGGAAAACAATGAGAAGGACTAGAGAGAAGAGAAAAGAGGGAAGCATGGAGAGGCTGAGACAAAGGTAGAGTGAGACGAAGATAGAGAGATGGCGATAGATGAAGTGAAAAAGAAGTGAGGGAAAAGACGGAGAGGGAAAAAGAGACGCAGATAAGGAGAACTGGAGACGGAGGAATGAATAAACGAATTAAGAAAAATTTGGTGGTGAGGGGGAGGGGGTGGGGCAGAGTAAGAAAGAAAAAAGCTTCTTAAAATGTATACAGAGATACCAAATTTAGTGCAGGACAATTTTTTGGGTAAAATAATAAAGATGCCTATGGTGAAATAAAAATCAAGAAAAGAAAAAGAAAGGATAGAGAAAATAAGGGAGGAGTAAAAGAAAAACTAAATATAAAAACCGTAACCATATGTGTCATAAATTTGTTATCGAAGAGCTAAGTTTCATAGACGAGTAATCGGATATTGATATATTTTCGATGAGTTATCGGTGTGTTATTGACGAGGTATAAATGAGTTATAGGCTTGTTATCGGGGTGCTATACATTTTTATCGATAACAAAGATTTGGAAGGAGTAAACTTTTATCGCTATGTTTTCAAACATTATCGATTATTTATAGAGAAGTTGTTGATTTGTTATTAGAGTGTTATATATTTGTTATCGGAGTTTTACGGGCATAAAAAGTTTCATCGATTTATTAGTTTTTGATTTGGTCTTTATTGACCGGCGAGTTTAGCCTAACCTAATCTAGTGTTTGGTTTTAAACTAAAGCATCCTTTCCACATTTCGATATCGATTGTTTTAAAAGTGGCCGTGATCACAAAATGATATTGGTTATTTTCAATGAGTGTATAAGAAGAAGCAGAGAAGTCTCTTTGTCAAATTTGGGGATTTTCGGCAAACTAGTTTATCTCTACTGAAGGGTAGGTACAGTAGCACAAATTGAAAATTAATTCGGGATAAAAAAAAAAATATTTTACCAGGACCGTGTTTGAAAAGACATTAATCCTTAATTAATTTTAATGACATTTGTCCCATCCTTAGCTACTATATTAGTTGTCAAATCTGTTGGTCGGCCATCTTATTTGTTTATTTACAGAAGAGGATTTAAATACCATCAATAGTTGCGCGAAACTATTCATGAAGACAGTAATGTCCAACTATGGCCTCTGTCGATTGCGTCTTCCATAGTTTGCCAATACTGGAACGAATGTGATGTACTAAGGGCTACACAATTTCAGTATTGTAGAAGAATGGGCTGAATGAAGTTAAGTTGAAGTCGAAATCAACGACTTTAAAACATGAATGCAAAACGGAGGCCTGGAGTCTTGACTTTAAGAGAAATTACTTACTGACTTAATTTTGTCAGTAAATTCCCGTAACGATTTACATCAATGTGTATAGAAATTGCATAAAATTATCAAAATAACTCTGGTTATTTCAAAATCTCTTGAATTATTAGCAAATTACAAATCAAATGCAACTTTAAGGAAATTATTTAGTTTTGAAAGTAACAGCTCTTTGAAGGTGTTATATGATAGACGACCTGGACGTGGCGTATTAATATTGAGGCAAACGAAAATTTTCTCTCCACTGCGGCTGAAGTATGCAGAGTTGCATTTAATTTGAAGTACGCAGCAATTGCAGATTATCCGCCATATCTTATATATTATTTCTAATTTCTGTTTCTATGTGCAGGTCTTTTTTTCGCTCTTATTTGGAATCCAAATCTATAAATAAATAAATTTTGGTTGTAAAGATGGAGATTCGTACTATTAGCGAGCTTTGGGGATTATTAGTCGTAGTGGTTTTGTTTAGCTATATTTTATTAAAATAATTTGTTAAAAATAAACGATTGTGAGCACACAAAGAAATCTATTTGCACTATGGCACTATTATGAATATTTGATTAGGACTAACACTGCATTACCGACAGTTGCTAACATTCGCCAGATGGCAGCACAAGCGCATGCAAGTTTTTGTTGATAGATGATTGATTCATATAACAGCTGATTTCTGTTGATATTTCATATGAGACTTTTATATTTGGTTTCGCGAGATGCGCACGGGTCCGGTTAGTATCTAATATCGCTCTTGTGGAATTTCGCCAATTCTAATGTTTTTTGCTCAATTTGTTGTGTGTAAAATTAAAATTTCAATTGGACCATATAATGAGATTCACCTAGTTACGACGGGATATGGCATTTGTAAGACCAGTGTTTTTATATTACTATTAATATTGAGATAACATAGGGACCGTATCGTAGCATATAAAACCGAATAAGAACTGGTTTTTAAATCACAAAACAGCTTTGAAATTTTAAGTCGGATTGATGGTACATGTGAGCTTGTGACGACGGTTAGGCCAAAACTGTATAATTATGAACTATTTTTATAATATAACACATATTTTAGTACATACAAATTTACGCAATTCACAAGGTCTCTCATTGTTTTAGGGAGTATGTTTGTGAAAACGGCCCTGGTGAGCACTACAAAGATTTGTATGTCGTATTTAAAATGCATCCGTTAGAAATATTTCCCATTTTTTGAGATTTTTTTTTTGCATTTTGTAAAGAAATGGTTTTGAAATTTTTAAAAATAAATGAATAAGTTGTTTGGCAATAACTTAGTACCTCTGATATATACATAGGCTGCCGAATTATATTTTGTTACAAAAATTGTATGTGAGAAATAACTACAAAACACACTAACGGGTTAAAGTGATACCACATACGTTATATAGGATACCTTGTAGATTTTTTTTTAAGTTAAATTGGTTTCGATCATATACCTTATGCCTCGATACTGCCTCATGTGAAATGGCTTCAAAGAATGCAAATGACTTCAAGTGACTTAGATTGAGTTCAAACATATCTCTCATTCTATGATTGTACATGAAAAATAAAAAACGGAGTTCAAACAAGAATACGAAGTCATAAAATGAAGTCTGAGTGGTATCTCAGTCATATCATTCGAAAATTGGCTGCATTCATTTCACAATCAAGTGATTAATAATTCGCAAAATAATGCCTTCTTTTACAACTCTGCACAATTCGAACCAGAACCATTTTTTGTTCTCTTTCTCATCAAATTTTGATGCACCTTGCCTTCACGCTCTTTTAACTTTATCCTCTACATTAAATTCCCAGAATAGTATATGTATCTTAAATTATTCCGAGAAATTCAGCTTTGAATATTAGTATCAAATATAATCGGTACCGCCCCGCCAATTTGTAGAAAAAAATCAAGAGGAGCACAACGCAAATTGGAAGAGAAGCTCGGCCCGAAATATCTTCGGAGGCTATCGCGCATTACATTTATTATACTCAGCTCAGCTAAGCAGAGCCCACAGAATATATTAATTTTGTTGGCATAACGGTACCCCGTAACGGCATAAAATAATCGAGATAGTTATAGACTTCTATATATCAAAATGATTTGGGCAAAAAAGAAATTCACCAAGCCATGTCCGTCCGTCCGTCTGTCCGTAAGCACGATACCTTGAGTAAATTTTGAGGTATCTTAATGAAATTTGGTATGTAAGTTCCAGGGCACTCGTCTCAAATTGTTATTCAAAATGAATGAAATCGGACTATAACCACGCCCACTTTTTCGATATCGAAAATTTCGAAAAACAGAAAAAGTGCGATAAAAAAAGAAAAAATAAGAAAAGTACAAAAGACGGATAAAGCGATGAAACTTGGTAGCTGGGTTTACCTTATGACGTGAAATAGAAAATTAGTACCTTTTGGACAATGGGCGTTTCACCGCCCACTTTTAAAAGAAGGTAATTTAAAAGTTTTGCAAGCTGTAATTTTGCAGTCGTTGAAGTCATCATGATGAAATTTTGCAGGAACGTTACTCCTATTACTATATGTGTTCTAAGTAAAAATTAGCAAAAGCGGATTACGAACACGCCTACTTTTTAAAAATACCATTTTAAAACCCAAATTTTAACAAAAAATGTAATATCTTTACAAAATATAAGTAAATTTTGTCAACATTTAACTCCAGTAATGATATGGTGCACCAAAATACAAATATAAAAGAAATTTTCAAAATGGGAGTGGCTCCGCCCTTTTTCATTTAATTTGCTAAGAATACTTTTAATGCCATAAGTTGAAACAAAATTTGCCAATCCTTGTGAAATTTGGTAAGGACATAGCTTCTATGACGGTAACTATTTTTTGTGAAAAAGGGCGAAATCGGTTGAAGCCACGCCCATTTTGTATACACAGCCGACCGTCCGTCCTTCCGCTCGGCTATTAACACGATAACTTGAGCAAAAATCGATATATCTTTACTAAACTTAGTTCACGTACTTATCTCGACTCACTTTATCTTGGGATTAAAAATAGGCGACATCCGACTATGACCACGCCCACTTTTTTGCTATCGAAAATTTCGAAAAATGAAAAAATACCATAATTCTATACATAAGACGAAAAAAGGGATGAAACATGGTGATTGGATTGGGTTTTCGACGCAAAATATAACTTTAGAAAAAACTATGTAAAATGGGTCTGACACGTACCATATTAGGAGAAGAAAAACCCTAATTAATACTTTTAATTTGATACCCATATCGTACAAACACAATCTAGAGTCACCCCTCGTCCATCTTTATGGCGATATCTCGAAAAGTGTCCACCTATAGAACTAAGGACCACTCCCTTTTAAAATACTCATTAACACCTTTCATTTGATACCCATGTCATACAAACACATTCCGGGTTACCCTAGGTTAATTTTTTTACGTGGTGATTTTCCCTTATTTGACAAGGGATTAAGGAAAATCGTTCCAAAAAACCCTTTGCCTACAATTTGGTCAATCTTTCCCAAGCGTATGTGATATGGAATTAAAAACCACTTATAAACCATCTACGAAACTCTACGAAACCAAAGCAACTATAATTATACTCAAATAAGCAGAGCTCACAGAATATATTAATTTTCTTCACATAACGGTATTCCGTAACGGTATAAACTAACCGAGATAAATTTAGACTTCCATATATCAAAATTGGCAGGGTGAAAAATAAATTCATTAATGAAAGATAGCAAAGGCAAGTTGCTCCTCTTTTTAATATTACCCTTTGTATGTATCCATGAATAAGACAATTTTGTCTCCAAAGCTCTCAGCTGAGTAGGTAATGTTCGGTTACACCCGAACTTAACCTTCTTTACTTGTTTTTTTTTTTATTATTCAGAATTTTCATTCCATATTCAGAAAATAAATTTTATATTCAGAAAGTTATCACTGATATTCAAAATGTCTCTATTCATATTCAGCAGCTTCATTTCATATTCGGAAAATTACAATTGCTATTTAGAAAAAAAAGGCGCGATAACCTCCGAAGAGATTTTTGGCCGAGCTCCTCTTCCAATTTTCGTTGTGCTCACTTTAGTTTTTCCTACAAATTGGTGTCACGGGACCTATATATTTTATGCCGACTACGAACGGCATCTGCAAAGCAATGAGAAGCTTTTAATGGCAGAAATCCACTCGGAGTGCTTGCAAAATCACTGCCAAGTGTCGACCCCGCTTAGAAAAGCGTTTCTCAATTACAAAACTTGTTTCTTAAATTTTGTTGTTGCTTTGCCCTGGGCGTGAACCCAGGATCTTTTGTGTGGTAGACGGAGCACGCTACCACCACAACACGGCGGCCACATATCCATTTTATATTCAGAAACTTACAATTCCTATTCAGATAATTTGACAGCAGGCTTGTAAATTTTTTGTTGCATAAATAGAAGCAAGACGGGCGCCGTGTTGTGGTATTAACTGACAAACTGAGTTGAACTTGAACTGAGAAATCCAGCCTTAATATCAGTTTATGTAAGTAGTTGTGTGCGAAAATTGGTATGCAAATTGCATTTGTAATTATGTTACGTAATTGAAACGAGCTTCCAATACGAGACTACTCTTTTTGTTGAACAATAGGTAATTATTATTTCATACGAGACTTACTTGCAAATAAATATATGGCTTGTTTTCCTCATATTAGTTTAGTTTGTATTGGCTAGGACTGTGGGTCGATCAAAAAATGCTTAAACTGAAAGCACTCTGCAGAAAAAATGAAATACAGTTTCGCAAAGTAACAATTCGGCACTACAGGGTTACTGTCTATCTCGTTACTGCTACTGGCAGATGTACAGCATGAAACTTGACAGCCATTTTTGTTCAAACAGCACTTAGATCTGATATGTGCGCTAGGCCAGATTATGTTTGACGCCCTGGCATATTGCGACGCAGTCACTCACATGTTCATTCATTACTATATATTACCGAAAAATTACCGAGTGGTCCCTTTTGTTTGAGCGTGTCCTTTGGAGAGACCAATTATACCCGTTTATGCCTGAACGGGTAGTGTAGGACTGGTCCTCTTTATAACCCTATGGGTACTGTCGGACAGATCTTTTCTATACTGTTCGACACTTACTCTTTGTACCACATGGGAAGTGTCCGACAGGCACTTTTTGTGTCCATACGGGTAGTGTCGGACATATTCTCTTCGTGCCTCTACAGCCAGGGTCACACAGGTCTCTTTTGTTCGCCTATAGGTATTGTCGGCCAAGTAATCTTTCTACCCGTACGGAAATTCTTATGGATTTTAAATTTTTTAAACCTTAATATAATTATTCTTAATTTTTTTTTCGTATTGGTATTGTAGAAAAATAAAAACAAAACAAATATTACGATAATGGAACATATGACCCTTGTATTTTAGGGTCGGTATAGAGCTCCACATTTTTATTAAATAATGCTATTCAATCACATTCCACATAAATTTCAAACTGAGTGATGCCAAATATACCCAAAGGGACTATAGGGGACCAATTATACCCCAATATGGAAAAAAGAGAGCAATCGCAGACCGCTCTCTTTAGAGATTTATCGCACGATTTTTGGCAGGGTTGCGTTATACATAATTTTCCCCTTAAATGAATCAACCAAAGGCTGCGGCTATCTTTTGGTACAATTTAAACAGTAGCACCTTCTCTTAACGCTAGTTCGGAACCGCTACGATTCTCCGCAGGGTATGTACAAGTATTTTTCCTCCATTCTATATAAGAGTTGATGTGTGGTATGAATTGGCATGTGAATTTCCTTTGAAGTTATCTAACGTAATTGAACAAAGCTGCTAATATAATATGGTTGACTATGTCATACAAAATGTAAATGATAACACTGTACTACCACTATTTTGCTGCAAAGTATCCACGATAGTTTCTTGAAAGATGTCAACGCACAGATACATTTTTCTGAACAAACTGATTTTCTAAGCCGTCTAGTTTATAAACGGTTTTATTTAGCTTGACTTGACAGGCCGGCCGAACGGCCGTTGTGAACGAATTTTGTAATTAAAATTTAAGTAACTTCCCGAAAAGCTAGAAGCTTGAAACTTGGAATATAGTTCAAAATCCGATTACAATGTAATAATAAGAAAAAAACTCCGATAGGTGGCGCATGGATCGAAATATTTAAAAAAATCATATTTGTGGTCCGATTTGGTCCTTATTTGGAACACATAATACATACATGAAAATTTCTCTTGATAGTCATAAGTAAGACCAACTGACCCTTAATCAGGTTATGCTACGCTTTTAGTATTATTATTACTTCATGTAAATATTGTTTTCAATAAAACCGTTTAACTTAAAATATACAGATATAAAGGGATCGAGATAGATATAGACTTCATTATATTAAAATCATCAGTATCGAAAAGAAATTTGATAAGCCATGTCCGTCCGTCCGTCTGTCCGCTAACACGATAACTTGAGTAAGTATTGATATATCTTCACCAAATACACGAGCTTATCTGGACCCAGAATATATTGGTGTTGAAAATTAGCGAAATCGGATGATAACCATGCCCAATTTTTATATATGTAACATTTTGGAAAAGACAAAAAAACCTGATAATTTAGTAAATAATAAACCCAGAATATTGAGACTTGATAAAAATTTGAAAATATTTTTAAAGTGGGCGCCCTCTTGTGAAAAAATCAATTTTGCAAATATTATTAATCATAAATCAAAAATCGTTAAAGCTGTCGTAACAAAATTCAGCAGAGAGGTTGCACTTACTATAAGGAATGATTTGAAGAAAAATTAACGAAATCGGTTAAGGACCACGCACACTTTTATACAAAAGATTTTTAATAGGGTCGTGGACGAATAAAATAGGCTATATATTTGCAAAGAAGAGCTTTATATCAATGATATTTTATTTCCCAAGTGGATTTATAACAATAAATAGGAAAAATTTAACTTTTAAATATGGGCGTGACAGGTTACACCCGAACTTAGACACCTTTGCTTGTTTTATTTTCAATTTGCATTTATCATTTAACTGATCGCAAGATTAAGACCATATATACAAATTCGTAAAGAGGTTACTAAAGAATAAGTTATGTAACGTATTAACACTTTGAAATTTCAACATTGCTCCTTCAACCAATTTTTCACATTTTTTCCGAAGGCATCAGGAATTTGCTACATGTTGGTACAACATATTGCCAAAGATTTAGTCGGAATCTTAACATCTGGTTAGAAATCTATGAAAGGAATAAGCGTAGATAGTTTCAGTGTTATAATGAAATCTTTAGTTTTGTACAAGGAAGAGTATTTGCTAGGACACCAAAGTTGTAAATCTTTGAGATTTGTTGCAACTTGATTGAAATCCTCATATGATCCCTTAATCTTCAAGTGTAAAAAATAAGTTCCGCTGACATGCTGATTTGTTGCAAGAATTCCATGAAAAATCGCCAAGTTTCGCTGATTTTCGAGCTACTTATTTACTAACGTAATTTTATCTTAGCCGTTGAAAGGGTTATGGCCGTCCAAACCGTTTCGTCGTTATAACTTTATCATATTTTATTCTCAAAACAAAACATGGCCAGCGTAGCCGCTGTGTTTTAATTCGCTACACTAAGTTGGTGCCTACAAAAAGCACGTAAATCGCATCACTAAAACTTCTTCGGTACACATCGTCACCAAGAGCTCCGCAAGTTTTTTGAAGAACTTTTCCCTCAAACACTGCTAGAGGCAGCTCATCTGATGTTGTCATAGTCCATGCCTTTATACCGTAGAGCAGAATGGGTACAATAATTGACTTGTAAAGCATGATTTTTTGTTGTCGATAGAGGCATTTATTTTTCGTTTTCCTAAAAAGTCCAATTTAGCATTTATTGGCAAAATTGATTATTTGTTGGATATCAAATCTGAATTTGTTGTTTGGGTTGATGCTGGTTCCCAAATAAAAGAAGTCTCTTACTATTTTACCATCTAAACCCTCTTTTCCGTTTCGTTTTCTGCAGCGACAGTAATTACACGCTGTTATAGAATATTGCTTCAGAACAGTTAACTTCGTTAGATGGTATAGTTTTCTCTAGAATCAAATTAAACACACAACAGGGTGTCACGATGTCTGAATTCTCATTTAGTTTGGAACAGCTCGGAAAGGTCCTTTCTAATTCTTATTGATCTGATGGTGTTGCTCAATGTTATTTGGCACAGCCATATACGTTTTTTAGGGAAACCAATGTCAGAAAATGCGATATACAGGCAGCTTTAAAATCGACGAATAGTTTAGTTTAAGTCTGGTCAATGGTAGATTCACCAAGTCTGAATCTGCACTGAGAAGGTCCAATCAGCCGATTCACCGTGGACTTCAATATTTTGCATAGAATTTGATGCATGTGCCTTGCAAATTCTTTAATGCAGGCAACGCATCAGTGCCACCGGCCTTGTTGTTCTTTAATCGGTTTATCGCTATTCCTACTTCATCATAATTGGATGGGGGAACAGGTCGCCATTTTTGTATTTAGAGGATTTTCTCATGGTCTAAAAACCTTCTATCTGTGGCCGGATTTTTTGGTAAAATTTTCGAGCATTATTGCTGCTGGCTAGTCACGCATCTCTTCCTGTAGTCGCGCTTCCTTTTTCAACTCGCGGTAGCGTTGACCTATTCTTCCTGTTGCGTTCCTTTTTAAAGTAGCCTTTTCGGAAGTGTATTTTAATTCTGTTGCAAGGCTGCAAGGCGGCATTCTTTACGCACTAGTTGTTTTCCCTTGTTGCCTGTAAGCTCCTCGGGGGCCTGTATTCCGTCCGAGTGACTTTTACCCTCAGAGAATAGAGTCGAGCTGCAAAATAATTGCCAGTCAGTTAAGATTGTAGCCTTCCAAAGTAAAGTTTTCTTTGTGTTTTTTGCTCCTTGCTTATAGACGTACATCGGCTGCAACCAGACAGTGATCCGAGTCGATGTTAATCTTCGAATCGTAAGTACATCCAAAACACTGGAGGCATGCCATCCATCTGTCACAACATAGTCGATCTGGTAACATGTATTTCGCCATGTAACTTGATTGCTAGAAATTGAGATGAAGGAAATGGCAGAAAGAGATATGGGGGGAATTGGAAAGAGAAAGGCGTAGGAAAAGGTTGTTCGGAACGGCATAAGGTGTTATAAGCTATAAAGAATACGGGTCGCTTCAAATAAGTTCAACCGAAAAATAACAAGTAAAAGTTGCCTAAACTAAGAGGATACATGATAAATAGAATCTTGCTCTAGTCGACACATTTTCGTAATACTTTTAAGGAAACTGGATATCCTTTTTATTTGAAAAATTTATTTCAATATGCAAAGCTATTTTTTGTCCTTTCAAAGAACCGATAAACTATTTAAACTCTACACTTCTCACTGTCCGAGTAGCTTTAATTCAAGTTTTTGTTACTTTGCTTTTTAATATTTCCCGCACATTAGCGGGAGCCACGTGTTTCACGCACTCCCAGCGGGTTAGGGGGCTCAGAATATATTCGCGGCAGATATGCCTGTCGTAAGAGCCGACTTAAATATCCATATGATTCAAGGAGGGGGCCAGCGCAGTTTTTACTTAGTTTCCCCAACCCAATCGTCAACCTAACCTACCCGTGAAGAATTCAGTTTCTTCAGCAACCGAGGCTCTTTCCACCCCAAGTTGTTCATAAAACTAGGGGCTGGGGGCATGATGACCTATAAGGTTCAATGTGGTCATGTCAAATCATTCTTGAGATGGTCGGGCTTGTACTTTATTGGTGCTTGCTACCGAAAGGTACCCGATCTTTATCCGGCAAAGGACTATCAACATTTACAAAATTCTCCAAAATCTTCGGAGAGTTCCGTTGTCGCTACAATAACAACAACAACAATGAGAGGGGTGTTAGAGGCGTTGGTTCCACATTACAATTGAAGAGATGGTTGGGGTCATGTAGGGATACATTGCAAGCAGGACATACATTTTGTATGTCGCGGTTGATTCTGGATAGGCAAGGGTTTATCCTGTTACATTACTCAGATCGAAGTTGAGCTAGAGTGACGCGTGTTTCCCTAGGGAGAATGCGTTCCTCCTCTGCTAGTTCTGTGTATTTTTCTTTTAGTACTGGATTTGCCGAGAAATTCCCGGCATAGAGGTCCGACGCATGTTGTATCACCTGTGGATATTACTGAGGACCTGCTTGAGCTTTTTTGCTTCATACGGCTGTATTGCCGTATTTCTTCATAATGCTTACGGAGATGACCCCTTAAGCCCCTGGTCGGTGTAGCCTCATCAATCAGATGTCTGTTGGGATATCCAGGTTTCTGGGTATGTAGATGGTGTTCTGAGGACATAAGAAGACAGCCCGTAGCGGTTCTGAGGGCTGTATATTGGCGGGCTTGTATTTTCTTCCAGTGAGTAACCTATATGCTTGGGGACCATATCTGGGACGCATAACATGCAATCGACCGCCAATTGCTTTATAAGTGGTGATGAATGTTTCTTTATCTTTATGCTGCAGGCAAGAGATTACGGCCCTGGATTTTCGGTACAATTGCGGCTGCATGTATACCAAAATGTAGATCCTGATCGAACGCCAAACCCAAGAATTTAGGGTGTAAGAAAGTCGTTAGCGTGATGCCATCGACGTGGATGTTCAATATGGTCGACATTTGGCGCATCCATGTCATAAATAAGGTCGCCGACGATTTAGTCGGTGACAATGTCAGGTTTCGCGTGGTGAGCAAACTGGATAGATCAGTACTCAATGAGTTATCTTATTATAATACCTTATGTAAGACTGATTTTTACTAGATTGTAAGCCCTATATAAAATGTCCTAATACAACAAGCGGTGTTTTATAATAACGCCTTTTTTGCCCATTAGCCTTATATGGGGTTATTATATTCTAACTTATAATAATTCCTTATGCTAGCCTTATTTGCTTTGGGCTAAAAGTCTTATGCATAACGCTATCTTTAAGATAAACCCTATACCTGGTGACATAAGTACAGAAACCTAAGGAGTATTTTAAGAAATATATACCTTATAGAATTAAAATCTGATGCATAATCATTTCGGCCATACGAAGTAAGCCTTTTATAACTTACAATTTTTTGTTGGGTATCGATTAAAATATAGCCACAAGGTGTCACAAGCAAGTTTATTTTGATTTATGCTATTAATTTTAGTGCATTTTGAGCGTGCAGATATTTAGTTATGTGCGAATTATGTTTGACAGCTAATGTTTATAATTTGTTTTATTTAATTCTTTAGTAATTAGTCAATATCAATTACGTGCTAAAATAATGAATAAAATTAAAACCAAAACAGCAGACATCAGCACATCTTATTTTTTAATTCCATACAATGCCAATTATAAGCAGGGACGCAAACTGTTATTCCTTTTATAATAAAAGTCTCTCAGAAAAAAATTTATTTCAGACTTATGATTTATATGGTTCGAAAGTAAATATTAAATATGGACTTTTATTTGATAGATCCGAAAATAAAAGTTAAATTCGGATTTTTATTTTTTATGGACGGATTAAAGTTCGGCCCTATAGCAATGGGACGGCTCATCAAAATTCATACAAAATATTTTTGTTTCGACGCAAAGCGGTGTATCAAATTTCAAGGCAATATCTCAATTGGATCAAACTTTATGGCGAAAAAGGGGTCTGTTGTCTATGGAAGAGTATAAATATAATATGACAGTTGGTTATAGTTTTTCGATAACAACTTGCTAGTATTAGCAACAAAAATTTTGAAACTTTCCTACAGGTTTCAAATGTAGATATTTAGAAGGGTTGATTTTTGAAAAGTTCGTTTCATTTGTATGAGCCGTTCCTAAGTTTTGGAGCCGAACTTTTATTTTAATCTTAAAAAATTAAAGCACGGATTTAACTTTTATTGTCGGACTTATAAATCAAAAGTCCGGATTTTACTTTTATTTGTGATATTTTGTTTTTAAGTGCGAAAGATAATAAAAATTCATGATTCGTCATGAAAATGTTAAGGGTTTTCCCCGAATCCCGAAAACTTTTACTCAGGACAACTTTTTGGCCAGGGCTTTTTCAATTCCCTGATAATAAGCATACGGCAATTGTGAAATCAAATCATTGGCAAAAAAAATACAAAAACAATTCCACATAATTTGTGCATTTAAGTAGGAGCCAATCTAAATATGCACAGACACCCTAATATACATATGCACACTGCCGGACAAAAGTCCACATCATACACCCTATTTCCGCTGGATTGAAAGGCTAATATCTAATCTTTAAAATGTGTTTATAAAGTTTTATTTTAAACCTCTTTCAAATCATAATAAACTAAAAAAAACAAACTTGAAGCCTTCGTGACATTGAGGCTACCAAATTTGTAAG